>NC_090926.1:737538310-737844560 GCF_040938575.1 Ambystoma mexicanum | reverse complement strand
AGGACCGCCCAAATTCATACGACTCCACCATCTCTATTGTGTCTTCTTTGACCATTTTCTGTAGTCGGATCTGAAACGCACTTCTTGCTGTCGCTGACACAGGTCTCAGCTTATGCTCGACTGGGACAGCGTTCTGTCTCAATCTGATTTTGTATACATAGTTCTGGATTTTCCCAGATTCATCCACTTCTGCTCTTATTTACTTTTATCCACCTCTAGCCTTCTCCTCCTCAGTGATTTCAACATTCAACGGGACTCCCCTGGCTCTGCATCCACTTTATTCACTGACCTCTGCACCTCGCTTTCCCTCTCCATTCTCACAGCCCATCCCACACCGCCGCCACCACCACACTCCCCACTCTCCCTCCTTCTCCTCCTCCCCTGTCACACCTGAAGAAGTTACTAGAGTTGTCCGCTAGGTCTCCCCTTGCTCATTCAGGACCATCAAGGATAACGTTGGCTCTCTTGCCCTTGCTCTTGCTAATTTCTGCAATCATTCTTTTGTCACTGGATCTTTCCCCCTACCCCTTAAGCACACCATTGTGCACCCACACCTGAAACAAACATCCTCTGACCCTACCTGCCCTGCCAGCTGGGGAGGCTGCTGGGGAAGCTGGCCTTGCCCCAACTCAACTCTCACACTGAACTTGTTGGTGGCCTCCACAACCATCAATCTGGATTCCGAGCATCAAGAGGCATGGAAACTGCTCTTCTGAACACCCATGAAGAACTGCTAGCATCTCTGGACTCCAATTCCCCAATCTCTCCTCTGCATTTGACACAGTTAACCATTCCCATCCTCACACAGAGGCTCCACAATACACTTGGATTCTCTGAGCGGGCACTGGATTGCCTGTCCTCTTTCCTCACTAACTGCTCTTCCCAATTCATCCTGGTCCCCTTCTCCTCTCCTACTTCCATCTCCATACTCTCCCTCTGGTTCTTTAACATCTACCTTGTTCTCCTTGCATGCCTCATCTCCTCTTTCTCCTCCAATTTCCAGTGTTACACAGATGACACACAGCTCTTCTTCAGACTCCCTACTGACCCTCTTGAACCCTCCATCATCCCCGACTGCCTATCTGCCATCCAGTCCTGGTGCATCTCCAATGATCTCTGCCTCAACGCCTGTAAAACTGAGATCCTTTCCATTGGTACCCCATCTCCCTCCTTCTTCCCTTCACTCTGGCCTTCCCCATTTGGCTCTCTCCCCTGCACCTTCAACTGAAGCCAGAAACCTTGGAGTCAAGGTTTGACACCTCCCTCTACTTCCTCCCTCATACTGAGGACATTGCCAAGAAGTCCAATTATCAGCTCTTCCTTCTCAAAGGAATTTTACCATTTCTCACTTTCCCTCAGGGACTCAATGCGACTCAAGCCCTGGTTCTCTCTACACTTGACTACTCCAACAGCCTCCTGCTGAATCTTCCATCTTCCACTCTGCGACCCCTCCAGCTAATCCAGAATAGGGCAGCAAGACTTATCCTTGGCCTTAAGCCCAGGGACTGCATCTCTCCTGCACTAAAAAGTCTTCACTGGCTCCCGGTTGCTGCACAGATTAAATTCAAATACCTCTGCATCATCCACAAGGCTGTCTGGGCCCGGAGACCACACTATCTTCAACTTTAGCTCTCTAAATACTCTCCCCTGAGACCACTTTGCTCCTCTGGCACCAACTCCTTGTGTGTAAAGCATCTTGTTAAACAGAGGGCAGGGGGTCGCTCACTTTCCTCTGCGGGCTCCCTCATCTGGAATAGCCTCCCCTTCCCCTTGTGCCTTGAGCAGGATCTTCTCAAATTCCAGAAATTCCTTTAGACTTTCCTCTTTACCTCCTCCTTCCCTCCTTCTCTTCTCTGCTAATCCGACAGTTGCTGAATCTGTGTCCTTGGCCCTTATGCATCCTCGGGGCATTGACCTCCCACACCAATTCTTCCCAGCTCCTGTATATCCACAGCACTTTTCATCTGCACACCCTCCGTTCTGGAGCCCAGTGAACTGAGGAGCTTCCGAACACCATGGGTCTGTGTTTCGTTTTCTTGACTTCCACCTTGGTTTAACCTACTATGTCTTTGTAGGTGCAGATCGGCAGTATCCTCAATTTCGAACCTGAGTCAGTCATCCCCCCTGGTTTCTCTACCATCCACCTTGATCATGAAGTGTGACTTCTCTCGCTCCTTGCCATAGAGCTGCTCACCATAATGTTCAGTCTGTCCTCATCAGAGTACTCATCACCTCCTGCATCACCAAATGGAAATGTGACGGACCCTTCTGCAGTACGAGCATTCTCTGCTTCTGGCGGGACAGTCCTCATCATTCAACAGATAGCGGGTGCTGGTACAACTATGGCCTTTCAAAGGTTCCCTTCTTCCACTTCTCTCATCTCTGGGGTTGTTCTTTCCTTGCCCCCACGGTACTGGACGCATGTACTTTGGCAGTTTGTAGGCTATCCGCCAATTCTTTGCACCTGCTCGATGGTTCCTCGGCGGCTCTGGCAATTTGGACTGCCTTGTCCAGCAGCAGTCCTTGAATATGAACTTATCCTACACTTTCCTAGATTTCTAGAGTTAGTGTGCACGGTTAGCATGTCACAGATCATGTTCTCAGTGTTGTCAAAATCACACAGTGCAGTCATTTCCGGCATTCCGTTAACATAGTCATCCAATGACTGTGTGTTTTCCTGCAGTAATACTATCTTACGTACTACTGTATTCTCCTGGTTGGAGAACCTCTTCAGTATCCTCCTGATGGCCTCATTGTACACATTGTTATCATCCACAACTGTTTCAGGCTATAGGTCGACAAAGCTTCTAGGACCTTACACCCCCATAGCATTGAGCAACATGCCTTTATTGGTGTAGGTCCGCGCTTTACGCATTTTGGTAACATAACATAGCTTTCTTCCTCACTGGGGCATATTCCGCACCACCCAATGCATCCAAGTATGTGACAAAGGCTCCCATCAAGGCCACGGCATAGCAGGCCTACCTGGAGACTGAAGGAATGGCAGGGGTGGGTCGCTTCCTGCATCGTGAATGCGGTGAATCCATTCCGAAGCCCTCGTCGCCAAATATGTTGTGCCTTCACACGAGACTCTACACAGTGATGCGAGTAACAGGTTTATTCACCAAACATGATGTGTAACTATACACAATGGACAGTTGCATCACTGTTCTTAATGTCCATTAAGTGTTACTTGCTCGATGCTGCTGTAATGGAGGAGCTGGGCCACTTAAAGCCTCTCGCTCAGGAAGAGCGCCAGATTCCCACTGCTTGCTGCACACTATCTCGCGCCTCCACTGCGTCCTCTCGCGCATGCGCCTTGACGTCTCGCAAGGTTGCAACAAATGTCGCATCTCATAAGACTGTCGGAGTCTGTCCTCACACCCGCTAATGTAATTCAGCCCCCACCCCACTCTTGCATTTATTCATGACATTCTGACATGAGAAATAACCACGGACCAATGTGATTTTTTTTGTGGCGTGTTTGGTTCCCATTTAACAGCTGACTTCCTGCTCGCAAGTCACTTCAAAGCCTGTAACATTTCTTGGTGATTGGTATAATGGCTTTCCATGCGAGTTCGGTAATCAAAGAAGGGCACTGCAGGCATAGTGGCCGAGGTGTACAGCTGGCCCACTTGCGCTCAAGCCCAGCCACTTAGTCACATGACAAGCTATCATGAAATGTTAGTGCTTGTTGCATGGCACCCCTGCAAGGAGCCATGGTACATTCCACTGTGTTGTGTGGTCACATGGTTATCCATGTGACCAACCTAATAAAAGGTCCGAGCCGCTTCCGGCTCGGCAGTCACGAGTGAACCTGACTCCGCGTGTGTGTGTTGTGTTGGTGCCTGGGGGGTGCCTCGCCACGTGTGCTGGGCCCAAGGTCGGGGCCCAGCTGGAGGACGGTGCCCCTGCCGGGCAACGCCGTCCGGACGGTGCCCCTGCCGGGCAACGCCATCCCTATGGGTCCCCCAACCATGTGAGGCGGGTTGGGGATGCGACCCCGGCCTGGGTGCCCCCAGAGCCGGGGCCGCGGTGGCCAGGTGGACCTGGCCACGTGTGTGTAGCTCCGGTGTTCCGGAGCGGGTGGGATGAGCCCCCACCCCTGAGTACGCGGCATGGGCGCCGCCAAGTGTCTGTGTTGTCGGGTGCCACCCGACCCGAGTACGGGGCTGCCCGGTGATCCGGGGACAGCCCCCAACAATGGCGACGAGGGCTGGAGCCCTGCGTGTGATGCGGCGTCGGCCGCGATGTGGAGGAGCGGAGACGACTCTCCCCCCTATCCCCGTGGGGGAGAGAAGTTTCTGCGGCGTCGGCCGCGAGAGGGGGGAGAATTGTGCGGCCCGCGCCGCAGTGAAGAACGCGGGGGCTGCCTCTTTCCCCGTCGGGAGGGAAGGTGCCCCGGCCGCAGCGAGGAGCGGCTGACATCGCCGCGGGAAAAGAGAAGGAGGCGGGCCCAACATCAGCTGGGCCCGCAAGGAAAACATGGTGGGCGAGCGGCCCGCCCGTCCCCCGAGGGAGACGGAAGAAGCCCGCGGCATCGGCAGCGTGGGTGGCTGCGCCCCTCCCCCATCGTGGACCTCTCCCCGGCATCAGGGAGGAGGGAAACGAGGGGCCGCGGAACTGCGGAGGCGGCCCCGACAGAGGAGCGGCATCGGCCGTGGCACGGAGTTGGGGTAGGGCCGCCCAACAGCGGACGCGGCCCCCAACGGAAGGCGGGCCCATCATCAGCTGGGCCCGGGAGGAAACAAAAAAAAAAAAAAAAAAAATGGAAAAAAAAGCGATGGTGCAGGCCCGAATCGGGCCTGCAAAGGAAACAAAGGAGGCGGGCCCAGCACCAGCTGGGCTCGCAAGGACAGGGAAGTGCTCGCTCTGAGGAGCGGGCAGGAGAGCTGCCTGCCTTGCCCCTACAGGCAATAGAGCGGCATCCGCCGCCGGGGGGAGGTCAGCTGCCCCTCTGCTGTCCCCACTCCCATCTGAAGGGGGACGGCCCGCGAGGGTGGGTGTGCCCGCTCTGAGGAGCAAGGAAAAGAAAAGGAACACGGGGCAATGGAGGCACAATGTCACCCTGCCTCACGCTGCAGCCCCCAAGCGACAGCAACAAAGAAAGGGGCGCAACAGCATCCTGCCACCGGTGTTGTCGTGACACCTCCCCACCAGGGAAAGGAGGTAGGAGGAGGGGCCCGCCGCCAGCAGCTCACCATCGGCACCCCCAGACGATGGACGTGGCCGATGTGGCCCCTGGGCTTCCCCAGGTGCGGCTTTGCCGGCCGTTTTAGACTCTGGTGAATGGAGGGGGGACAGTGTTCTCGATGTCCCCATGAAGACTGGGGGAGCCTGCAGACATAGGCTTGTTGATAATGGCCCAGGTAGTGGGCAATGTGATGTTGTGCACACTGGCACGCTCGGAAGGCGTCGGGTGGTGCCAGCGCCTCGTAGTTATGTTGTCATAGTAAGACCACTCACCCAGGTTAATAAAGGTGTATTAGTAGAGTGGTCATAGGAGCAATAGTGCGTAGTTAGTGACATATGTTTTGTTTTGGTGTTATGGAAAAGGAGGAGTGTTGCATGGCACCCCTGCAAGGAGCCATGGTACATTCCACTGTGTTGTGTGGTCACATGGTTATCCATGTGACCAACCTAATAAAAGGTCCGAGCCGCTTCCGGCTCGGCAGTCACGAGTGAACCTGACTCCGCGTGTGTGTGTTGTGTTGGTGCCTGGGGGGTGCCTCGCCACGTGTGCTGGGCCCAAGGTCGGGGCCCAGCTGGAGGACGGTGCCCCTGCCGGGCAACGCCGTCCGGACGGTGCCCCTGCCGGGCAACGCCGTCCCTGTGGGTCCCCCAACCATGTGAGGCGGGTTGGGGATGCGACCCCGGCCTGGGTGCCCCCAGAGCCGGGGCCGCGGTGGCCAGGTGGACCTGGCCACGTGTGTGGAGCTCCGGTGTTCCGGAGCGGGTGGGATGAGCCCCCACCCCTGAGTACGCGGCATGGGCGCCGCCACGTGTCTGTGTTGTCGGGTGCCACCCGACCCGAGTACGGGGCTGCCCGGTGATCCGGGGACAGCCCCCAACAGTGCTTTGAGAAAACGCTCTACACGTATTGACTGATACACGTGATCACACGCACACTACAAATACAATAATATATATGGGTCTGTGACTATCTCACGGCACAATTTCATGAATAGATTATGCAAAGTGCGTTGCACTCCTTTCTGCAGACAACTGGAAGACAGTGCAATTTGATCAGAACGAGTGAAGTGTGTTTGCTCAGTTTATTTCTGGGTAAGTTGCTGGGTGAGTACGAGGCCCAGGATGGTATGATTAGACAAAAGATGGAGTCTACTCAAAGTGGTATTTTTGGGGACACTTCAACGCCCCGCCAGACGGATCACATTTCGGGTACATTTATGTTGACATCCTTTAAATGTTTCACAAACATAGTGGCAATATCAGAGCCAGCCACTGGGTGGCAACATATGCATTTGAATATCCAAAGCCGGGCATTCCGACACAGCCCATTAGGTGCGGACGTTTTGGTGCGGGTCCCATTTAGGCATCACGCCCTGTTGTCTGCGGCCAGGGTGCAGGAGGCGGTCCGCGCTGGGTAGCACTTCAAACAGCAATATTCCGCCCCAGAGACCCATCCTTTCCTGCCAGGATATTACTGTTTGTAGGGGAGGAATTGGGCCTGAACAAGACGCAGCTGTGCTCCGGCAAAAACGGTCTTGCTGGAACGCTGTGACAGTAGATTTAAGTCAAACACCGCACGTTCAGAACATGTAACTGTAAAGGGTTACAGGTACTGAGCGCATAGTGTTTGGCTTAAATGTACCGTCACCCAAAGCACCGCATTTATTAGTGCTTTAGGCGGCAATGCATTTAAGCAAACAGTAATATCCCGGCGTGCGAGGATAGGTCTTTGCGCCAGGATACTACTGTTGGCAGTGCTATCTCAGCACGGACAGCTCCCTGTTGGCGCTGGCCAACAGGATGCGTTTGAATAGGAGCTGCGGCAAAGGCACTTGGGTCTCATTAGAACTGTGCAGTCCAGCCTACCGGCACCATGGTTTCGGACCAGCACAGTAAAACTGTGCGGGCAGGTGCCATCCAG
Organism: Ambystoma mexicanum; assembly: GCF_040938575.1. Classification (NCBI taxonomy): domain Eukaryota; kingdom Metazoa; phylum Chordata; class Amphibia; order Caudata; family Ambystomatidae; genus Ambystoma; species Ambystoma mexicanum. The sequence continues at coordinate 737,837,446 of NC_090926.1, read as the reverse complement.
CCCGCCAGGGTCAGAACTGCCGGGCGGGACGGCATCCACTCGCAGAGATCTCACAGGAGCACCGGCACCGTTATTAACGGTGCCGGTGCTCCAGTGTCCACATTCCCATGGAGTCCTATAGGACTCCATGGGAATGGGGACTAACAAAATTACTGGTGCATGATTTCCTGGCCACCAGACTCGGAATAGCCGGTGGCACCGGGAATTCAGGCGCCAGTAACTCATTACGAGTCCAGCGGCTACCTGCCTGTTTTACCGGCACGGTTACCACCGGACTCGTAATGAGGTACACTGTACCAAAATGGCAGGCACCTAATCGGCTAGGCCAAAGCACAGCGTACCGGCTTTACGCTGCAAAGAGGGAGACCCTTATTTCCAAATATGAAAAATATATGTCTCAACACAGGGATAATTACACTGATCAATAAACTCGCTCACGAAAATGTATGCATCATTTATCATTGGGTCTGTAATGGGAATAGGTCCATTGTCCTACTCCACGCGCAGCAGTTTGCGTAGAGCTAGTTAAGGGCAGTGTATGTAAAGACCTCAACTCAACAGCATTCATCTGTCCTAAGAGAGAAACAAAGTTCAGTGCCATGCCTTCTAGGCATCGGTGCTGTAGCTGGAAACACTGCCAAAGTGTTTGAAGCGCACGTGCACCAACATGATTAGGGTCTCAAGACAGAGTATATACATTTCTAATACAAGCCAATCTGTCAAAGGGAGCTGAACGTCATGTCTCCGATTGCAAGCCCTGCAAAAATAAGGTACCGCGAGTAGCGCAGCTAATGAGTCGGTAAGAGGAACCCAACTAATGCAATGAAGAGAGCCAGCACAACTTGAAAGAACGAAGTTCAACATCGGGATTTTGCCAGCATCATAGAGGTACAAGGAGGAGAGACAGCAGAAAGGTACCCAGTGAACCAAGTACTTTTTCAACTCTGTCTGGGACATGAGTGTCTTAGCCCATTGGGATTGTGTTAGGCGGAGCAAAGAGAAAGATCCTAATGTTGGGGAACAGTAGATGTAAAGGATATGAGAAGGCATTTGTCAGACTTATGCATAGAGGCAGCACACTTGAACTTGTAAACAAAAGCATGTTTGTACTTTTTATATGAAGTTTGCCATGTTATGTGGTGTCCTTGCATGAGAAGCGCACTCGGAATATATGCCAGTTTATGCAAAACCCCTTCAATAGCTAGTATCCCATGTATGTCTCCAATAGTGGTGATGCATAAAGACGATGGCAGCATCAGGACCAGTGTGGATTACTGCAGGCGCACACATACCATCCTGGACACTATCTTGGACTGTTGATTTGTTCGGTCGGCAGTTTGGAAGCCAGTGGGGCTCACTGCACACTCTATAGAGTGGGCTGGCAGATCCTAATTCTAAGTCTTAATTAGGGCAGGTGTATGAAATATGCCACGGCAGGGAACATAGTAGGTGGGAAATATCATACACTGTGGGAAGTATGTCATGCTCCTTATCCCTGGGATTACAGCATTCCACTGAGCACAGGCCACAAGGCAGAAAACTGTACTTCACTGGAGTTGAATGAAACAAACAAATAACATGGGCAGAGCGAACACCCTTTTTTGTGTGATTGGGCTCACTCGGCACGCCAGTCCTGCTCATAGGTGACAGGTTACAGACACCAATTAATGAGGGTGGAGACAAAGGAAAACATTTGGCAGGTAACGGAACTGAATCACAGGGAGAAAGTGATCTGCGCAAGATCAAACCATTTTGGTCAAGTGGGGAATTGGAGATTTGTATCCCAATCTTGTACCAAGTAAAACCGCAGGAGTGCGGACTGCTACAGACTCGTGAAACGAGCCTTGCTGAAAGCCTTGACATGGGAAAAATTCGGTGATCCATGATTTGTGGGGAAGATTTTGTTTGGTGGGTGATTTTGCAGGACAGAATCAGGGTGGGTTATGCATGTACCCCTACATCGCTTCAAATTCTCTTACCACAGTTTCATTTGTGCCCAGGCCGCTTCATCAATTCATTCAGAGCCAGAGTTCATTATTAATCTTCCGCAAGTTTTAGTTCACATGGGCACTACTTGCAGAAACCATTCCAGACGCGGGATGAAGCACGGCTCATATACGTTATAGACAGTCTGGAAGACCAAGGATTTAAATAGCCCAAGTATACATGTTTGGTCTGCTGGTTGCTGCAAACTAAGGTGGCAAAATTGCATCTCTGGCTGAAATGTTAATACATTGAAAAAACTCATCAAATTTCAGGGGTATGCACCCAAACCCCTATGTCCCCATGCTATTCCCATCTACCCCAAATCCCTCCCACCTCTTTCAACACCTCTCCCCTATATATTTAAATGAGTTTTTTTCAATGGAATTATTTCTGCAGAAATTCAATCAAAAAGTCTCTGGTCAGGGCAAGCAACGCGATCCCGAAGTGAGTGGACTTTAAACAATTGGTAGTAGTGCACCACAGTCGACTGCATGGTTGGCAATGCCGTGCCAGAGAGGGCAATCCAGCACCCTATAGCTGGGAATCTTATCATTTGGATGCCACAAGCTATAGATGTAGCAGCACTGCCCTTCCCAAGGCCTTCTACTTCAGGATAAACCATTGGGCAGTGTCAAGGTTGAGGCGTACGCTTTACCGCAACCACCAAACAACTGAGTACATAGATCTGTGCGTCGGGGAGCTGGGAATTCACTGGACATACAAGCCACTTCAATGATGGCAATTCTCCCGAGGGAGGTTCTTGGAGTCTACCATTAGGCCATAGTTGGGCCATAGGTTATTTCCATTGCTGAAGAGTGGGATACTTTATGACAGTGGTATGCAAACCCTTTGATGCTGGGAGTAATAAATGTGGTTGACGGGATCTCCCGAGATGCTAGATCTGCTTATATTCTCTATTGAAAGCAGCCACCGTACTCTATAAAGAGCCTTGCGCTCCCCCCTACCCACACCCCCTGGATATTCTTCATGCCCCACTAGGGAGGCCAACTCCACAGTTTGAAGACCACTGATTTATGAAGAAATTAAGGGCCAGTCATTGCAGGTCTAGAAGCTTCTGCAGGCTTAGGATCATGCACACAAAAGCATGTGTAGCAGCGTGTGTGCAGTTTCCAGGGACATAATATAAGATAGCAGCAGTTAACCCTTGCTTCACCTTTGGTACCCTGGTACTGCTCTCGATATCCCTTGGTGTGCAAGCGGCAGTAGGAAGGCCGTCCTGGGCCCAGATGTCACCCCTGTCTGCAAATGCTCGGAGACTGAACATTAATATGGGGATTGCACACTTCTGCATGCAAGTAATGCATCTCACATTGCTATCACTTCCCCAGCCGCCTCCTCATCAGAGTGGACCTGGGCGGCTGTGTTCTTGCACATTCATTTATAACCCACCATTGCAGCCTTTGCAGAAGTGAGGAATACTTTAGAGGTTGGGTTTTCTCTTCTTGTTTTGGTTACGTCAGAGAACAGCTAAAGATCCCTTGAGCCGCTCCATTTAGTTTGAATCAATCATGGTATCCAGTATTAGATATTTGTACCGTGCACTATCACCACCGGAGTGGTCCCCTGGCGCTCTAGATGCTCTGAAAAGGGAGGGTGGGGGGTGAGTTAGTGAGAATGAGCTGGCAAAGTGCAAGATAACAGTGATGTACTGTTGGCGGCCTCAGCCCGGTGGGTCCGTTGGCTGGGCTTGGGGTGTTTTACGGTCGGTAGTCATCGTGTGCTGTTGTGCAAGTCTATGCGTGGTTCGTTTTGTTGTTGCAATGTAGTGCAGTTTGTGCGGTTTGCTGTGTTAAGGCTTGTGGTTGTGTGTGGTTCGAGTTTGTGAGGTGTATGCAGAGGAGTGAAATTGTTAGTGGGTTGGTTATTGATTCATGCTTGCACGCTAGGTCCAGGCTTGGCAGGAGAGTCGTAATGAATCATTGAATGACTTTTCTATCTAAATGCGACGCAGGCTAGATTCCATCTAAGTGCTGCATATGCTAATATGTACAATTCCTTCTAGATGTGGCGTCTGCTAGGTTTAAGAATTCCCTCTATGTGTGCATATGCTAACATTCACAGTTCTATCTAGATGCGAGGCAGGCTAGGCTGAGGATTTCAGCTAGGTGTGGCACATGCTAACATTTACAATTCTGTCTAGATGAGATAACGAATACATGTTAACAAGTAACTTTTTAACGAATAGAAAATACTGTAAAAACACCAGATTTTGTATTAAAAATATGTATGGGGTGGGGTAAGGGATTAAAACGGGTCAGGAGAGGGTTGGGGTCGGGTTATAATCAAAGAAACAGGGGGTGGGGTACCCCCCAAATAATAAAGCTAGGGGATGGCCTGAATTAGGCTGAGTCCAGTGTTTAGGCAGAGGAAAGCTCCCAGGCAGAAGGGAGCTCTGAGGGGTTGAAGCACTATGGAGTGGAGCAGCTGCTCAGCATCCTTAGTGTTTACGCACCACCCAGCCACTGCCTTTAACTAGCCTGTATAGATATATTTAGTGAAAAAAACCTTGAGAGAGTTAAGGTGATCAGATTTAACGCAACAAAACCTTTGAAAATCAGCACTCGCATTTCAAACAAGTCCACCTTAATTTTGCACCACCTGTTGCTCAGTGTATGAACACAATGATGGCACATCCCGGAATTTCAAGGGTTTGTAATACTATATTTATTTTTTCATTTGTAAAGCCCACACAAACCAGAGGGCATCTAGGTCTGGTTGCTCAAGTCAAGTTACATGTTGCGTAGCGGTAGTCGGCCAAAGGACACAAAAAGATTGCTTTTACAGTCAGAGTAGACATTGCATAAAGGAGGTTACAGTCCGAGTATACAAGGCACCAAATACCAAGGAGTTAACAGGTTGCATACTCATTGTGGGTAATTGGTGTAGCTGATTTAGGCAAACAACCCGGTTGTACGAGCTCTCCGGAAATCCCAGTAGGCTTCCTCCGGCCCGGGGAGCAAGTGGGACAGGGTCCCATTGTTTTGCGGCGATGACTGGGAAGCTAGCCCCTCCCGCTTTAGTTTGTTTGAACTTAGGTTGTGCATGTCTGTGGTTGTAAGGTGTTCTGGTGGGTCTGGATGATTGGGTATTTGCAATTTTGTTGATCAGGTGGGGTGGGGCCACTTTCGAAATGCATCTGAGAGTGATCGTGAGGGGTTTAAAGGTAATTCTCTCTCAAATGGGGAGGCAGTGTACCGCTTTTCTTGCGCCAGAATATTCAAGGCAGCCCGCAGAGTTTTTGAATATTGTGTGCAGATGTGCCAGCAAAATGCACACTGCAGTAGTCAAGTCTGGCGACAACTGCTCTGTACGCAATAATTAGACAGCTGTCTTTGTAGAGGAAGGGTCAAGCAGCATTTATCAATTTAGTTGTGTATGCCGCTGATGAGGAGATAACATTGGCCTGGCGGGGCAAAGAGAGGGTAGCATCGAGGTAGACCCCAAGGGTATGTACCGCTGATGAGACTTGAATCCTTGTTCCATCAATGTCAAAGGCTAGGTATTTTGAGTTGAATTCTTTTAGTACAGTTGACGGGCCGATAAAGAAGGAGCTCAGTCTTTTTGTTGTTGAGACACAGGTCATGATTTGCCATTCAAACTTGGATAGTGGCATAGACTGAGCTCAAGGTCGCAGCATCATTTGAGTAGTAGCCAGAGAGGGGTAGTAGTATTTGTTTGTCGTCGGCATAGTTAGTGTATGCTATGCCGAGTGCGGTCAAGAGGTCGAAAAGAGGTTTTGTAAATATATTATACAGCGTTGGTGAAACGCATGAGCCTTGCGGGACGCATAGGTGATTGGACAGGGGCGGCACTGGCGTTCTCAGAGAATACTTTCATTACTCTGCCTTCCAAGAAGGAGGCAAACCAAGATGTCGCTTCCAGTGAGAAAGCAGCTGAGGAGGTAAGGTGGCTGCAGAGAATGTTATGGTCTACTACGTCAAAGACCGTGGAAAGGTCTAGGAGCTAGGCAGGTTTCCCTTCATCCCTAATCTCATCGATATGATTTTTGAAGTCTAGGAGTGCTGACTATGTGCCATGGCTGGAAAGAAAGCCAGACTGGCCTACTCCTAAAATGTGGTTACCTTCCAGGCGATGTGGAATTTGGACATTGTCACGGTTTATTACACAGCACACGCCACCTAGGGAACTCCTACCCCTACAATGGATGTGGCACACAATAAAACACTTTTTATTTTAATATACTACAGATTCTTTTGAGTAGGCTTCCAACCCGTCTCACACCCAACCTCCACAAACACCCCGTGTTACAATGGACTAGGAACCAGGCTGGTGTGAATCAATAAGATATTTATTAATTTATTATTTATGTCAAAGGAAAATCAACCAATTACAACAGCCACCAATGTTGTGGCAACACAAAATGCAATAATCTCTACAAAGTAACCAGGTTAAGATACACTGTCACAGTTAATTCAGTTTTTTTAATGACAGAACAGACAAAGAACAATTTACCACAAAGTGATAGCACCAACAGTTAAGCACTCCCCCCCCCCCTGCAACAATGGAAAAATGTTTTTTCAATCATTCAATACTACTGCTATGGGACAGCACACAAGGGGACTTTGTGCTGCTTGCATTAGAGGACAAATCAAATTTCAAAACAGACTACCTAGCTCACTCAGGAAATTCAATTTTAACACAGGCAGCACATGAGAAAGAAAATAAAAAAAAATAAAGGAAATTAAATTCAGATTTTGTGATAGGGTTATAATAGAGGAAGAAGGATATTTCAATGGTCAAAAGAAAGATTTAGAAAAACGAAAAGCCAAATCACACTAACTTTTGCTGGAGCTGGAAATGACAGTCAAGCTCGAAACCATAAAAACAGAGGAAAGGCAATGCCAAATCCGAGCTCCGAGCATGAGAGAGGAAGGGGAATATTCCAGGACAATCGCTTTTTAAAGGATGAAAAGGAATTCTGGAAAAAAGAAAAGAGGAATTACCTTAATTTTACTGGGGCTTGAAAGTGACCCACTCGCTTGCAACAATGAGAAAGGCACATAGGAACATCGTTTTTAGTTAAAATGACAGGGGCAACTAACAGATAGGCTTTGGGAAAAGGGATTACTCACAATGGGAACAACTGTTTGGGTTTAATAGGACAGATGCAAATAGGTATGACACTGGCATATGAAAATTCGCTTAGCAGGGCAGAATTTAGACAGGGACAAATTCGGTTTTCAGCTCACAATGGGAATAATTCTTTTGAGGCAACACTTTAATGACTAACAATTACATAAAAACACTAAACAAGGATGGTTGGTTTCGAATTTCAACAATCCCGATCCGTGAAATTCAATGGGGGAATTAATTGATTTACTTAAAAAACACTAAGGATTTATACAAACAAATTAGGGTTTTTTCAATGAAGATATGCTAACATATACAGGCAAACAAGAGATTCTTCTATGGGGAGATGACTGAATTACACTGGCAGTTTGGGGCTTTCAATGGGTAAATATATTAAGTGCACTGCTTCCCAAATTGAAGGGCTTATGGAATTTAGAGCTGAGGTTATTGCTACTTAAATAGCAAGCCTTTGTTTAAAATTCAGGAAGCCAGCTGGATTTCAGGACGCTCTGGAAAGAAAGGGCAAGGGTCTGGTCACTGCACTCCAAAATATGTTAAGTTTCAGCAGCCTTCTCTTCATCCTCCTTTTTCTGTCTTCCACTGTTTTTGTGTGTCTTGAGTCCTAGTACAGTCCCCCTTATATAGTATAAATAACATCACTAATTTTACAATCTAGGGGAAGTACCCTTCAATAATGCCTGCCACCAGGATTGGACAGTTTCTCCCTCTCTCTCCGCCTGAGTCAGGATTGGATTAGGGATTTTGGTGAACCATCTGGCTTTTCCCCTTTATTACCATCCTTTGTTCTCATTACAACCTTTTGGCAAAAACTAGTTATGCATCATAACTTCATCATTGTACTAGCCACTGCCATATGAAATATATAATCAGTTTTACTTGATCATGGGAAATCCGATAAACTGACCGCCAACGCCGTACAATGTAGCATGGCCATGTGTCTCATTTTTGTCATTTTCCTAAAATGTACAACAGTTATGAATAAGTCATCAAGCATGTTCCTAATTTCAATGTCCATCTTTTCACCCACTTTTAATTTGTCCAGATCAGCCAGAAACCTAGTCTAACTGGCCATTACAGTTCCCAGAGTCCCGGGTAAATGCAATTTAAATCCCCAAAACCGCCTGGAAATTACAATAAAATTGAGATCAATCCTCAATCGGATGGCTGCGCAAAATGCCTAAAACTAATATAGTCTTTTAGATCAATTGTGAGTGTTTCTGTTCATCAAATGGGAGGACCGCTTCATCTCCCATAGCCATCTGCCTACCTGGGCTCAGCCTGTGACCAGAGTTTTTTTAATAAGTTTCTTTGAAGTGGTATGGGCTCTTTTGAAGGGGGTGCAACAAGGGCTCACACCTTTTTGTCATGTTTCACCTAGGGATGATTTTTCCTTGAAGTCCCTTGCTTTAACTGCCTTCAGTGCCAACCAGTCTGCAGAATAGGGAGTGAATAGGGAGGTTTGACGCCTTCAGCAGCATCACCTTTTATTGAAGGGTTGTTAGCTGGGAGGTGCGACATCCAGCTAGAGTGGGGCTTTCATTGTGTAGTTTCTGCCCCCGGCCAGAACAGGTTTTTCCTGAAATAAGTATCTCTTTACACGTTTACAAGAGTTTTGTGGGTGAAACATACGATACATTGGCTTTGGTCACCACTCCCCAGATCAGGTTTTGCTTTCCTGGAATGTTCCTGCGAGCAGGATATCTTTTTTCCATTGTGGTTTTTTAAAGACATTTTTATTTGCAAACACCTTTGCAGGCCGATTTTGCTTTTAATGTTTAAAATCCTGTTTTCCATGTCACAAGATTATTTGATTCCTCCTTCTTGGGTGAAGAAGGAGGTCCATTCATGATGACAGGTGAGCCCCCTTCCCCTGGTTCTTTAATTTTACATGAACAAAAAAAGAAAAGCCAGGCCGGTTTTGTTGCAGTGTTTAAATGCTGTTGTTCAGGTGAAAGGAACTTCTGTTTGCCTTTAAATGCACCGCACAACATAAGCTGCTCTGTCAAGTATTTTCAGCAGGAAGGGGACTTTGGTGATCATCCAGTAGTTTCCTTGGGGCCCACTAACCATGGCCTTTGGCCGTGGCCATTGTACATGTTGCACCAATAGGTTTTCTTTGGGGCCCCCTAGCCATGGGCTTCATCAGTGATGCTATCACTGTGGTCATACGTTGCACAACAGGGGGTGCAAAGTTAAGGTGGACTTGCTTCAAATGTGAGGGCTGGATTTCAAGGGTTTTGTTGCATTAAATATGATCACCTTAAGTCTATCTTAAGGAAGTTTTTTTCACAGAATTTCAAGTTTCTTAGGGGCCCATTAGCCACGGGTTTGGTCACTGTTTGTTGAGGCCCACTAGCAAGAGCCTGTGGCTGTGGCCACTGTAAATGTTGCACTAATAGGTTTCTTATGGGCCCACTAGCAATGGCCTTCAGCCATGACTACTGGTCATGGCATACATGTTGCACCAATAGGTTTTTTTGGGGCCTTTGGCCATGGCCAGTGGCTCAAAGACCCAGTACCCCCTGCCTAGTAGATGTTATCACTGTAAGTGTAACATTTCCTTTTTTTCCTCACTCTCCAAATTGCCACTGGGTTCCCCAGATGTTGGCAATGCACTACACATCCATTGGCAATGAACTACCCATACCCACAGTATTCCCCAGATAATCTGAAAATGTTTGAAAATCAAAAACTATTACCCATCTTCTCAGATGTTCACCAAGTGCCTCCCTCTCCTCTTTCCATGGTCCCCCAACTCCCCTCAGCTGCTTTTTTCCTCCCTGACCATCGCCCATAATTCTCTTTTTTATTATTGTTCGTATGACGTATTTTCTTTTCCCCCGGCATTGCCCCGATAATCCGAAAATGTTTGAAATGTAACTCGCTCCCCAGATCACCCCCCAACTCTCCAGTTTCCAAAGGTATCCTCTTTTAGCCTCCCCACTTCTAGCCTAATGCAACTGCATCCCTTTTCCTCCTCAAAACAGATTTTTGAGCCATTACCCCGCTAATCGCTTGCATCAAGCCAAAAAGCTGAAAAGCATCCCTGCTGAAAAGCACCATGGGAGTTATAGCTATATTTCTGGGGGCACTTTTATCTTCATCAAATATATTTTTTTAAACTACTGGACAGATTATCCACAAATCGGTCCCAGAAATTAAGTCACCGCTTCGTGCCCAAGTTGTTTCTTATTTGGCTTTACCAATTTTGGTCTCTTTTCTCTATGGGAAAATTAATAGGATTAGGCCAAAAACAGCATTTTGTGAAGGCGGGTGGATGGGGGGAGTGGATGAGGGGAGGGCATGACAGACCTTTTGTTTGGAAAATGTCATCCAAAAGTTATTAGCAATAGAATATTTGGATTTCCGATGACTAAAATCATCTTAACTATAGGGCGTCCATCTGTTTCTGGTGAAGCCTTTTGAAAATGTGCCAAAAGAAGGACTCTGTCTTCTTTTAAAGCCAAGCGGGCCACAGTGGTTGGTGTAGGCTAAGCCTGCCTTAATGAACCAATCCTGGGGTCCTTACCAACAATCTCCTGTATGTGTGAGGCCATAACCAGAGTGCTTTGCAACAGGAAAGCTAAAGGGATGAAAACCTGTGATACTATGTCCCACCCATCTTCCTGTCTGTTGTTGATCAAAGAGTCTCCCTGGTTAATGGATCTCTCTGTGGTTCCTGATTAAAGCAACAGTCTCCCTTGAAGCTGTGGTGAGACCAGATTCTCTGGCTCTTGCAAACCACATTCTCGTACCTTTTGAATGGGGTCCCCCTACCGGGGTCGCCTACTGTAAACACACAGTCCCAGACATGAGAGCTCACTGTCATTGATACTGAGGGCAGGAGCTGGCTTCAGGTTGATAGTTACATATGAAAGGTTGTTTGTTGAGTTTCCTGTCTCCTTTGTTAACCTCTGCAGCCAGGCCCCATGTGGGTCTGTTTGAAGTACCCTCTAATTGGTGTGTTAAATCACTGCCACCAGCGGCAGGGCCTAACAAAAGAACCGGGCGGATCCATGGAGCCTTTGTTAGTCAATCGGCTGGACATGGCAGGGGGAAGGATGGCCTTCTCACTTCCGGGAGATGTTATGGTGCACTCCTGGCTGTCACATTCCAACTAAATATGACAGGGTGAACTGTGCCTGTAGGCTGTGTCCACTCAGAGTACACAGGTCTATGCGTTTGTCATGGTGTGAGCATCGGAAAATGTGTGTGGATTAGCCCCACACATTTTCCTGAGGTTGGTCTACAATCATTCCATTTAATTAAACATTTCAAAAAGCCCAGGCGAGCGCACGCCAACCATTCGGATGGTCAAATTCCTCACACACTTGCTCCTCAATGGCTCCCAACCACGACTGGCTTGGGAAAAACATGTCTATTTCTCTCTGTGTGTATTCGGCAGTGTTAGCAACACATCCTATTGCCAAGGGACGAGCCGGGTAGGATACACGCCTCTGGCAGAGGGTCCTTTCCTCCAACAGGGAAAGCAACGCCTCGCCCAGGCATCCGACGGGCCGCTGCACGTGGACAGCCACAACGCTGCGGCCGCTCCACAACAAATCGCAGGGTGCCCACACCCCTGCTGCGATAGCAGGAGGCACCTTCTGCTGTTACCAGGAGCCGCGGACCAACGAGGCCCATTGACGCTCAGACGTGGTTCACCGGCAGTTCACTCACGGAGGCCCAAAACAGCAGGCGCTCAGGAGCGCCGACACAGTAGCCTTGCAGCTGCTGTCCACATTACCAGATGACCGGTACTAAAGGAAGGTAAGAAACTTTATTGGACCTCCGGAGAGCAGCACCTGCATAACAAACTCATACAAGGATGAACCGTTCTAAACTGTTCCACACAACAATTCTAGATCATAACAATTCCAAGTAGGAATATTTCAAGAGAACATGGAACCCAACACATACCTACAAATCGCGTGCATAGAAAACGGGTCGACTAGATGTCCAAAAATATTTTGGCATATCATAGGATGGCTATTAACAAAGAAAGCGGCCTGAAAGAGGAGGGTGTGCCTTAAGGCCGGTTTTCCACAGGCGGGATGTATTGCCATCTCCTTAAGATGGTCACACGCTTGAAGTTTTGCATCTTACTTTAAAGTAAACCTTTCAAGATATATTGGCTTGAATAAGCAACAAAAAAGGTCGGGTTGAAATGGCAGCAGACATCCATGGGGTTGGGGTGTAGGCACTGGTGGCGCCATACAGGAGGCAGACGCTAGTTCTGGGGTCTACATTCAGGGTTGTATATAGTGGATAAGCAGGGTACGCATTATAGGGGCTTTCCATACAATACCCTCGGAGGTACAGAATGGATCGGGTTTAAGTATGCGCGGTATCGACACAGCTGTGGTGGAGGAAGGGGTCCTCTTGGGGACTGACATAGGCTGGAGAGGCGGGGGGTGAGGGGAGGAAGGGGCACCCGGTGCGGAGAGTGCCCTGGAAACAGCTGCGGCCCGCCTGGCAGCCTCCTCGCGCGCTGCATGATCTCACCGCATGATGTCACAGAGCTTCCATTCACTCATCCCACAGGGACGGTGAGAGTGGGCAGCCGCGGCATCCCGAGGACCTGCAGCAGAGGGCTGCACAATCAAGCGCGCGCGAGCGAGCACTCTTCCCCACTCTAGTCCGCGCGCCAGTGCCCTGCCTGCAGAAGACGCCTCTTCGCCTTACTCTCAAGGTTCGCGCAGCCGGGTCTCCTTGAAAACGAAGCTAATCTTTCATGTCGGTGGCACTGTGTGTGATTCTTACGAGGGAAAATCATTTTGGTGCCGACACTATGTGTATTTAGTCTAAAATGCATTGTGGGAGAGCAACAGTTTATACTACACGAGTACGCAATAATACATTCACGTGGACAACGCTACGTGACGCAAGAAGAAATCATTGTCGCATTATGGGCCACAGGTGGGCAGTACGAAGAGATGGGGTGCAGTACAGCACTGAGCGTTGGAGAAAGCAGGAGCTGGACGCCCACAGTAGAAGGCAGAGGCACGCGAGAAGTATGGATGGGGGGTGCTTTGGGGTCACACACCCATATCCCGCCTGGTACAGCACGGGTGTGAAACAGTTTCTAAGATGCTGCCAGGGGTCCACGTGTGGAGTATCTATCGCTGGGGTCTCCAACCCCAGACCCCGACCTCACCCGAATTTTAGGATAACCATTGACTCTGCAAACACCAGTTAGAGTGACTTATTCAAATGCTCCCCTGAGCCATGCTTTGGGGTAACAGGGTAGCTCACGCCCAAGCAGGAATAATTGAAGGTGCCCACGGCTAGGACGCCCCCCTTAAAGTCCCAGCCCGAAGGCCGCTCGCCATTCTTCACACCTACCATCAAGTCTAGAAGAAGCACAGTCACTGCGCGAGCGCCCATCGGTGAGGCAACGATACAGGGAACCCAAATAAGCAACGTCAGGGAGGGGGGGGGGCTCCCTAAGCTGCCCAATTTGAGAAAAGGTATTTTCACAGGTTGGCCTTTCAGACTTTCTGAAATAAGCCAGACCCACTACCATTTCCAAGGGTCACCTGTCCCGAGTTTGACAGAACAGTTCAGGGTTCACCAGTAGTAATGTCGTGTACTAAGTCTTTCTGGGCACGTACGAAGCTACTATGTGCCATGCCACACACGGTTCTATTGCCAGCAAATCACACCGGATGCACGTTATGTCAGCATGAAAATGGCGGTGCATCTCTACTGCCCTGCTCTTTGTCCAGTGCCCCAGGACCAAATGCTGGCAGCTTTGTGTGCCACCCCCGTCTTCCTGGTTGTGCTCATGTTGCCCCATATTCCTGGCCCACTGCTGGTGCCCCTTGCCAGAATGCCCACTCACCAACATGCTCCGCTAAACCTGTTTGGACAGAAGCTTACTTTGACCCACTCCTGGAAGCTTTTCATCATGACGTGCTAGCCACAAGCCAAACTAAAAAGGTGATGACTGGAAGGTTTGGCATTAATCCCAACCACTGGCATTGCTCTAGGCGGTATTGTACGATCGGACTGAAAAAAAAAGGTCCAACCGTACAATACGACCGAAAAATGCTACCACCAAAGGTTCGAACACCAAAAGTTCGAACCTTTGGTGGTAGCATTGCAGGTAAGTAAAAAGAAAAATACAAAAAAATAAAATGCATGGGCTGCGGGGGTGTCCCTTGCAACACCCCGCTCACTATACTGTGTGGTATAGTGAGCGGGGTGTTGCGGGGGACACCCCCGCAGCACACCCGTGAAAAAAAAAACGGGGGCTACAGGGGAGTCCCCCGCAACACCCCGCTCACTCTACTTTAGAGGGACACCCCTGCAGCCCCTGTAGTATGTAAGTCTGTTTGCATGAGAAAGGTGCAAACTTTTGGTAGTTCGCACCTTTCTCATGCAAAATCAGCTGCGGTCGGATCCCTTAGAATCCTCTGGGCAACCGCCCAGACCATCGCTCTTCAGCCTGCCAAGCCATTATAAATGGGGGGAAAAGCATATGCAAATCAGGCTTGGTCCCACCCCATAAGGGGTAGCCCAGCCCAAAATGCTAGGTCACATCTCTTCTGCACGAGACCACAAGCATCCCCAGACATGTTTCGGTCTCGTTGGGCCTTGTCTGTGATGAATAGCTTGGCCTCTAGGTCCAGCAGGCACAGGACCCATGCCTGGGCATACTGATCCCACTCGGGTGACTAAGCAAAACAAAAGAGGTGATGGCTGGAAGGTTTAGCATTAATCTTAACCTCTGGTATTGCCCTAAGCAACCCTCCAGACCACTGTTCTTTGCATGCCAAACAATTACAAAAGGGGAAAGACTATATGCAAATCAGGCCTGATCCCACCCCAAAAGGGGCAGTCGAGCCCAAACTGCTAGGTCAAATCCCTTCTGCACAACATCACCAGCATGCCCAGAAATGTTTCAGCCTGGTTGGGCGTCATCAGTGACAAGTAGCTTGGGACTCTAAGACCAGCATAACCGGGACCCACGTCTGGGCATAACCGTCCCACTCTGGGTGACTTATGAAAAACAAAAGAGGTGATGGCTGGAAGGTTTTGAATTAATCCTAACCTCTGGCCACCAGAGTGCTCTGCATGTTGCATTTTCACTGGCCTGTTTG
This sequence comes from Ambystoma mexicanum, assembly GCF_040938575.1. Lineage (NCBI taxonomy): Eukaryota > Metazoa > Chordata > Amphibia > Caudata > Ambystomatidae > Ambystoma > Ambystoma mexicanum. The sequence goes on along the minus strand of NC_090926.1, from coordinate 737,822,222 downwards.
GGGAATTGTACAGTGCACGATTGTCAGTCACCAAAGACTCTATGCCAACCCTACACAGACAACATAATATCATGAAGACCTATCGCAGAGAATATCTGGCCGGGTAAAGTGATTCTGGATAATAAAGAGCCTTTTTACCCAATACTTACTAAAATAGTAAACGCCTCATTTCAAGAGAGCTTAGTACCCAGAGACATCAAAAAGGTGACCATCTCGCTTTTGGTAAAAAAAGGCAGGTCTTGATCGCAAAGACCCTGGAAACCTACGTCCTATCACTAATTCAAATTTTATCCTTAAAATTATGGATATGATAGCAACTGATCAACTGCAAAAGCACGTAGAAGCCCAGGGTTCTTTGCATGAACAACAATCAGGTTTCAGGGCAGCTCACAGTACTGAAACCGCCATGCTAGATCTGAAAACACACATGATCGAAATAGTGGCTAAGGGCGGGGCAGGGATCTTGATGCTCCTAGATCTTAGTGCAGCATTTGATTTGGTAGATCACCTAACTACTGTAAACAGCTTTAGACAATATAGCAGGATGCTCTCCAGCCGCTCTGGCATGGTTGACTTCCTTTTTAGCAGACCGGAGCGCTCGAGTGCACTTGGGGGATACATTCTCTGAACCCATGCCCATTAACTTTGGAGTTCCACAAGGAGCAAGTGTATCCCCTTTCCTCTTCAATGTATATATGAGATGTCTATGTGACCTTCTAGAAAGCATCGGAGTATTCTTTAAGAATGATGCTGACGATACTCAATTGATCTTTGAACTAGCGGGGGACCATACTGTAGAAAGCGCCAAAGTAACGAAAGTCTATAATATCATAGACAAATGATGAGACAAAATTGGATGTGCCTAAACGGCTCCAAGACAGAGCTGATGACTTTTGGCTCACGTCAGGCCAGAGCCAAACTGGGCGCTGAATATGAAGCTTTTACCATAAAGGAGGAAACTATTCCAGTCCTGCCCCAGGTCAAGACATTGGGGATGATGATGGAGGCATCAACAGGCTCCGAAGCAAAGGTGAAATACCTCCACAAGAATAACGCATACTATTTACGCCTACTGAGAGCAATTCGTCCATTCCTCAATGAGGAAAATACGGCTACTATCGCTAGGGCCATTATCATGTCCCGACTGGATTATGGCAATGCTCTGCTCCTTGGAGCCTCCAAGAAAGATATAGAAAAATGTCAAGTTATGGAGAACAATGCTATCCGTATTGTGAAAGGGATTAAGAATAGAGAGCATATCACAGAAGGAAGGAAATATTTACACTGGCTGAGAATAGAGGACAGAATTACTTTTAAATCTATGACTATAATTCATAGGTGCATTCACGGCACAGCCCCCAAATATTTAGAGAAACAGTTGTCTAAATACACTCCTTCACGATCACTAGGATCAGAAGATCAGGGCCTTCTTAACGTGCCACATTTCTGCGTGGTTACTGGCAAGGGTAAACCCTTTACTGTTCAGGCAACACAGCACTGGAACAAGCTTCCGACCTCTCTCCGGTTGGAAACGAACCTACTGACCTTTAGGAAGTCTTTGAAAAACCACCTTTTTAAATGAGTTGGTTTCAGCAATTAGAATTTCTCCAACAACACTAGTGTATATGACTCGTCAGTATGTTTGTTACTTGTCTTATGTTCCACGCGCCCTGATGCCTGCGGGCTATTGGCGCGCTACAAGTATATAAATAAAAATAAATCACACCATCAGACCCAGCGACCGCATCCCCATGCTCCTCACCTCCACTCACAATCCTAGGCTGGCATTTGAAAGCTTTCTAATCCTACAGTTTCATATGTGTTTCTTTGCGAGAGTTTTGATTCTGAAATGATCAGTTTTCACCAATTCATTAACAGATCATGTAGTGCTTCATTGAGTGCAGCTAGGCAACTCTTACCTGTTGCCTGCTGTAACTCTTGCTGCTGTGTGTAGAGCTTTATTATTTACCTTTGGACTGCTTTTCCAGAACTTTTTGAGAACGCTTGTTTGCCACGCCCCCTTGCTGCTAAATCTTTCAAAAACTGTCTCCTGCACGCATCAGTGCACATGCATCAGAGAGTGCTTCATTGAGTGCAGTTAGGCAGTTGGGCGGTCAGGCCACCGGGGCGAGAGCGATAACAATGTAATTATTAATGTATTTCAAAAAAGGTAGCAGGCACCCCTCTCCAGAAAGAACATGGCATGCTAACCTGTTCTGTGCTTTTTTCCCCCCACTTTGAAAGTTCGCAGCCATCGCTTTTTGCCCACTGTACCTTTCACAGATGGTAAATATCCATCTGCATATCAGTCTTTGTCCCGCCCCCACGGGCAGTCCAGCACCGAAATGCTATGGCAATTTTCTTCTGAACAAGAGTACCATCAGCAAACCCATTCAGGTGTTTCAGCCTTGTTGGGCCTCATCAGTGAGGTGGAGCTGTGCCTCTCTGAGCACAGTGAGCAGGGAGTCCATATCTGGGTTACTTTTTTTGATTAATTATTAATTTATTATTATTATTTATTTTTTGTTTTGTTTGTCCTATGTTGGAAACAACTAATTTGTTAATCATTTTTATTGCAGACACTGTTGGTATATTTGGTCCATCTGCACAGGAATGTCTTATGCTTACACATTGAAGTCAGCTATGCCTAGGAAGGAGCGTTTGCAGCAAGTGATTGATAGTTCAAATCAAACGCCTAATACATGTGCAAAGGATGAGGCCTCCCTGCGGAGAACCCGACCTTCGCAAAATCTGCGTACCAAATCTTTAACATTTGATATCAGAGATTACTGGGCAAACTTAAAAAACACCCGGTGAAACCGAGGCAGATCAGATTTCTCAGGCAGCTAAATCTGGTCCTCAGTTGAGCAACGTTCCTCCTCTGACACAAGAACTTCTGATAGACTTCATTGAGATATCCGATTCTGCCTTGGTGGTGGAGCTTCCGCATATAGAGCTTGAGGAGATGTCTCTGGGAAGACCACTAGCGTTGCCACCTCTAACATCCCTGAGGGTCGATCTTGACACTCCACTTAAAGTTTTCAGACCGGCCACACTATCTCCGCCCAGGTTCACAGGGGGGCTGGCTCTATGCCATGTACCCCCTGCTTACCCGCCAGCAATAATCTGTTGGTAATAGACCACCCTCAGATACAAACCAAAAATGTGGGATTACTGTCTAGCCATGAGGAAATGGGTCTAGTTCATCAGTCCGAAGTATTAAAACATATATCAGTAAAGAGAGTCCTTTTTCAAGATACACTACCTCCACTAATCTTTTTCCCTACGCCCCTAAACCCATCTTAATCTCCTATACTGTATCTGGATTTCTTGTACACATTTCTTTGTTAGTTCTTTGGTTTCCTTTATTAATCCCACCCCCCAAGGTCTCTTGGCCTGAACCAGGGGCACTCTCCCATGATGGAGGTCACTCTAACAGTCATGAAAACTGCTTTAATGGCCTTAGCGGAACTATACGAAGAACTGGATATGAAAACTGCAGACCAGTGTGGCCGATTATCCATCTTAACAAAAATAACCACCATGGAATCATATCTACTCTAAGAGGAAATAAAGCTCCCTGAGGGAAACAGTAAAGCAAAATTGGTGACCTCGAACATGGAACCTGCCCCAGTGGTGATCGTCCCAGAGTCTCAGTTTCCCACCCCAGTATGTGATAATTCAGTCAATACTCAACATTGGGATAACCGAGATAATGAGATGCGGGGCAGTGAGAGTTATACTCCAAGACCCCGGCTGATGAAATTGGTGAGATTCCACAACTATCACCTGAACCAATTTTTAAAAAATTTTCAAAGAGGAAAGGGGCATTGAAATCTACCCAAGCGGGGAAGACCAAAAATCAGAGATCCCTCTCAAGATCAACTTTGATTCCAGAAAATGGCTCCTGACTAACCGCCCCCCAAAGAAATCTGTCAAATAAAGGAGTCAATGAAAAAAAATCAAAGTTTCAGTGTAAAGAAACAAGCCAAAGTTGGTTACGATAGTGGACAATATCTTGTAGATCTTTCCAGGACTCAGAAGAAATAGATGAATTATTACAAGAGATTGATCTTTTGATCCTCACTGTTCATACAGATAGAGATCCCTCACCAGCAGAAGTTAGTACAAAATATAACCATTCCTCTAGTCATTGTTGAGGATATGGCTAATTTCAGTAACTCCTTTTTTAGGGGCAAATTCATTACATTAGAACAGAGAAGTAATCTTCTTTTAAAAAATAATGAGGGACCAAATAGGAGGCCCCATCATGACTGCATCATATCTAGGGAAGATCGAATGCATTAACACAGAAGATCATTCGATGATAAATGGACAATCTGACCTGTATGTAGGGTCGAATGATAAAAGTCGGAAGGAACCAGGATACGAATCACCGTCTCTTAAGACAGAAGCACTCATATGATTCCAGCTCCGTTCTCGAAACGGTTTATTAAGTACCAGAGCCTCATATTAGAATGTTGAGGAGGAACTTATGAAGAGTTTATGCTAAATGGATCGGGCATTTTGAATCTGTTTTTTGACAGTCCACATTCCTCGATGGAATTGCAAATCTCATCACATTGACATCTTCCAAGCACTCACACATCTTTGGTGACATCAACCAACCTGCCATACAATTGTTCCACCAAAGACAGCAAAGGTGATTGCTGCGGTATTCGCCACCCATTCATATCAAATAACATATCCCATGCCCCAAGCATGTCAAAGTTAAAACCCTGGGCTCTCATATTCCCTACAATGGCAGAGTTTACAAGCAATTACACTTCTGAAGGAGCAATGCGGGCTCCTATCAACGACAGCTGAACCCACCAGAGAAGCAAATCACTTTTTTTTGCAGCCAAAATGTACATTGATCCTTCTAGGTGCAACAATCCCTCACTGTACAAACACGCACCTACAAAATCACAGCAACTTCCATTATAAAAGTCATCTAGGATGACTCACTCAAACCAATCCTCAACATAGTCAATGCCTCACTGTCACAAGGCATCTTCCTTTAAGTTCTGACAATTAAATCAGACCCTCTACCCACAGACGAGAACTCAAGATTCTGGAAAAAATAGGGATCAAAGACCCATCATGCATCTACTCCTCCCTCAAAAGGTAATCATAAGAACAAGCGACAAAACCACTGCCTCCAATACCAAAAGTCAGACTTTAGACTACGCTAGAACACCTCCCAGATCGTGGCAATCCCAGTCTTCGGAACCCACGGGCTTGCCTTTGATATACTTAAACTCCCTGGCCCAGTGGTCGCCCTGTCAATATGCATGCATAGTATCTCAACCTTCCTTATAACTCTCCAACCATCAACTGTGCAGAATGATGGGCCCTTTAAGACCACAGCATTTCCCGGTACTGTGGAGTCCCTCAAGGATTTATACAATTCTAAATCAACTTCAGCCCCTACAGGGAGCCCGTGGGGAAGACTACTTCACACACAAGGAATCAAACCCCAGCAGTATGCCAATCAAAGCAAACATTACCTAAAAGCATCCACCATCAAAGACCTAAATTGACTCAATGTCTCACCACCATGCAAGCCTGGGTGGCAAACGACAATCTAGGAAACAACCCAAGCAGAGTCAGAATTCTTCCTAGCCTCTGATTGCAAGCAAGCCCAGGCCTAAGAATCACGCTTAGGTTCAAAACTGAATGGCTTCCTACCCCAAATAACTACCAACAACAAGGCCAACTAGCGCTTTCATAATTAACAGAGCCAAGAGAGCACAAGCATCCTGGTACCAGCTATAGCTACTGTACAAAATTAATCCATTCCTGCGCATTGCAGACTTCAGAATCACAGTCAAACCCCTGGTTCTCTCCGACCAGGATGCTGGCAATGCCCTATTGCATTGTGCAAAATGTTCACTCGCCACTGGCTAGTGTAATTGGCATTTAAGAAATGGTGTGCTGTGTGCATATAGAATTGAGGAGGTGAGTTAAGTTTTATGGCTGGCAACTTTAGTTTTTACTTCCTGCTTGTTGACCCTCCATCGCATGAACCTTTCACTTCTGAAGACAGTAATGCATATAGCTGCAGACCTTGGAGAAGGCATGATAAAATAGGACTACGTAATACCCACACAGAGTGAAACTGGCTGCTCATTCAAACCAGAATCAACTTCAAAACCTGCTGTGTTGCAAACAAAGAAGTGAACTGAAAATCACCACTGTGCACAGCAGAGGAGCTTAGCATGTCCAGTGGTCAAGGAAATTCCAGCAGGCAAGACACCACCAGGCTCTAAATATGAACCTACAAAAAGAAAAGTACCAAGAAACAAACGTTTTCCAATGAAGCCTGTAGAATCCAAAATATGCAACTGCACATCACTCACCCTGTCACAACCACAATTCCGAAGAAAACTTAAGGCTCACCTCTTCAAGGAATGCATCACATTTAATGGAGAACATCTTGTCCTCCCAGACCCACCCAACACACCTGCCATCACTCTCCTGCCTGTACTATTTACAGTCTTGAATCTTTCTCCATTCTGGTTCCCTCTTGCCCCCAACCCGGACGTCCCACCTTAACTTGTGCAATGGCTCATTGGTCTCCAGCAAGATTTGCACTTATCAAATCAAATACAGATTTCGGTTACCCCCAGTCACCCACGATGCCCCTACAATTCGGTAAACAGTTCTAGTGAGCTAGCAATAGGGTGACCAGACATCCTGGTTTTCCCGGGACAGTCCGGGGAAATCACACTTCGCCCCGGGGTCCCCAGAGTTTTTTCATGGGGTTTGCAGGGATGGGCGGCTAAGGTCATTAAAATTGTAATTTTTTATCACAACACTTTCAGAATTTTGATGTTGGAGGATTGGCTCGAACCGCCAACCTTTCAGGTAGAAGTCACAATGCTTACTGACTGTGCCACAGAGATTTGCTTGGAAATGAGTGTACAGTAAGACATGTTCTATCAATGAGAGCAAATGCCTGTTTTGAATGAACCTGCCGTGATTCACAGACAAAACTGCACAAATGAGATCATATACAGTTTATAGAAAGGAGAAGTGCTGGAAATATGATTAGGTGGTGGTTGTGGGTGCGTGTTGGGGGAGGGGTGGAAATTGGTGGGCTGCGATGGGGTAGTCCCTCTTTTATGTTGTTGGTCGTCCCAGTTTTTCGTTTTGGAAATCTGGTCACCCTAGCTAGCAAGCTTTATTAAGAATACACCCATGACTCATTCATGGGGATGGTGATTGGCTATGTCCAGGAGTGTGCCAAATGTCTCTAACTTTAATTAAACGTGTGGTGGCAGTGGATGGCAGCAGTACTAGTTTTGCTACAGTGATGGGTTTACTTGGAGCATGTGTACCAGAGTTCCTTCTGTGGAAGACTCTATGAAGTCATGTCAAGACGAAGAGACTTTCTCCTACATGTTGTTATGAATCACTGATTCCGACCCTTTTGGACTTCATGGTCCATGATGCACCGCAGCATAAGGTCGGTGGTCCTTCCAACATGGCCGACCGCACAGAAGCACTGCTTTCTAGTGTTTACATATGACGCGCTGCCTCCTAGAAAATAGGCATGCCCCGCGGCTCTGCGCGTCTCAATGCTACTGTTCAGAGTTGTTCGGCAAGTACAGTTGTTTCTTTTCCCTTCCGTCAGTGCCCATTCCTGTTTCTTACAGTCCTTTCCTTCCTGGTACCCCCCTTGAACTGCCCTTTGCATCTGCAAAGTCCGTTCTTCATTCCATCCTGCGCTCCTGTTCTGTGCTCGCAGGGGGTTCCTTGCACGCTGTGAGCATTTGGACTTCCTGCTCCTATTTCCTTCCTGGATTCTGCCATCACAGTCCTCCTTCCTGGATACTGAACGCTACCCTGCTTCCTGAGGTAGACAGCGATCCTCACACTGGAACCAGAGTATACACGCCCTTACCTGTAGAAGTCCCGATTGGTCAGGAAGAAGGAAGGAGCTCTAAAGAAGACACAGACCAAAGACAAAGAGGTGAGAAAAAGGGCAGAGTGTCACAGTTTGAGACGCCCAGAAACTGATATCGAATTTAACATGGAGACTGCAGTCCAGGACCTCATGAGAGGAATTCAAGAATTAACTACTGGAGGTTCAAAACCTCAAGGCTGAAAATGCAGCACTGAAACAACTCGTGTTGTCTCGAGATTCGGCATTCAAGAAAAGTGCCCTGGTAGGGGGTATAGTGGACAAATTTGATGGCTCCTTCAAATCCCTGCCTTCTTTCCTCGACTCCTGTCTGGTGCATTTCACATTTAAACCCTACTACTTTACCACACCCAGGGCTAAGGTAGGGTTTAAAATTTCGCACCTCTCTGGCAATGCCTTAGTCTGAGCTACTACATTGGTGAACTCAGGAGACCCACTCCTGGATAATTACGAAGGATTCGTAGAAGCCTTTAAAACTATGTTTGATCGACCAGAACTTGTTTACAGTGCCCAGGAAAGGCTTCTGGATTTCCAACAAGGAAATCAGGATACGCTTACTTATGTGACTCGTTTCAAACAATTGGCTAAAGAGGTCGATTGGTCCCAGGAAGCCAGTTTCACACTGTTTCGAAGAGGGTTGAATGACAAAGTCAAGGATGAGTTAGCCAGAGTGGCCCGTCCAAGTTCCTTTTAGGCCTTGATGGACTTCTCTCTGCAAATCGACTTCCGAATCCAGGAGAGAAAGGCAGAGAAAAGAAAAACCAAAGCAACACCTCCAAAGACAACTGTGGAGTACCCCAGCCTCAAAGAAACAACCACTCAACACTCATCAGAACCCAAACCCATGCAGTTTGGTTCCTTGCGGGGTCCGATCTCTCCGCAAGAAAGGATCCGTAGGATCAATGCCGGACTCTGCATGTATTGTGCCTCTGATAAACATCTTGTAAGAAACTGCCCAATAGCACCACCCTGACGTTCGGGAAACGCCAGCTCCCGAACATGAGCGAAGCACAGCTTCGAGAGAAAGACCCCTGCTCCGCTTCTATTCCTTCCTTGAATGGTCCTCCCCAAAACACTCTGGTGGTTCTGCAAACGCTCTTGTCACCCAATGATAAAGACTCATTTCCCACCCTGGCTCGGTGCCATGGGAGTTTTCATAGACCATGAATGGGCAGTAAGGCACAACATTCCTCAAGAATCCAAAGAAGTGAAGGGATTGATGGGAAACCATTATCTTCCGGCCCCATTACTCACCAAACCAAGGAATTACTGCTTTCAATAAACAACCACCATGAAAAACTTTGTTTTGATATCATAAAGGCAGCACATTACCCCATGGTTCTAGGCATGCCCTGGCTCCAGAAACACAACCCGTATATCAATTGGGCAGCTGGATCCCTATTTCTGGGTTCTTAATTCTGCTTGTCCCATTGTCTATCTCAAGACTCACTGCAGAATTCTCTAGCGGACTCCCAGACTCCTGAGCAACCACCTCTGTGTGTTTCCAATGTTACCCAGGTGCCTGAGATCTATCAACCATATTCAGATGTATTCTCAACAGCCATTGTTCAAGCTTTACCACCCCACCGTCCTGAGGACTGTGCTATCGACACGGATGACTCGGCTGTAATACCTTTCGGCAGAATGTTTATACTATCCGAACCTGAGAAAAGAGCTCTACGAGAATATCTGGACACCAATCTTGCCAATGGAACCATTCGCCCTTCAAAATCCCCAGCCGGTGCTTCTTTATTCTTCATGCCAAAGAAAGATTTCAAGGAACTTCGGCCCTGCTTGGACTACCGAGGTCTGAACCAGTGCACCCTCAAAGATCGTTATCCATTACCACTTATTTCTGACATGTTGGAGGCTGTTCGAGGGGCTGTCATCTTTACCAAGCTTGATCTACGGGGTGCCTATCACCTCATTCGAATTAAAGAAGGTGATGAGTGGAATACTGCCTTCAGGACACCTTTTGGTCATTTCGAGTATCTGGTTATGCCCTTCGGCCTCGCCAACGCCCCTGCGGTCTTTCAGCGCTTCATGGACAGGGTCTTCTCAGACATGCCGTTTCTTTTTGTCATAGTATACCTGGATGACATACCGATCTATTCCAATGACCCCCAAGTCCATTAGGAGCATGTGAATTTGGTTCTACAACAACTACGTGAAAACAAACTCCTGGTTAAAACCAGAAAAATGGCTCTTTCATGTCCAGACCGTTCATTACCTTGGATTCGTGCTGAGCTCAAAAGGAATCGGAATGGATCCTGTCAAGATTGACGCCATACTTTCTTGGCCAGCTCCTACTACAGTAAAACAAATCCAATCCTTCCTGGGATTTGCATATTTGTACAGGAAATTTATCTCCACATTTTCTGACATCGTGCATCCCATTGTCACCCTGCTAAAGAAAGACACACCGTTTAATTGGTCTGTTGCTCAAGAGACCGCTTTCCAGGAGTTAAAACAGATTTACTCAAGGTCCCATCCTGGCTCAACCTGACATAAATAAACCTTTCCTGGTAGAAACGGATGCCTCAGACTACGCCATTGGGGCAGTCTTAAAACAAGAACTTGAAGACAAGGTGGAACATCCTATTGCCTACCTGTCCCGAACATTGACTCCCCGCGAGGCCCATTACTCAGTCCTGGAGAAGGAACTACTAGCCATTCGGCAAGCCTTTACTGACTGGCGTCATTTCCTCCTGGGTGCCAAACATGCTGTTCAGGTACGAACCGATCACAGAAACTTGCAAGTCTTGCAGTCCTTGGAATACAGAAACAGTCGTCAAGCCCGTTGGGGCTTTTTCTTTACCCAGTACCAGTTCCACATACACCACTTCCCTGGAACCAACAACATAATCGCAGATGCCTTATCCAGGCTTCCCAATTATGAGCCTGTTGAAGCACATGCCTTTGCGAAGATGTTTCCTGACAGTGTTTTCGTGGCCTAGGCCAATTCCTTACTGGAAGAAATCCGTGCCGAAACACCTTCTGATCTCTGGGAGGATTACACCAAGGCCAATCAATGGACCCTAGTCACTAAGGATGGCTACCTCTTTAAAGATAAGAGATTGGTGATACCCACACAAACACTGAGAGCCAAGATCATAAATCTTTGTCATGATACCTTCCATTCTGGACATCAAGGCATTACTGCCACCCTCCGCTTCATCCAGAGACAATTCTGGTGGTCAAGGTTGATCGACGGAGTAAGAGCCTACATCCAAGCCTGCGCTGTCTGCAGTCAGAATAAGTGTGATAACAGAAAACCTGCAGGTCTTCTCCACCAACCCACATTGCCAGCTTGTCCTTGGGAGACCATAGCCATAGATTTCATTGTGGAATTACCCACATCCAGGGGTTATACTACCATAATGTTCACCATTGATCTGTTCACCCACATGGCCCACTTCACCCCTTTGTACAAGTTACCTTCATCACTTGAATTGGCAGGAATATTCCTAAAGCACATATTTAGGCTTCATGGACTTCCATCTAAGATCATATCTGATCGCGGACATCTGGGCCAAATGTTGGGCATTCAGTGTGCATTGTTCTCGGGATACCATCCTCAAACTAATGGAATAACTGAACGAGTAAACCAGACCCTAGAACAATACTTGGGCTATTTTGCAGCCAAGGTCCGGGATGATTGGTCCCTTTTGATTCTGGTGGCTGAATTTGCCTACAACAACTCTGATCACTCAGCTATCAAGACTAGTCCCTTCTTTTGCAGCCAGGGGTTCCATCCATCAGTTCTGCCAACTGTTCTACCACACCAAACCCCGGTTCCTTCGATCGATTCCTGGATTGAGCGACTGGTAAACGTACATAGGGATGCCAAAGATCACTTGGAAAAGGCCAGGATGGACATCAAAAGATATGCTGATACCAAAGTGGCGACCCACTTTGACACCTACGACCACATAAACTGGCTCCCAAGTATTACGGGCCTTTCTCCATTAAGGAGGTCATCAACCCAGTGGCCTTTTGACTTCAGCTACCAGAATCTTGTAAGAAAATAAATCCCGTTTTCCACACTTTCTTACTGAAACCTTATGTACAATACACCAGATCGACTCATCGACCTAACCCTGTGCTCGTCAATGGCCGGATTGAATTCGAGGTTTCCAGGATATGCAAATCTAGATACAGACGGGTCGACCCCAATAATTAGTGGAATGGAAAGGATACCCCCCCAGCGAACAAATCTGGGAAGCAGTCTCCAATATGAATGCCCCTCGTTTAATATGGAAATTCCATCTAACCCATTCAGGTAAACCCGGTGGATCAAGATTTAAGAGGGGGCATGCTGTTATGAATCGCCGATTCCGATCCTTTTGGACTTCATGGTTCATGATGCACCGCAGCATTGGGTAGGTGGTCCTCCAAACATGGCCGACCGCACAGAAGCACTGCTTTCTAGCGTTTATGTATGACCCGCTACCTCCTAGAAAATAGGCACACCCCCGCGGCTCTGCGCGTCTCTACGCTACTGTTCCGAGTTGTTCGGCAAGTACAGTTGTTTATTTTTCCCTTCCGTCAGTGCCCATTCCTGTTTCTTACCGTCCTTTCCTTCCTGGTACCACCCTTGAACTGCCCTTTGCATCCGCGAGGTCCATTCTTCCTTCCATCCGAACTCCTGTTCTGTGCTTCAGTTCCCGCAGGGGTTCCTTGCATGCCGTGAGCATTTGGACTTCCTGCTCCTATTTCCTTCCTGGATTCTGCCGTCGCAGTCCTCCTTCCTGGATACTGAACGCTACCCTGCTTCCTGAGGTAGACAGCGATCCTCACACTGGAACCAGAGTATACACGCCCTTACCTGTATAAATCCCGATCGGTTAGGAAGAAGGAAGGCACTCCAAAGAAGACACTGACCAAAGACAAACAGGTGAGAAAAAGGGCAGAGTGTGACACATGTATCCTTTCTCCATGATTTCTTGGGGCATTGCTGTACCAGGGCACACAGATCAACAGTCTGGAAGTTGGCTCTTGTTGCTTACATTCATGCAGTTCGTTTTTCCAAAGCCAAACATCCATGTGTGATTATTAAATGCAAGAGCTGTACGTTTCAGTAGCTCACAGATGGAATGTGTCACGAATCAAGGGAAATTGTCCCTTCTCCACAAGAGTGAAGCACCTCCCTTGAGACTAGGGAGGGGAGCCCGCTCTGCAACACCCACCCGAGGGGTCGAGGCAAGTGGGACTGCACCGGGAGAGACTCCCGCTTTGGGGACAAGGACTCCTGTTCCCAGCACGAACCCCCTGATGGCCTCCACATGATGACATATATGGAACGATCACACAAAATAATAACAAGTTCCAAGACTGGGATGAAGAGGCTGTGGACTTACCTGAAAGAAAGACAAGTTGTCTCTTTAAATCTAAATCTCCAATTAACTGGGACAATTATATTGGAGAGGGTGGACACGACAAGGAGTGAGAGAGAGGAAGGCAGATGCAGACATTAGAGGCCCCTGTGAGTAGACCACCTGAAGGAGGCGGAACTGATGCAGAAACTGTGGAGCCCGCAAAGGTAAGAACTGCTTCGAGCAGGAGAAGGAAACGATGGAAGTACGAGTGTGTACGAGAAGCCAGAAGTTGAGATGGCTGGAGAGGAAAGCTCAGTGATGTCGTGACCACGAAGCAATTAAGGTGGAAAGGCTGCCCGGGCCGCTCAACAACGCCAACACCACCCTACGGAGGAAGCAACTAATGGTCCGGATACCCATAGCATTATCGAGAAGCTGAAAAAGGAGAGAGAAACTTGCAAGAAGTGGACGTCGCTCAAAGCGAACCAAGAAGCCAATGGAGAGAAGGAGAAGGTCCCAAGTATCTATGGGCACCAGACACATTCCCCTGCAATATTGAAGGTAACAGGAATTCCAGGAAGCCAAAAGGGTCTCATTATAAATAGAATCAGAGAAACATGTGCCAGTAGACATGGCAAAAATCGTGAAAACCAAGTTTATGAACTTGAACTGTACATTAATGTGATAAAGAAAGCATTTAAACCCCAAAGACGTGCATGGTACTACCTATTAGGTGTCCCTATTGCATTGAAGATCCTCTCGACATCAATATACCATGGGTCACTCAGGTGTTATGTGTTGTATAGAATTCAATAAACAAATGTAAAGTTAAGAGAAACCCCAAAGATAGAGAAATAGAATCACTACTTTTGGGAAGTGGTGAAAATAACCCATTGTCCAAGAAACAAAGAGTGGAACATAACAGAGAGAGAGAGATAACCGTGAACTAAAGACCAGAGAAGTCCCTAGGATAAAACTTGCACAAGAAAGCCATACCAGGAAACAGTGAACTATAACCATTTGGAAAGCGAAAACACTGAAAGAAAAGGCACTATAGAAGAAAATTCAGAACCCTCCAATACCGAACGAAGAACAGTAAGAAAAGGAAGGAAACCCCCCCATACTAAAGAGGAAAGAAATAGTATCAGTCCCGTAAGGGAGTTACAGGAACTAATACTGAGGATAATGAGAGACTATTTAAAAATTGCATATTAACCAGAACTCTAAAAAGAAATAGAAGACGTGCAAAAGCACAACCATCCAGAGAAGGGAGTTTTCTCCTGACCTTACTTAATTAAACTAGTGGTAGGGTCAGTTAGGATTAGTTTTGGACTGCAGAGTTATTTCCTTTTGGACATTAATGGATGATTGACGAGCACATTAGCTAGTAAAGTAGGTAGGGACAACCCATAGCAATAGGGAAAGGTGGGCCTTATTCTTTAATAAATATATGGTAAAAATTACCTTAAGAGTGGCTGTGCCCTTCTTCTGACCCGCAACACAGGGTGGTGATGCTAAATCTACAAGCGCTAAAAATACCGGTCACGAAACCTGCCTCCTTTTTACAAATTGTGTACACCTTGGAAAGTCTGTATTCTATAGTAAGAGTGTATATAATGGCAAAGCAAGGATTAGATTGGCTAGGAGAAGCAAACCCATCGCCCGAGGAAGAACGGATATTTAAAGGGGAGAACGGAACCAGGAAAAGATTGCTATACCAGGTGAGGTCAGCAGTGGAGGTGGAGGAGAAGGACAGCCAGAAGGAGGAAGGAGGGAGCTGCAGTTTGTGGAAAACATTGTTGGAAAAGGTGCGATATTAGTTCAAGGGTGTAAGTGGTCCTGCAGTATTCGACAAGCGTGTAGCGAGGATAGTGGCTGCGAGGAGACTGGTACGGGTGAAGCAGGGGGTGTAAGTAGTAGTAGTTAGAGAGGAATAGTAGTGGGTGGAGGAGGGTAGTAGTGGTTGAAGGGGAGTAGTAGTGGGTGGAGGAGGGTAGTGGTGGGAGGATGTTAGTAGTGGTGGAGAGTAGTAGTAGTTAAGGGGAGAAGTAGTTGTGTGGGAGGAGAGGTAGTGGTAAGGAGAAAGTAAGAAGAGGTAACATCAATCTGTGGTGAGAGTAAGAAAGTTAGGAAGTCCAGAGGCAGTCATGAACCCTTCATTTAGGGAAAGCACTGTTAGCACAAAAACTATACTTGGACAGTAATTGTTAACAGTCAGTAGCACTTACCCAGGGTTATGGATGCCCGGGCTAGGGTCGGAATCACTGGGGAGGTGAGAGAGAAAAACTCTTTAGCTGCCCTGAAGACTCTGGTTTGTGCGGTCTGCTGAACTGCGTGCCTTAGAATTGTAGGCCTGGGATCCTTGGTCTGAAACTCGCTCTACTTTTCTTAGGGGATCCTTGATCCGCTTTCCTCCAAGTGTTACTCAAGGGCTCATCCCCTGCAGTCAAGAAATATGGGTCGGGACTCCTGTCCCTACAATGAAGCTATACGTGTGCATCTGGTTCAGGGCCTCCAGGAACACAGCTGTACAGCATCTGGGCATTTCAATTACTGTGTCCAACACTCACCTGCGGCTTCTAAGGTTCCATTTCAAAACGCACTCGGAAGTGTAGCAACCAGCTCGATATTCTTATTTCGGCAGTGGCATGCGCATACCCATATTCACTGAACATGCACATACAAGGCTCGTGAGTAGCAACCACGCAGGTATGCGTCCAATAGCATTATGACTCCCATATACCTCCAACGAGAAGTTTCTTCTGTACCATTGCAACTGTGTGTCTAAAACACGCAGCAAAACGCCATTGTAAAATTGGCCATTTTACACCAAGTCCGTGAGATCCTTTTCCAGGTTCTAGGGATGTCTGCAGCAACCAGTGCTCCTCCGAGATACACGTTCAACACTCCCCTGTTACCTTGCAGCAGCCCAACAGGCCGCCACGCGATTCTAAAGCAGCCAGCAACTAACTGCCCCATTGTCAGTTGTCCTAACATACTATCGAACCGGTGACGAATCAACTTCCGGGGCACCAGTGGTCCAGGGATGAATATTGGTTTCTAAACCATCAAACAGCCCCACAATTCTAGCACACCCAAAGAGATCTGGACAGATTGCAAACATAAGCATATGATCAACCTCCTTGTCCAATTTTGGTAACGTGGATGGAACAGCAGGCTTATCGATGCAAGGTCGTGGATCGTTGGTTAGTTGCAACACAGCAAAAATAGAAATATTACCCAATGATAAAAGGGGCAGTCCTGTCAAGGTTGTATAAAAATATTGACTTTGTTATTATCACAACCGACAGTTCTAGCACACTACAAAATACAACCCACCCTGTAAAGGAACACAGAGGACAGTTTCACAAAGGAAAGGGATGCACTCTGGATACTGACAGGTGGGTAGTCTGTATAGTCATTAATCGTAATAGTTCAAGGCTACTTGGTTCCAACACAAAGGGAGCAATGGGTTGCACAATTTCACTAGGGGCCTTCGGAGAAGGACCAGGGGGACAGAACCACAATGTACCTTGTGCTGTAGGAGTTCTTGGTGCCAGACAGAGTCAACCCATTCTGTTGTCCGGCCTTGCCCAGATGCGTATTTCTGGTCAAGTGCTGGCCTGGTTCACTTCATTCCTGGTGGACCGCACCCAGACCATTGCCATGTCCCCTTTTCTATCTGCTTCTTTTCGTCTCAGTTGTGGGGTGCCGCAGGGCGCCTCCCGGTCTCCGATTCAATTTAACATCTACATTTGGGCACTTGTGTGTCTCATCCGTACCTTTGGTGTCAGGTGCTATTCCTACGCTGACGACACCAAGATCCTGATCCGTTTAGATCTTGATCAGGCTGAGGTGTCATGTTTGCGGAGGTGCCCAACTGCCATTGGAGTGTGAATGAACCACAATTGGCTAAAGTTGAACAGAGACAAGACTGAGATTTTGGTGGTGGGCTGTCCTTCTGACCCCTCCCTCTGGGTGTCCTCCTTTTGGCCCCCTCTCTTGGTCTTCTCCCGGTTCCAGTACAGAAGGTGAAAAACCTGGGTGTTATTCTATCTGCATCCCTGTCTAGGGTTAAACAAGTGACGGCTGTTTGTCAGTCACGCCACTTTCATTTGAAAGTGTTAAAGAAAGTGCTCCCTATGATTCCTGTCACCCTTCGTCCACCTGTGGTAGCAACCATGGTGCTATCCCGGCTGGACTATTGCAACTCTCTTCACCTGGCGCAGCCTAAAGGGCTGATCCACCGGCTGCAGCCCTTACAAAATCTTCCAGCCCGCGTTGCTACAAGTACGCCCTACGGGGCTCACATCTCCCCTGTTCTACGTTCCCTTCATTGGCTCCCAGTGGCCCAGCACATCAAGTTCAAATCACTGTGTATTGTGCACCGAGCGCTGCACGTCCAGGGAGCAGAATTTCTTGGAGAATAGTTCACCCGCTATTGCCCTGCCCGCTGTCTTCGTTCTGCCTCTGCTGATCGGCTCCTTGTTCCTTCCTTCCGGCGTGTGCGGATTGGCAGCCGAGCCTTTTCAATAGCAGCAGCTCTGCTCTGGAATAAGCTCCCCTTACCGATAAAAAGACTGCCCAATGACTTAGCCTTCAGGAAATCCATTAAAACCCACTTGTGTTAGTGGCGTTGTTTGTGGTCGTGCCCTGCTCTCTAGTGCCAAGATACCGTAGGGCGATCGTGCGCTGTATAAGTTTTGTTAACATAACATAACGTTAACAGGGCTTGTTTCAGCTTCTGTGACAGAGTCCAAGACGGGAGACAGCTGAAGATATCAGGCGGCAGCAAGTTCTGCGAGAGAGGCAGGGCGGACGGCTGCAGGCTGGCCTTCACAGAGGCTCAGGGTCAGGAATCGTCATCTCAGTGCTGGTCGGTGATTCTGAAGCACTCGTTGAGGCGTCCCAGGTGGCTTTAGCGACTGCGGTATAACAGTCAGTGGTGCATTCAGTTGCAGCTCAACCGACTCAAAAATTTCCTTTACGGAAGATGTCAGTAGATGCTTGTTGATGCACTCCTAGCTTGTTTCCTGGGCTTGTGTTGGCCTTTAAGGCGGATGGGCCAAAGTGAAGGAGTGTTTCAGGCAGCTGCCTTGTCCTTGGTTCAGAGACTCTCAGCACTTCCCACCTTGGAAGCCTGCTGCAGTCTAGCAGGGCAGGCTGTGTGCTGGCTGGGTACTGGTTCTGGAGCTGCTGAAGGTCGGTATCTCCCTCTGTTCCCTGGGAGATGTTTAGGGGAGGGATATTGCCTCCCTCTTGGAGGTCCTGGCCTTCCTTCACTGACTGATGTAAGGCAGATTTTACCTTCAGCCAGGGTCCAATGAGGAGTTCTTCCTTCTGCTTCTGGTGAAGCCTTCAGAACATCTGCCCGAAAGAGAGGCTGGACCCTATTTTAAAGCCAAGTGGACCTTAGAGATTGGTGTAGGCTAAGCCAATCTTAATGAGCCAATCCTGTGTGCCCACAACAATCTCCTATATGCATGAGGTCATAACCAGAGTAATTAGCAACAGAAAAGTTAAAGGGTTGAAAACATGTAAAACTAAGTCCCACCCATCTTTCTGTCCATTGTGGATGAAAGGGTCTCAGGTCAATGGAGCTCTCTGTGGTTTGTGATTAAAACATCAGGTCTCCCTTGAAGCTGTGGAGAGACCAGACTTTCTGGCACCATCAATACACATACTCGTACCTTCTAAATGGTGTCGCCCTGCGGGGATGACTACTGTAATCCACACAGTCTCAGACATGACATTTCACTGTCAATCGATACTAAGGGCAGGAGCTGGCTTCGGGTTGACACAGTGCATATGAAAGGTTGTTGGGGTTTGCCATCTCCTTTGTCAACCTCTGGAGCCAGGCCCCATGTTGGCCTGTTTCAAGTACAATCTATTAGTATGTTAATTGCTGCCACCAGCTGCAGGGCCCAACAAAAGGACATTGTGGATCCATGGAGCATGTATCAATTAATTAGGCTGGCCATGGCAGGGGAAGGTTTGGCCCTCCCCCTTCTGAGATGACATGGTGTACTCCTGACTGTCATATCTCAACTAAGTATGACAAGGGGGACTACACCTGTAGGCTGTGTCCACCCTGAGTACAAAGGTTTATGTGAATGTTGTGCGATGAGCATAGGAAAATGTGTGCCGATTAGACCCATCCATTTTCTGGAGCTTCCTTACCATCATTCAATTTCACATACAAATTTTAAAAAGTCCAGGTGAGCGCACACCCACCACGTGGATGGTCGAATTCCCCACGGTACCACCACGACTATATGGCACTGCCAGCCAGGCCATGGTATGGAGGCCTTTAAGGATAGTAAATCAGCATAAGCAAACAAATAGGTCTGGCCCTCTGCCTAACATTAAGGAATCTCACAGGCCCCTATTGTCTCTGTAGAAAATAAGGAATTGAAAATGGCCAGCTGTGCCAAGTGGCATTATGAACAATTGTGAATGGACCATGTGACGTGTACCATTAATTTTGCAAACCGTACATTGCAAAATGTGCTACTCTGCAAATATAAAACTGTGCATTGTAGGTGCAAAGTAAACTATGTGTGCTGGATCATTAAAAGACATGCTTCTAATCTAATGAAAAATCGTGCACTAACTGTGCACTGCGCAAGTCAAATTACTCATTTGGTCGGTGGTGAGTGGTTTTACTGGGTGGGAGCGGTCCTCCTCTACTTTTTGATTTTATGTTTTATGGTTTCTATACTTTTAATGTAAAAAAAGAAACATTCTGGAATGGTTTTGTTTTAAAATAAAAGTGTAGGGAGAAGTTGAAACTTGCACTTCGGAGCAGTGCACTACTACACTGAACATTCCCTTAAACAGCAGGTGTGTTTGTTTGGGGGTTTGGATTGCGCACGGGAGGGGGCGTGGCGGTGGGGTTTATGGGGAGCAGGGCAGGTCAGCAGGGAACATAGTTCCACCAGTGGTCGAAGAAGGCGGGAGCTGTTGGGAGCAGTGCTCCTCTACTTGTTTAAGTTACCTTTTACTGTTTCTATACTTTTATTTTAAAAAGAAACCCTTCCGAATGGTGTCATTTTAAAATAAAAGTGTAGGAAGAAGTTGAAAGTTGCACTTTCAGTGCATTGCACTGAACATTCCCTTGAACAGCAGGTGAATGTGTTTGGGGGTTTATATTGTGTGTGGGAGGGAGGGTGACAGGCCAGTAGGGAACATAGTTGCACTACTTCTTTTTTTAACACTTCGGCCACTGTGGGTGGTCCTGCTCCTAGTCCATTTTTTGTTGGTTAGGCAACGTGCATTCACCCTTTTTAGCAGCAAGTGTCCTTACAAAAAACAGACGCGGAATTGAGATCTTCACACATTCGAGAAATATCATGACCTGCCCTGTCAGGAATGAGGTTTTGCTATGGTGGAAGTTGGAGGTTTGGCTCGAACCCCCAACCTTTCCGGTACAAGTCACAACACTTACTGATTGTGCCACAGAGATTTACCTGGAAAGCGTTTTACAGCCAGCCATGTAATATCAATTAGAGCTAACGCTTGTTTTGACTGAACATGCCGAGATTCACAGACAAAACTACACAAATGAGATCATATACAGTTTATAGAAAGGAGAAGTGCTGGAAATATGGTTGGGTGGTGGTTGTGGGAGCGTGTTGGGGGAGGGGCGGTAATTGGTGGGGTAGTCCCTCTTTTATGTTGTTGGCGATCCCTGCTTTTCGTTTTGGAAATCTGGTCACCTTAGGTTTTGCCTTCCGCCTGTGCCTCCCCAGCCACCTTTTTTTGCTAAGTGGCTCCTTTGAGGCGGGTGAAACGTAAAGAGGGGAAACAATAGAAGGTCAAAGCCGAGGGGCTCTGTATGAAAAGCTGGATAACTTGATCCAGTTTGGCTGTACCCCGGCCCCACATGTCAAGGAAACCCAGCTAGAAAAGCAAAACAATTCTGCCCCAATGGCCCCTCGGTTACGCACTTCCCACGTGACCTATCCGTACAGGCAGGCCTACTTTCACTGTGTTGTTTTAAGGAAGCAGCTGTGCTAGCAAGTAGAACTGGGGAGGAGGGATGGGTAGGACAGAAACGCAGGACATTCGGTCATCGGGACCAAAGCGCCCAGGCCAGGCTGCAGGCAGGGATGTGGTGCGGTGCCAGGGTCGGAATGGCAATTCATTCCTTTTGTGACACTGTTTGAACAGTAACCAAGGGGGACATTTTTGATGAAGTGTGAGGCAAATTGTGCATTTAAAAAATATTTATTCAGCAACACTTGCACAACTACTAGCCACAGAGTGAATTAACTCTTAACTCATCAAACTGGCCCAAATTGGCCCCACTTTGACCCTAAAAAACTGGCCCACACCAGCATTTTGTGTTTTTGGTTCAGCAGCAGCCATGGGCCCAATGCCCTGTAGGCCAGTCCGAGCCTGGGTGCTGCCCTGGAGGTGGCACTGAAGTCCAGACCGCAATGATAAGCCCTGTGGGGACTTTACAGGGAAAAAGAAGAAAAACAAAGCAGTGCGCTGGATGGGTCGCCTGCCACTCATGGCCGAGATCCAGCCTCACGCTTGCGGCAGTTTGTGATCTGCTGAGTCACCATGGGCTCGTGATCAGGCACGTCACAGGCATTGTGTGTGGCGAGCAGACCTTCTCTAAGCCCACAGGAAGGGCTGGCGTGTGTCACCGCACGGCACCATGGACCGGAAGAGAGGAAGGAGCAGGTGCCAAAGAGGCAGGAAAATCCCCCCATGCGAAAAGGAAAGGTGAGGCGATTAAACATAAATGAGCTTCAAATATACTCTGTGTGCCATCCGCTTGCGACTAAACAGTCCTATATCCAAGCTCAGACTGGGCAATACCCGAAACAAGAACACAAAATGCTAGTGTGGGCCAGTTTTTTGGGCCAAACTGGGCCCTTTTTTGTTTGATAAGTTACTTCACCATGCAGCTAGTATTGCCGACTAGTGTTACTCAATAAATATTGTTTAAAATGCACACTTTCCTTTACATTTGATCAAAAACCTCCCCTTGGGTACTACTCTGTCACAAAAAGGAATGAATTGGTGCCCAAGACAATGTGATGCCCCAGTCCAACTCTGCCTGTATCCCGGGATTTACCTTCACCACCACAGCCCGTCTCGCCCCCAAACTCAGCAACGGGCACGAGCATGTCCCCACCAAATCAGCAGGGTGACTGGTTGTTGGCATTGGTGCTTTATAGCCCCAAGCATAGTGGTGCGAATGCCACCGCCCAATGAAAAGGCACTTGGGACACTCCAGCACTACTTTTTGGGCTTTGGAGCAGGGCTCCTCAGTTATGGTATTTATTCGAGAAACAACAGAGCGCTTTACAGAGGTATACAACAGTACAGATGCATATCGGAGCGCTTTACAGAGGTATACAACAGTACAGATGCATAACGGAGCGCTTTACAAGGGCAACAACAGAACAGATGCAGAACCGGTTGCTTTACAGAGGTATAAAAAACAGTACAGATGCATAACGGAGCTCTTTACAGAGGTATACAACAGTACAGATGCAGAACGGAGCGCTTTACAAGGGCAACAACAGAACAGATGCATAACCGGTTGCTTTACAGAGGTATAAAAAACAGTACAGATGCATAACGGAGCTCTTTACAGAGGTATACAACAGTACAGATGCATAACTGAGTGCTTTACAGGGTAACAACAGTACAGATGCATAACTGAGTGCTTTACAGAGGTATGCAACAGTACAGATGCATAACAGAGTGCTGTACAGGGGTAACAACAGTACAGATGCATAACCGGGTGGTTTACAGAGGTATAAAACAGTACAGATGCAGAACGGAGCGCTTTATAGAGTTAACATCAGAACTGATGCATAACGGAGCACTTTTCAGAGGTAACAACAGTACAGATGCTTAACCGGGTGCTTTACAGAGGCATACACCAGTACGGATGCATAACAGGACGCTTCACAGAGGTATAAAAACAGTACAGATGCATAACAGAGTGCTTTCAGAGGTAACAGAACACATATACAGCGGGGGAAGGATACAGAGGGGTGGTACAGATCTAACCGGTAGCGGGGAGGAGATGGGAGGGTGGCGTTTAGTGGGCCAGGTATCACGAGGCGCAACGTAATGGCCCAGGTGCTGACAAGTTGAGGGACCATGCAGGTGGACGGCGGCCGCCCACTTTTTTTGAGAGGGCGGATGCTGCCCCGCCCCCCTTCTGTGTTTAAGAATTAAACAAAATAAAATAAAGAAGAACATGCTGCGACTGGGTTTCAAACCCTGGACAGGAACTGAACACAGGCCTCCCACCTCTGAAACAAGACACTTAATTGCAAGACCGCTGCAACCATTGGTTGTACAGTTACAAAATGGCACATATTAACATCTGTCTATACAGTCATGTTTTGTTACAAGTTCTCAGATTTAAAAAGGGAGTGCATTTTATATTTAAGCAGCAAGGTATTATCAAAATATGTTCTCTTGGCATTTGTGGTGTGTTTTTTTTTCTCCAATCGTAAAAGACAAACCTGAATGAAATTTGCATATTTCACATTGACATCCTGTGACATCACTTCCCTGTGCTCATCAGTGTGCCCCACTTTTTTGACATTATATTTTTTAGGACTGGAGCCCTGCGTTGGAGCAGGGTTAACTTTTTATTTGTATTCGTTATACTTCATTTTTTCATACATCCCAAAAGGTTTCCAAAATACTTCAAAGCGTTGTACACTACAAGTTAGCACATACACCGGAAAGGATGTGTGGGTAAACAGGATTCATTACATATAGGTGCCAGGGTAATGAAAATAGGTGAAGTGTGAGAAGTGGGGATGCAGGAGAAAGGGGAGGCAAACCTGCAAATTACCAAATGATGTAATTGCCAGTGACATTGCCCAAAAACATGATCTATTTTCAATAAAAAATGCACATTTTTAGTAACTGTCAGCATGGTGGTGTAAGGTTGGAATTCCCAGGTCACAATGCAGATCTAGCTGCACTGCGCCATAATCCCATGTCAGACTGAGTATCTTTGGGCAATCAGAAGGGAGATCCCAGGAAAATGACTAGTTACTGTGCTCCCCGACTTTTTGTCATGACATAGTGTCACCTGGCCTAGCATCCTCTAACCTAAGAATACACCTCGAACACACAACTCCAGCAGCAAAACAACATAGGTTACACAATGGAAAGTATACCAACGAAGACACATGGCTACACTACATTTCCCTAAACACCACACTGACCCCCCACACAGATAAATGAACACAACTCGCCACACTCTTTAGACACCATGCTGACAGATACCACAATCACTGGCACAAACAATTTATGTTAGCAACCTGGAGCACAAATTAACCACTGCTCTAAACAAGTCACAAAATAGCTTACATTTACACACCACAGGCAGCCTTCCCTTTTCAGATCTGCACACATCAACATTGCAACAACGCATCCTTGCCCTGCCCCGTTTTAGTCCCCTAGACTTACAGATCCCGAAGCTCTGAGTGGTGTGTTATGCAAGACTGAATAACACAGCATACACAGGCACAGCAAAGCACTTAATTCATTCTGATTTGTGGTAGTG
Organism: Ambystoma mexicanum; assembly: GCF_040938575.1. Taxonomy (NCBI): domain Eukaryota; kingdom Metazoa; phylum Chordata; class Amphibia; order Caudata; family Ambystomatidae; genus Ambystoma; species Ambystoma mexicanum. The sequence goes on along the minus strand of NC_090926.1, from coordinate 737,797,414 downwards.
CGGTGAACGGCTCATGCAACTTTGGAGAATGGTAGCAAGCGGGCAGGAAATTAATGTCCGTCTGCTATGCTATACTGTTTGGTGCAGTGAAGGGCTGGGTAAAACCTGTCAAATTAAATTGGAAACTGAGGGATAGTCACTGCAATAATAATGACATTCTGGGTGGCGGTCTCGGGGGCCACTAATGGAGGAGCACAAGATAACCACCATTTTTTACCTAAAATCATTATATCTGCCCAACTGTAAGGCAGACATGTTTTGAGTGTGAACTTTATCAAACCTAAGGACCCCATTTTCTGCAGTTAAATCAAAGTGAGATTACACACTGTTTAAGCCGTGAACCTGAGAGTTTAGTCCAATCTGCACATTGCTACTTGAACAAACACTTTCTGAGCTCAACTTGGTACAAATATTTAAGTGCTTGCTTTCAAGGACTGCAGCAATACTATTTATAGCACTTACTTGAAAAATACACAAATCCAATAGTAAAACAACTCGTCAATGTGGAAATAATTATAGAAATATGTTAAGCCAAAATAATATCATTGTGCCTTTATATCCACGTCCTAAATGGAAATCCACAAGTCCTAGAATCCAAAATAATGATATCCTGAAAAATCTCCTGTTGCACAGCAGTATGAGTTCAACACTTTAAGGAATACAGGGGGTCCTTTTAATTACAAATGTAAATTGCATGGAGGGGGGCGGTCACATTTGCCCTTACATGCAAACAGGTTCCCTACATGCACATTTAGTGATTTTCACTATAAAGTGCAAAACAACACTCACCTGTACACCTTAGTTTGCTCACTTTGTAGTGGACATTGATTAAGTGTTTGCAATGGATTCCTTTGGAATCAGCTTACTTTTAGCTGGTGCAAAAAGCAGTTAGACTCCATAAGAATCCAAAGCATTTGCACCTGCAGGAAAATATGCTGGTATAAATGCCTGAGCCTTTGTGCGAGAAGATCGAGGTTGTGGAAAAGGCAATTTTGTTCCATACCCCCACTTTGCCTACAAATAAATGAAAATATGGCACCGAAAAATAAATAGGTAAAAATGTTACACATGCTTTTTCTGCTTTTCATCGTGCTCATGACGGCTCTGAAAGTAAATCGGGTCCCATATGAATGGCCCAGATTTTCAGGAGGCTAGAGCCCAATTAGCCCAATTGTGTTGCACCCAGTGTTTTAGGATATTCTGCTCCCCATGACAGAGTGCAGGACCTTGTGTTTGCCAGTCTTTTAGATCACGTCTACCTGGTAGCCCCGCCCTCTATTGGAGGCTGGGCCTACCAAGTAGGCGTGGTCCCAATGTCTGCAGAACACCAAGTCTTGCACTCTGTCATGGTGAGCAGGATATTATACGGTACGGTATCAAGGGGCAGAGCCAGCCTCAACATTTTGGGGGGTTGGGATGGAAGCTTTGAAAGCTACTTGTGAGGTTGGCCAGTAAAACCATTGTGCTGTTGACCTCGTCCACCCCCAGATCCCATCATCTGAGCCCAGGAGGCTGAGTAGATATTACGGCTTTCTTTGGCCCGTTAGCTGCACCTTCCACCCCAACCCACAGGCTATTTAGTTAAACAAAGAGATGCCAATTCTTGGAGGTGTGTGCCACCTAAACATTGTTCATCTTAGGGGGTATATTGCTATCACCTGGGCAGGTTTGCGTCCTCTGCCCGTTTGTTGCTCGACAGTCCTGGTGCACCTCCAACGATCTCTGCCTCAACGCCTGGATAACTGAAATCCTTCCCATCGGGACCCCTGATCCCTCCTTCTTCCCTTCACTCTGGTCTTCCTCCTTGGGCTCTCCCCCACATCCTTCTCTTGAAGCCAAAAACCTTGGAGTCATCTTTGACTCCTCTCTCTCCTTCCTCCTTCCCTCACACTCAGGACATTGCCAAGAAGTCCCACTTCCAGCTCTTCCTTCTTACCTGAGCCCTGGTTCTCTCTAGGCTTGACTATTGGAATAGCCTCCTTCTGAATCTACCCTCTTCCACTCTGTGACCCCCTCCAGCTAATCCAGAATAGGGCAGCCAGACTTATCCTTGGTCTCAAGCCCAAGGACTGCATCTCTCATGTCTTACAAATTCTTCACAAGCTCCCGGTTGCTGCACAGATTAAATTCAAATCCCTCTGCATCATCCACAATGCTGTCTGGGCCCGGGGAGCAATACTATCTTCAATTTTATCTTACTAAATACTCTGCCTCTAGACCACTATGTTCCTCTGGCACCAACTCTTTTGTGTGTAAAGCGTTTTGCTAAACAGAGGGTAGGTGGTAGATCGCTTTCCTCAGCTGGCTCGCTACTATAGGACAGACTTTCCCTGCCTCTGTGCCTTGAGCAGGACGTTCTCAAATTCCAGAAACTCTTCAAGAGTTTCCTCTTTACCTCCTCCTTCCCTTCTTCTCTCCTCTGCTAACCCTACAGTTGCTGTGATTGGTGTCCAGGGCCATTATGCATCCTCGGGGGGATGTTTGTCAATCTTCAGGGCCATGCTACTTGGTGGACCCTGGGCTCCAATTGAAGGAGGTGTGCCCGAAGATTGCCTCACACCATGTCCTGCACACAGTCATGGGGTTCAGAATATCATACAACGACGGAATTAAGCTGATCTGGGGTACAAACCAATGCTCCCCTTATCGCTGCTTCTGCGGGATGAGCCAATCAATCATAAACATACACTCTTTGTCCTTATCCTGTCTGTTGCTAAACAAATATCCTGAAAACGTAAACTGGTCTTCAAGCACCTTATTTCTGGAGGGTTACACAACATTACATTGGTGACGAAGATGGTCCTGGACTCATAAGAAGGTGATAACTCAAGGTGCAACCGCATCTTGCCAGTATCGGGGCAGACTCCTGTCCCTTAGACTCAACTGACGCATCAGTTTGAAACCTACCTACAGGCCTTAGAGGGCACGGGTCATGCAGCTGCGAAGAATGGAGTGACGCTTTTGAAATCTCTAGGTGTTGAGGGCCAGCAAATATTTGCAGGACTCACTGCAGATCACACTATATGACACTATGTATCTAGTAGCCTTGGGTTGACCAGCATGCTGCTATGGGTACAGGGATAAAATAACCCTTAAAAAATGGCTGCAGGCTCCCAACGATGGCGGACAACTACATTGTGCAGTTATGTGAAGTGGTGATCCGCTGTGATTTTAGGGACAGTCCGATGCAATTATTATGGACATGCTGGCAGTCCATACGAGAGATCACAAGGTTCAAGAAACACATATCCTCACTGAAAACGTTTCAGATATTGAGGTCTGTAGAAGAAACAAAGGCCAAGAGGAAGGAATTTCCTGCCGCCAAACAGCAATCAGAAGTCAATGATGAACCTTCTATCCCTGCAGGGTGAACATTTGCACCCCTGAAAGGAAGGAGAGCAGGCAAGCTGGCAACCAGAGAATTGTATGAGTCACCAGTGCAGCAGAGAATTCTTCATCCCATAAGTGCTCCAATACCTGTGCAAACTTGTGAAGTGAACCCACGTTCGTCAAAGTATGTTGGCAGAAAACAACAATATTCCAAAGCCACAATGTCGGATAATGACTAAGTTTAAGACTTGAGTAAGTCAAGAGCTTAACCCTCCTGGAGTTAGACTCATCCTCAAAGTAGACTCACAAAAGCACAACGACAAGTATCGGTGGATGACAATAAAGTGCACTTAATGGCAGATTCAGGGTCCACCCCCTAGGAGCCACGTAGAAAACTATGGCCGGCAAGGGCTAAATTACAATGAAGACTGACGCCTTGCAGACTACGGTGGCACTACAAGCCAACTACCAGGGTGCAAGACGTGCCACATGAAACTCAAAGGCCGCACTGACAAAATAAACTTTTATGTCACACAACACTGCCAAACGGTCATAGGATGGCACGATCAGGCCAAACTCATTATCATTCTCAACCCTTGTGGCATGAAGCAGATATTGGGAATGGACACAAACACGCAGTGACATAGTGCAACACCACAAAGACTGGATTTCTGGAAAACTTGGCTGTGTCAAGAATTGCATACACAAGATACAGTTTAATCTGGGCACTATCAATTAAGCACAAAGTATGGCCCATGCCAACCACAGCCCACCGAGTGCTGCGAGATCTATTGGACAAACTAGAGAGCGATGGCACGGTTGAACCAGTGGAGACCACTGGATGATTGAGACCCGTCATCCTTATTAAGAAACAATCCACAGACAAGCTTTGGTTCTGCGTGGAGCTGATGAGTTTCACCAGGGAAATTGGGATCAATGGTCATCTCCCCGGCAATTCCGAGCGGATCTTCATACTGTGAGGCGGTTCTCCAAGCTCATCAGAAGCAACATCGACTCCAAGTCAACAGCTGCCTTCATTGCCCTGCTTGGTATATGCGGACTCACCTCACCGACCGTTTGGACTCTCTTCCACTGCATCGGCATTGCAGACGATGCTCGACTCCCTCCTGCCCAACAGTCCGAATGTGGCATACTTTTAGGATGCCATTCTGATCTCCTGACCGACGAAGCAAATTCACAATCACATGCTCCAGTCCGTCATTGGCAGGCCTCCACTTACGAAAAGAACAATCCAGCGCTCTGGTCGAATCAAATGATTGGATGAATATTTGGGCTATATCACATCAACAGCCAGCATCACTCCAAAACAGAAACTCCTCATTGCCGTTATAAATAAAGATAACCCTGCTCCAACCAACAGGGGGAAGCCTCACCTTGAGCGAGCACTATGCTATACTCATTCCCACGCTCAGTGGTGGAAATGGAAAATAATTGGTGGGGGATCCCACAAGGGCCAGGGTGGGGGCGGAGTTTGGGGCCGCTGCCTGAGGAGACGGGTTTAGGGGGGGCAGAGCTGTCAGTTGACCTCCGATCAAAGGAAATGTCCAAAATAATACTTTCAAACGGCGCAATTTCTTTCATACTGCTTCTTTTCCAAGCTATATATCAATTCCACTTTAAACCACTTCCATGGAACTGGTGATGAGTTACTTCACTATTTGGATAATATATTTGACCAGTGTTGCTGAGTAAATATTCTTTAAAATGCACAATTTGATTGTCAGGGGAGTGATTGGAAGAGTATGGGGACAGAGAGACAGCACATTCTCACAGTAGTTCTTAAGTGTGTGTTTCAGACACGAGGAGAGTTAACAGCTTGTCACTTTTAAGCTGCACGTAAGTAAATTTGGCCCTACTCCACAGTCTCTAAAGTTATCCCCTCTGAACATTGCAGGGGGTTAGCCCCCCCCACCCAAAATGTTTTAGTTACACACCTGGTGCTCTATTATGCTCTGAGCAAAGGGAGGCAAAGGGAGGCAACCATCAAGTTGAAATGGGCGCTGCCCTTCTTCAGCAGGGTGCTGTACCATGCATACATTGCATACGTGATACATTGCACACATACATACATATAATTGCATTACAAATCTTACAAACGCACACACGGAAACATACATTGTCTGAAACATTCGCAAACTATACAAACACTTTTAAAACGTATCCGCCCGTCCATCATGCATCAATATCACACAACGCCGCTTCTGGTCTTCAGCCTGGGCCCAGGGCAGGAGCATAATGTCATAGGTGCTCTTCTCCCATTGGCCAGAGCATAGGTGGGCTCTAGGTTGCATAGCAACCAACAGAGCAAGCTTCCCGAAAGGGGAAAGAAAGGCAGGAGCTCCGCTCGGAAAGAAAAACATGGAAAATGTGCCCTTTTTATTTTCATTTTCTTTTTTTAAAGAAAGCATAGTTGTCGGCTCTCACTTTAGGTTTTCTTGGGGGAGGGGGGCAACACAGGGTAACCCGCACCGTGGGAGCTGCGGGGGCCCCGTTACGCCAGTGGAAGGAGGAGCAGTAAGTGGAGATGGATTAGATTTGGTCGAATTGAGCTACTGCCAAACCAGCAGGTGCCTCCTGAGGGCTGGTAGGCTTTCAGCAGGTTCCGTCCCATGACTGGCTTTCCAAACCGATCAGCTTCTCCGAGATAGACCTCTCCCATGTTTGGCATATGAGGAGAACAATAGTAAGCAGATGTCCATGAACCTCACAGGTATCTTATACTTGTGTTGCGCAAAAGCAGGCAGAAACCATTTATACATTTCTATGTGAGCTGCAAGGAAGGTTCAAATCCCTCTTTCCAACTTAACTACCAAGCAAATCGCAGAGAGCTGAGGGGGAGTCAGAGTGGTCTGTTGTGGTCATTGGGGGAGTCTTTCTACTCTGCTTACTACTGGAGGCGGTGCTTAACCAAACACTGTGGTCTGTTGTGGACCATTGGGGCTGTGGGCCCGGTGGGTACTTACCACCTACATTCTCTAAGGTAAATGAAATGATGTGGGTTCCAGGCCCTTTAGGATTACTTCAAGTAGATTTATTTCCAACTTCTTAGTTACAGTACAATTACAAGACATAAGTAGTACACAGGACATTAGCTAGAACAACACCGGCTCCCATCACCCAGGCAGGCCAGCTCTAACTCTCACTCATAACATTCCACCATTCACTCGACAACACTCCATGTGACATCACTGGCTACATCACATCAGACAAGCACCACACAAAGTAAGCCTCCTCACCTTTACCTTTTTAAGCTGCTAAGAGAATCAATTTATTGGGTACTTGCTTATATTAGTGGAAGTAGAGTTATGCTCGGCAAGGCTCCGAGCAAGCCCAGAAATTACAAATGGCAGAAAAGAAAACCCTACAGAAAGCTAATGGGTACAAAAAACGCTCACACCTAGAAACAGAGCCGTCAAATTGGCAAGGTGGAGAGATACAAAACACCTAAAAAATGCTGAATTCCTTCCCTCCCGCCCTAACACAATGGGAAATTTCACCTTACTTTACAGCGGGAACAAATTCTGATGTGAGGGCGGTGAAAGTAGGGGCTGATCAAGCAGCAGTAAGCGTTCTACAAGCAGGAAAACCTTTATCACAACAGGATCTGCACAAATCACTAAGAGATATTGGTAGGAAAGATTCCCATTTATGAGTAAGTTTACCTCCAGTTGTGAACCCCCCAACTTTTTGCTGTTGTCTAACCATCCTAGCCTGCTTTACCAGTGGCGCCTAGCATCCTGCTGCACTCCACTGGGCTTTTGCTCATTTTGTTATGGGGAAACTGACATGCCTTTCAGACTGTCAGTACTGGGAGACTTAGTCTTTCACTTTGTTGCCATTTGTTAACATTTTATCAGTGCAAAATGTACCTTACAGTACAGTGCATTGGGGTCTCCTTCATTTTTCAGGCCCTAGATACCCTTGCAGGATTTTTGGTCAATGTACAAGTATGTCCAGGACAGAGCTGGTGGCAGCTGTTACTTTCAAAGCATTTTTGCTCTTTTCTATGGTACAAACCGCGTTTATCGCATTTGGCCCAGGACAGTGGTCAGTGCCATGAGGTCCTTTGATCTGTCCTTTGGCGATTTTATCCCTTTGCCTTCCCCAGGTCGAGCAGACCCAGAAAATTCCTTATTTGGTCATGCAGAACCCCGTGGAAACGGAAGCTTTCGCAGAGTGAGTGTGAGTGTGTGTGTGTGTGTGTGTGTGTGTGTGTGTGTGTGTGTGTACGTACCCAGGAGGTGGGCTAGAGCAGTCTAGTTCCAATACACATCCTGGGTGCCAGGATGTCTGGGACCACTGTGGTCCGTGATTGGTGCTTGTCTGGTATGGCTGAATGTGAGCAGATCTCTTATTGGTTTCTCTTTGTTTTGGCGCGAAGGAGATTTTGGAAAAGAGAAGGCACCTTACGCCCTTCTAGGTCGATCCTCTGAGTTCATATCGAACTTAGTAAAGGAGAGAAGTATCCTGAACCACTGAAGCAGATTTGTGGAACTGGTGGTGACCCGCTGGAAGGTTTGGCACCCTGACCCTGCTGTTGTCCCAGAGCATACGTGGTCACTATGTCGACCAGCTCTGGCGACGAACTTCGTGGGTGCCTTGCTGCTGTGGCCCCTTGTGCCCTAAGATGAGCTGCAGTTTAACTGGCCGGATCCCTTCACCAGAAGCGGAGAAATCATCACTGTCCCGCCACAGACTTAGGTCCTGGAACGCAGCCCCTGAAAGTCGCAGAGACTCGCAACTGTGGGATTCGAACCTGCGAATGTACTGGACTGGAGAAATTTGGTCCGGAGTGCACCTAGGGTCGTAAGTACTTGCATCCCTTACCGGTGGCCCCCTGGCGCATCCGTATACATTTACGCACGAGTGTCCCCCGAGGACCACTCTACTTTGTGAAGGTAGCCTGTGCTACCAAGATATCCACAATTCTTGGAAAACCGCTCTGCTCTCTTGTGGAGACCGTCCTTGAATAGTGGGAAGTTATTCTTCATCACCTCACCCACCTTTCTGAGCCAGTACAGCCCCCTGAAGAGCACACGTTTTGAACTTAACCGCACGATCGAGTGCTCTGGCACTGAATGCACTTTTGAGCGCAAGGCTCCACACTTTTTAGGGACTGAACTGCCTATTAGGGTTTAACTTGCTGAAGGACTGCCTAAGTATATTCGCAATGTATGACCCCTTTCTTAACAGGTTGTGGATCTATACTTGGTTAATATTCCTTTAGGCCACTAGTCACTGTATATATGTTTCCTAGTTAGTGTTTTATTTTGTGTGTTGCTTTAAAAGCCCTTTAATAAATGTATATTATTTTTGTATATACACCTGACAGAGTAATTTCTGGTGTTGTTTACTGTGTGTGCTCATTGTGGGATATCGATCACCCTCACCCCTCCTGAGACCTAGTCTTGACCGCCGTCAATGCTACCTTGATTGGTCTGGCTTGGCCAGAGGTTACCCTGTTCCAAGAAACTAGGCTGCCCTTCTGAACCTCTGCCCACCAGGTCAGAGTTCATAAATCCATCTTAACAGATATAGATAATAACTCTCTTTTAGTGTTACGTTATTCCTTGTGTAACTTGGGCTGTCCCGCTCCATCTAACCCCAGTTCAAATAATGCTAACACAAAGGGTGTTCTAAGCACCGTAGAGGTACGTCACACTAGCAATTTTCCATTACACCAATTCTGTGTCCTGCTTTCCCAGCCACTCCATTGTTGATCACGTTATGTGTGAAACCGAAGTGGATTCTATTAACAGCAGTTCTAATACTATGACCGGAACAGGGGCTGCGGTAAACAACAAAGTGCTCCACTTCACTAATAAAACTTTGCTTAAACTTTGTGGCCGTATTCATGAGAATGTGATCAAACAGGGTGAAGCTAATGGAACTTTGGGCAACTTATTAAAAGGAAAGATTCAAATGAATTCCACCCAATACATTTTATCTGAACACAGGTTTCAGCCAGCTGGTAATGACTTCATTACCGTAGAGTCTCAGGAAGTGGTAAACTAAGTAAATCCACTGGTTTCTCCGCTCTTGTCTCCTTTAAGCTATCCATCGCTAAGCAGAGGCGCCTGAGAAAGCACAAACTCAGGATTATTGCAGGAGCTTCTCGCAGCCTGATACAGGAGTAAATGAACCGGTAAATCAGCCAATGAACTCCACAATTACATCCGAGGTACGGTTAAGTCACAAAACGAAGAAAATGAGGAAAAGAGAACTATGGCGCAAAAAACGCCAGAAACAATCAGTGGGTACCTTGACCAGCTGGCTCTTAAGGGACAATAATTGTAGTGCTGTGAATTACGGCAAAACTGCTGCTAACACAAGCATTCCGTCTGTGTGTACGAGTGATAACAGTGTTAATTCTGTGCAGAAGAACGCTAGAACACAATTAAAAGCTGTTGTTACACCATAAGCCTTCAGAAGTGAAGAGGTTGTGTTAAGCGAATTTGCCCCATAGTGTTCCTTTGAGCAGTCGTTTTTTACGGTATGTGTGATGCCTACAGAAAGTTCTGCGAAGTTCATTAATCGCTCCGCACTCATTACTAACTTGGATTTTATTGAACCATCAGATGATGTTTGAGGAAACATGTGCAAGACCCACTGTTCTTTGCCTTCCACTGCATCACCGATACGAGCCCAGTGGGAATCGCCGTCTTATTTGGGCTGTGAACTAGATCGGGAGCCACAACCAAGGGTAACCACTGTGTGTCTGACAGAAAATGCTGATACTGCTGTTCTGTCTAAAACAGTGGCAAGTAATGCTAACTGTTATGACAATGTGAAGGGTTGGAACTGGTTAAAGAGTGACTTCCTGGTCTAGAGCCTTCTCGGGGCTGAATTTGCAAGATGGCCTCTTGGAATACCAGGGACCATTCCCACTTTGTTGCAACGGGTGGATCACTTAACTGGTTACTTGAATTTCATGTCTTTATGTTGCAAGAAACCTTGTTAGTGGCTCTTTTCCACTTAGAGGGACTTATTGTTTATCAGCAGCCTGCAAGTCCTAAAGGTCACCCTTCTGGTGGTTTGTTGATTGGTGCTAGGCATGAACTTAGCTCCTCCTTGGCCACACCGATAGATACCACGGGCAATATACTGGCGGTAGAGTTTATGGTTGAAAATGACAGCGAGAATAAACGCCTGTTAGTGTTAAACCTCTACGACCCCGCAGAAGGCAATACAACTGGTGATATTTTCGAATATGTAGATACGATCATTACCTCATGGGGACGTGCTGCAGAAAGTGATATTACTCAATTAGGGGGTGGTTTTAACGCCAGATGTGGAGAGTCATCATGATCAGCGACATATCGTCATATATTAGCTAATAATATTATGCCCTTGAAAGAGACCAATCTCAGGGCCTGTCAATGGTCGAGTTTCCCCCGTGAATGGGAGATCATAATCTTCAATGGTCAGACACAGACTGATCTTCCGGGTAGACCCACTTGGAAACTGGGTTCCAAACGGGCGATCATAGACTATATGTCCAGAAATAATTTGCTGTTGGAACGTGCCTGTGATTTGTATGTGATTTCAAACAAATTGAGTGACCATGCCATATTGAGTTTGCACTTGAAGTGGGATGGGATGAAGAAAGAACAGGGGATTGCTGGCATAGGAGTAAACTAGGAAGGAAACCGAGTAGGTTGGTCATAAGGCAATATATACAAGGCATGTAAAGGAATATGATATCTGGCTGTCTGGTTTCTTTATTTAAGCTTGTGGGGGATCAGATTGAAGCACGGCTTTATAGAACTGCTCATAGGGTAGGGATAATCAGAAGGAAGGCACAAGTAGTACTGGAAGAGAAGAGAGCTTGCTCATCCGACCCTGAGGTACAGGCGGCTAAACGTAATCTACGTGGAAAGATACGACGAATTAAGACGACAAACACGGTTCTCCAACATAAAGCTCCTACTGAGATTAGAAAGGCCAAGAAAAATTATTGCAATAGGCTTAAAAGAAGGAAAGCCATGGGCTTAACTATTAATTGGCAAAAGCTGATTGAAGCGGTGCAAAGTCAGTGTCCAAGGACAATGTGGCGAGTGCTTACATTGGTCCTATTGATACCAAATTATTGAATCCTATTGCTGAGCAGGTTTGAAAATGCTTTATTGAATTAAAACATGTTTACACCCAATATACTTGTCCCTGAGTTAGAAATTCTGTCAGCCTTGGCCTCCGAAATTTAATGAGGAGAGCCATCGTTTGTTTATAGTGAAGTAAAACAATTCCAAAGCTCCCAGTCCTAATGGACTCTCCGCAGCGGTTTTAAAGGGAGACCCAGAGGGAGGGGCGAGATTACTGTGTGTGCTATTTAATAAGGTAAACGCAACTTGTAAAATTCCAGTGTCTTGGAAGTTTTCAATGTTGTGCCAGTCTTTAAAACGGGTGACCGCGTATTTCCTGAGAATTATAGGTCACTAACAGCTTCAAGCTTGGGCTGATAATCATAATATAGAACTTCCCTTCGTTTTGCTCAGGCTCAAATTCTCATTCTCATTCTCATTCTCATTCTCATTCTCATTCTCATTCTCATTCTCATTCTCATTCTCATTCTCTCTCTCTCTCTCTCTCTCTCTCTCTCTCTCTCTCTCTCTCTCTCTCTCTCTCTCTCTCTCTCTCTCTCTCTCTCTCTCTCTCTCTCTCTCTCTCTCTCTCTCTCTCTCTCTCTCTCTCTCTCTCTCTCTCTCTCTCTCTCTCTCTCTCTCTATATATATATATATATATATATATATATTTATATATACCATATATATATATACATACCAATGAAGAATACGGCATTCGGAGTGATTGAAAACACGGATTCATACAGGTATTTGGGGCTCAATATATCAAATCGCTCAAATTATGATGGTATTACAGAAACTAAGATTAGGAAAGTGAGACAAAACTGCTCATACGTACATTTGCTGGGCAATATGCAGGCTATACAATGGGAGGGATACGTGTATTGCACAAACGATGGTTCTGTCCATCGATTTTTTATGGCCTAGAAGCACTGGCATGTAATGTACTTAATTGGCTTAAGAGAATTTAGGGATACTCTAGGTTTACCTCAATCCACTCCCATGGAATATCTAGGCTAAGAAATGGGGCTCATCTTCTTAAATGCTATGACATTAAAAAGGAGAGGAGAATGTTTTATTAAACCCAGTCTCGCCCCTAAATGCCCTCTGTTAGCCTTGATTGGGACAATGTATTTAAAAAAAAAAGTTATCTACAAGGGGCGGACACTTTACAAAATTGAACAATGATCTTTTTCAGAGTTTAAACCTGTTCCCTGACTTTAATCTGGGTAAGAGCTTTGAAATAATGAAGGGAGCCTTCTCAAGAAGACTTGAAAGATGGGCACACTATTATGATCATTTATCTAAACTGCACGGCTATGCCCCAGTTGCCGTAGTTACTCATTGCTATAAGGGCCCTCAGCCTGACATCTTGCAGTGTGCAGACCCAGCGGTGCGCAGGTTGCGTCTTTTGATGCGTATAATCAACTTCCATTACACGCTACACATGGAGCTACAGGAAAGTTACCAAGTGAGTTAAGGTTCTGTAGAATGTGCCCGTTACCGGAACAGAAAGACTGTTAAGCACATGTTTACCAAGTGCCCTAAATTGGGCTCATTGTACATGGTAACTTTAGGAAATTTGGTACACGACTATGATTCCATTAAATCACAGGAGTTCTGGAACTATTGCCTCAATACAAACTCGGTATCAACACACATTGCACTTTACTGGATTTGGTTACATGTTAAGAAGTATTATTTTAAGGGGGAAGAGGGATTTTAAGGTTTTCAGAGCTTTAAACTACTGATATTATGTTTTAAATGAAACACTATGTGTTTCTATGAGTTAATAATTAATGTATGTTTGGATTGCTGTATTGTGAAGAATTTTGAATGTATATGATGTGTAAAGTTCTATTTGCAGCTAAACACAGTAAATAAATAAATATAAATTTTGTTCAATGCAACCTAGTACTTTGCGTGAAGCATACCTCTGCATAGCACTAGGTTTGCATATGCAACATCCTTCAATACATTTGGGTCCCTGTTTCTTTGTCTTGCATGGTTTAAATAAGGATGATATGTTTATTCAAATGAGGAAAATGAATTAAACATGTGAACACATTTAAAATGGTGTTATATTTTTTCCAATATGTGTCTTTCAAGTTTGGAATATTATCTCTTAAAGAACCATTTGGCCAAATACCAAATAGGCAATTCGGTACACCTCTTGCGGGAACGTCAACGGAACTGTGTATTGGAGACCCACAAACTATCAATGAAAAGGAGTGGAGGGGTGGACTGGCCTATAGGGAACTCTGGAGATGTCCTGGTGGGCCTCATTTGTGTGGTAACCTGTTTTATTTCCAAATATTCTCATAGGAAAAGAGTTGGGCTTGCTGAGTCCATGAAGAGGTACAAGACCTTAAGGGAAGTGTAATGTTACACCTTCACAACTTGGCCAGGTGAACAAGCTCTCAAACCTACACTATGTTCAAACCACCAAGCAGCCCGTGAGATCCAACTATTGATCTATATACACTTTAGAGACAACCCAGTGATTCCCCCGGCGGAATTACAAAATACAATCATCGATATGGTTTACCGTGGACACCTAGGCCCGATGGCCTTAAATTGACACATAAGTAGATATGGCTATATACCACTGCCACGAATGAAAGAATAGTGACAGAAGGATCCTTTTGAAGCAGGCACTGTTGCAGTGCCTAGACACACTATTTGGAGTAGGGTTGAATTCCATAGAACCTCCTGAGATCATGCACCACACACAAAGGGTACAGCATCGTGATGGTCAACTACTTGTCCAAATTGATATGTGCCCAATATTACCACAACTACCATTACATTATCCATCTGAGAGGTATTTTCACGCGAAGGTCTATCTCAGCAAATGGTTGCAGACAACCGCATTCAATTGGTATCTAATGACCTTAAAACGTTTCTCGAATAAACTAGGAAAATACAGCTCCAAGGTGAAAAGGGCAAAAAGATCCAGTTTACAGCTAATGGCTGCATCCTGGAGAGTGGTGCATACACAGCGTCTTACACCCAACTCCATCACAGGGATCTCTTGTTTCAGCTCCTGAGTGGACGCAGAGCTAAGTCAACCCTCCTCCATACTAGACAACCAGACACAAGGGAGGACGTGGTACGCTCTATACAAGACATCCTCTGGAAGGGCAGAGACCAACAAGAAACCCAAACCCCCAGGTACAATGCTGCAAAGGCAGTGTGCACCGCTGAGCTTTGATAAAAACATGGTGAAAATAAAAAAAACACAAAGGAACAGCCTCACGCTTACCAAATTAAGAACTCTGAAGAGCTTAGAAGAGAGGATGCAACTACGTCCTTCTAGAGGATTGTGTAGAAAATGTAAATGGTTGATCTCTACAGCAAGAGCAGGCAAGAACCCAGAGATCGAAATTCATCAGTCTCAACCCTTGACTTTGACCACTATAAGAGCATGAGAGTTTTGACAATGTGCCTGAAGATGGAAATATCCACAGTACCAATCAACCAGAACACACAGAAAATGACGGGGAAAGACGCTGCTTTGATGGTCCACAACTGCTAGGAAAAGGAATGGCAGCAGCCTTCTACTATGCTCTGGACAGCATGATCCCCATCGTCAAAGAGGGCATGTACACCATGAACCCATGAAGATGCTGTGTGGGGTCTGCAATGTGAGGCAGACAGATTTGTGAAGGTTTTTCAAAAGATGCCATTTTATTAACGCCTCACTATCCCTACCCTGACAAGGATTTCCCTGCCTAAAATACACTAAAAGGAAACACTCTAACAAAGGATCTCTGTCCCTCACACTTATACATAAAGTAACTCAATAAGGTAATTAATGGCAGTTCAAATGCAACACAATATGACAGTTAAGTTCACAATATCATAACAGTCTCTCCTAATCTTGATATATCCCCCTTCCCCAGATTCAAGCAGGATTCTGTCCCACAGTTCCAAAAAGAAATAAGGAAATCCTGGTTTGCAACAAAGTTCTAACACAGTTCTTTGTGGCTCCAACTTGACAACAAAACTTTCCAACACTCCAATGGTTCAACAAAAGGTTCTTTCTCTTTCTCTCGTAACAGAGAAACTCAAAGCAATCTTCTTCACATAAACAAAGAATACTTCCTTCGTTTAGCAGTATTTATGTAAATGGTCTTTGTCAGGATGCTTTTGCAACAACCTATTATTTCTGAATATATAAAGACACTTCTGCAGCTGTTTTCTTTCTTTTCAAGCTTTATTTTCATTTTCTCAATTAACATCACAGTTAGAGCAACTTCTGGACATTGATCAACCAATCAAAATGTTATCAAGAACAACAATAAAAGTAAAAGTGTGACCAGTTACAGTGATAGCAAAATATCTGAGCGTTATCATAACAGTTTGATGTGTCAAAGAATCTGCGGCTTGTGGGTACGGTGTTCCTGAGACCTCAAGACTTGGACTATGGGAAGCCAGGCCACATAGAAAGATTGATATGAGTCAGTGAGGGCAGCTGTTATTTTCTCCAAAGCCACTAGCGTCCATAACCCATAGTGTTCCTGAGACCCCAAGACCTGGACTATGGGAAGCCAGGCCACATAGAAAGATTGATATGAGTCAGTGAGGATAGCTTTTTCAAAGCCACTAGCGTCCATAACCACAGTGGTGTGCAATTATTGGGCCTTTGGGTAGTTTCCACGAAGTAGCCCATGTTAGTCTTGCGGTCACCAGCAGCTGTATTCTCACCCATGCTGTCTGACCTCACAATGGGTACCCAGCTTGGTCAACAGAGTCCCCCAAAACAATGACCTCAGGGTCCAATGGGTGAGCAACCTCCGCAGGATCTCTTATATGCGAGAGGATCTCCTTCCAATATATTTGATAGCAAGGACATGACCACCATAGATGTCCCAATGCTCCTCTCTCCTCACAACACCCCCAGCACCTATCCGATCGCTTAGGGTTGATTTCATGCAGCCTACTCTGTGATATATACCACCTGTATAAGATTTGATATCCACATTCTTTCCTTGTACACCGAGATGCCTTATGGATTAATTCCCAGATATGTGACCAGCCTTCAGGCTGGATATCACTGCCCGGTTTGGCCTCCCATTTCAATATGTAAGGTAGTTTATCCGAATCCTCAGTGGGGCTGAGCAATCGGTAGCAGCTGGCGGTGCACTTTGTGGTGAGACCATCTGTCAGTGTGAGTTCAATCCCCTTCGGTTCCCTCGTCCCCTTGCACCCGACGTCTCTATTTGGGATCAAGTGGCAGAGCAGGCTATGTCGGAACCTTTCCCTTTTTGTACCGCAAATTTAGCCTTACACTCCTCAAAAGACAACGGGTCAGGACCTGTGAAGATATTGCAGAGCCTAGGTTTTCCAGAGGTCTCCCATGCTGCAGAGGATCGCCCCCCCCACTTCAGTACTAACTCTTAGTTTAGTTTAGTCCCAAAGGAATCCCCAGCATCCAACATACCATGTCCCTTTCCAGTCGAACCGTAGGCGTGAGAAACTGGATATTGTCCAGAGGAATGGATGTCACTTCCTGTTCCAATTCTACCCACTTTTTCCCACCATCTCCACCAGAGTAAAATAAAGAACCAACCTGGGCCACTACGAGTTATCTTTAAGCAAGGGGATCGCTAGCCCTCCCTGCCAAGGAGATCGCATCAATACCTTCCTGGACACTCTCAGTCTCCCACCACCAAATTAAATAAAAAATCTTCCCCTGTAGCTGGGAAATAGGCTTTGCTAGAATCTTGCCTCACAGGGCGTGGAATGCGTACAGCAGTGTGGGAATGAGTGACATCTTGCCTGCAGCAACATCTTGCCTGCAGCGATCCTTCCTAGGCAAGAAATATGTTGGTACCCCCATCTCCCAAGGTCCTCCTCGCATTCCCTAAACAAGCATGGGGAATGTTCTGTATATAGGTCCCAAGGAGTTAAGTAAAGTCCCAGACACCCACTTAAGGTGAAGGGAGGGAAGTATAACTTCTAATGTTTCATCTGGTTCCCCAGTACTCATACCCACCGATTTCCCATCATTAATAGAGAAACCGGAATAAGCACCAAACTTCTCAATTACCTCCAGGACGTGGGGGATAGTCTGCATCAGAATGGTCAAGAATAAGATAACATTGTCTGCATATAGCCCAATTCTATGCTGACTAGTCCCCACAGCGATTCCTGACATACCGTAATCTCCCCTTCATAGGTGGGCCAAGGGCTCCATGACTAAGGCAAATAGTAATGAGGACGGGGGGGGGGGCAACACTGCCTAGTGCACCTTCTAATATTAATAAGGCCTGTGTGAATCTTATTTACCTTTATGTGTGTGGATGGAGTCGCAAAGTTGGCAAAAACCAGCCTACAGAAATGCAGACCAAAACCATAATGAACTAATACCTCTGCAAGTAGGGCCACGCCAAGCTATCAAAGGCCTTATTCTTGTCTCAGTACAGCATTACTGCTTTCTGCCCAGCTCCCATCTCTATCAAATTCAGTGCCCACCTAACACTGTCAAATGCTGGTCTGCCCTTATAAAGCCTGTCTGAGCCCCATTAACCAGTTTTGGTAAGATCTCGGGTAGCCAGGACCTTTGTAAATATCTTTGCGTCATTATTGAGTAACGCTATAGGTCTGTAGGAGTTGCATTCTGCCGGGCCCTTCCCCGGTTTCAGGACAAGTGTAGACCTGGATTGACACATTGTATCCGAGACCCGACCACTCACCCCAAAGGTGTTAAACAGCTCTACCAGCATGGGAACTCATTTTAAGTGAAAGGATTTGTAAAAGCATTGTGGGGGCATCCGGGCCCAGGGCTTTATTACACGGGAGGTATCTAATAACTGTCTACTTCCAGGGCTGAAATCGGGCTTTCAAGCATGAGCCTATCTGCTTCTGATATTTTTGGGAGACAATATAGATCAATAGGATTTCAGGTTGCCGCTGAATTAGGATCATCTCCCTCTAGGAATTCGGTATAGTAAGACTATTTGCACTTTGCCTGGTTTGTCCCGGCAGAGAGATTTGCCTCATCTCCCCTAGAATAGTAATATTGCTTAGTGTGTAAGAGGGATTGTTCAGCGGCACCCGCCTGTAGCACCTCTAACTTGGCAAGCGTCACCCTGAGCGCCCTAAGCAATCTCACTGTGTTCCTCTGTTTATGCGCTCTCTCCTTGACCTTAAGCTCATTTCCTGCAGACCCATGACTGCCCCTACTGTCTCCCCATGTCAACACTATGCCCCTCTAGCTCTCCCCCCCCAGAGACCCAACCAACTTTCCAACATAATCTTGTTACCCTCCCCCCCAAAAACACATGAGCCCCCCCCCCCGAGCAAACATGTTAGGCCTCATCATATTCCACCAACCTGCCCCTTCACAAAAGACCATCTCAAACCAGTGTCCCTTAGCAAGACGTGAATGTGCATGCATCAATGCATGCCCTCCAGTTGAACTTCTTGCTTAGTCAATCTGGTTTTGCCTTTGCCTTGTAGTCAAGGTCTCTGTTTCCCTGGCCCTGAGATGGGTGTGAGCTGTCCTCCTGGACCTCTGCCTCATGGTCTCGTTCACAGCTGCTGCATCTTCCTTCTTGGTTAACGGAGCATCTTTTCCCCTTCACCACAAAAAGCAGCCAACAAGGGACTCCCCACCTATACGGGATGCTCCTGTCCCGCAGCCATGTTGTAACCACATTTAGTTTCTTGGGCCTATAAAGGGTGGCTTGTGAGAAGTCCTGGAATAGCACCAGGTCAGACCCCCTGAAGTGGATCATCTTCAACTTTTGGGTTTCTCTCATCACTTGTTCCTTCCGATTGTATAAATGCACCCTAGTGAGCACATCAGAGCACAGGGCATTTTTAATCTGGAATGTCGTATACATCCTATGCATCCAGGCTCGAATTAGCTCATCACCCTCAGGCACTTGCACTGTGGAGCGAAGCAGGGCCTCAACATTAAGTCCTGAACATGTACCTGCTTGGGAATTCCGCTTATCTGGATGTTACGCCACGGCGGGGGGGGGGCGGGATTAGCCTCCCGATCTCTGCTACAGTCTGCAGTGGGTAGGCTTTGCACCTGCATAGGTTCCAGAGGCAGTTTACCACATTACGGTACTCCTCCAGCCCTGCCAACATCCCTGAATTCCTGAGGGGCCGCCATCTTAACCACCCAGGCTGCAGCAGTCCTCACAGCAGGCTCTAATCCGGTGGCAGAACCATTTTCTGTTGGTTCCTGGGAGTCTGTGCTAATCTAGGAACATATTCCCCCATATCGGAGTTCAGTAGGGGGGATAAAATGGCAGGAAAGGGTCTTCATGTCCACCAACAGCAGGACCTTACGGCGCCTGCATCTGCTCCGCTCGCTGCTTGGCCACCCACCAGAAATCCTCTGCAGCTGTTTCTACAGAGTTCTTGCTTCAGCAATGAATATTTGTCAGGATAATTTGTTAACACCACTTCACAGCACTTCAACATCAACCTGGTTTACTTCCATGAAAGGCCTACTACTACAATCACACCTGGTTTATTCTCATGGCAGGCCTACTACTTCAATGTTCGCTGTATGGGTATACTCCCCTGCCCGAACAGTAATTTACAAGTACCTCTCTGGTTAAAATCAGTTTACAACAGCTTTTCAGTGTTCATTACTTTACAACATCAGGCTTTAGGCAATTCATCAGGGAAGGTAAGAGTCAGATTGATTCTCTTTAGTACTCTTTTCTTCTCTCCAAAACCACTGCAAGTTGTGCTCCTCTCCTTCTGAACAACCTTTTCCAGAAGAGCATCCTTCTTACCACTCTGGTTTCCCCATTGCGTTATTAACCAAATATTAACCAAATACTGGCATGGATATGGTTTTAGTCTACTTCTTCCTTGGCTTTGGCAATGTGGTTTTATATTAGCTTTTGTTATGTGCTTCTTCAAATATGGGCAGCAAGCTTTACAACCTTTGGAACTTCCATTAGTCCCCTCCTGACTTTGGCAATATCTGTTGGTTTGAAGTTGCCTTACTTTTACTTTCTTTTGCCTTTGGTAATGGCTGTTTGCATTAGGTTCTAAGAATATTGTCCCATCTTGTTGGATTCTCAATAAACTCACATGCTTAAAGACACAGTCATTTGGTTTTGCAAAATAGTGTTTTCTCTGGCTACTGATAGTTTGGTATTCAAAATTGCCTTCAGTGTTACTTTCAAACACACGCAACCACGTTCTAGTCAGAAAACGCCTGCATGGAACATGCGAGTGGTCTCACAGCACTCCGGTGTCACTATTAGCTGGTGCACTCCCCTGGTAAGACATGCACTTCCGATTCCCTTGCTGCTCACAGCTACTTTGCTACAGCGGCTCTTCTCGATCCGGCACTCTGCTGGTTTCAGTCTGCCGCCACCTGGACCATTTACATACAGAGCTTATTTTGCTCCAGAGGCTCTCCAGTGCTTGCCTGCCACTGTAGTCAGCCTTGTGGGGAAGAATGTTTTCCACGTTTTTGATTCCCGCTGCACAACCTCTGCAAAACGGATCTTCAGAGGCCAAGCTTCCCTCTCTCGTCCTTCCTGCAGCGCAACCTCTGCAATTAAGTCATCTGGAGGCAAAGATGCTCTCAAGACAGGCTACTGCTCTCTGCTTGACAGTGGTCTTGGCGTCGTCTTCCTCCTCCAGTCTCTGCTTTTGCCGGTCACCCTGCCCTCTCTGCTCTCAAATGACCTGCATCTGAGGGGGCCTGTTAAGCCTCCCAGTCTCCATCAGGTGTGGGTCATTCCCCTTAACAAACTGCACTTTGCAGTTTTAATCCTCTTTAATCCTCTTCTTCATCCTAGTACTTTGGGGATTCTAGGATTTGAAGTCCCTAATGTACATTTTAGTTTTTCTAACTTGATTTTTTATCTCCAACTTATTTCTGTTTACAATAATATTCTTTAAATGAATATTAGAAGGGTCAATCTTTGGACTAGATTGTATAGTCGAATAAAGTTTTTTAGAGTTTGAATTGTTATTATTCACAGATTTATGGGGTTTATGGTTTAAGGGTTTATGATTGTTGTTACCCATATTAAGATGTGCAACTTGGGGGAAAATATATTGTTATGACAACAAGTCATTACATAATTTGGTCTTCCCTAGAGGAAGGCAAATACCACATCTCACCCAACAGTCTTCTAATTCCCCTGGGCCCTTTATCCTCCCACGTGACTGTCCCACAGAATAACACCCCCAAGGTCAGGATCAGAAAGTGCTTGCCTTTACCTGGCCACCTGGGAGGAGACTTTAGGTAGGATCTTTATGAGGACCCTGCAGGATTCATCACAACGCCCTCTGCCAAGCACAGATACTTCGCAAGGTGTTCTCTTATATTAAGAAAGGGGCATGTAGAATGTTGCATGCACGAGACTCCCGCTCTGTGTTACCTGAGCAAAGCCACAGAGCATGACCACGTGGGGCAGTCGGAGTTCTGCGCAAGCACTGTATGCCAACATGTGCCGGCATTGAAGTGCAAACCTAGGGAATGAGCAGAAGCTTAACTTATCCTGTCGTTAAACATTATCAAAACTGTAACTCATCTTCAAGCCTCTCACTTATGGGAGGTGGGGGGGTGATGCACAACATTACATTAAAAAGGGTGGTTTATGGGTATTTAAGAGTAATGCACATGGAAGCGAGGCGGTAGGTGTGTGATGCAGTCAGGGAAAGAGAGGACATGCAGACAGTGAAGTAGTAAGTAGGTGGAGGGGTAAGAGGTCAAGGGGAAAGTGTTGTACTAAAGACTAGTCCGTCAGGCTGCTGCTAGACAAGACAGTAGGTGCAAAAGTAGAAGAGGACAAGAAGCAAAAGAGCAGAATTTGAGAGTAAATCATCAGAGGACGGATGGTCGGAAGAACTTTAGGATATGGTGAGCAGAGAGAAGGAGAAAGTCATGTGGTGTTATCTGAAAGGAAATTTGTGAACATGTATCAGGTTTCCAGAGTGGGCCATTAATGACGGGCCCTAGCCCTAGGGGGGGAATATATAAAAATTGTCCCCACAACTCCTGGATCTTCAGCCAGCAAGTTTGCCCTAATGATTTGGGGGCTCTGTGGTGTGACATTTCAGTATCAGGGTGGAGGAGGGACGGGACAATTTGGGCTGAGGGGGGCACCATAGTGTAAGTAAAGCCATGTGGAGTCGTAATGTAACGTGCAAGACGACTAGGATGGGGGTAGGATGGCAAAACCAAAAAGCAGGGCAGCCCCGGCATGTGCCCCTGTGTGGGTGTTGGTCAGTTAATCTGGAAGGGCTGGAGGGTGCTTTCAGGAGGGACAGGGGTGTGCATGGGAGAGGGCGAGGAGTTGAGTTTTGCCGGGGAGTTTATTGGGGGTGTCACTGCAGAACAGGTATGGGGCATGGTGTGGCAATGAGGGGACGCTGGTAGGGGGTGGCAGGTAGTGTCGGGCCCAGGGGCTAATTAACGGGGCACCAAAGGGGAGTAGAAAGGGGGGGAGGCGGTGCCAGCATGCACGACCAGGGAATGGGTAAATTGGGGGGAGTTCAAAGGTGCCGGACAGTGGAAGGGGACCGGATGCCCCAACTCCTTTGGGAGGGAGTAGTGGGGTGGGGTGGGATCGGGAAAGCTTTGCAAAGGCTGGCGAGAAAGGAGTGTGGGTGGGACAGACCTCCCTACATTTGAAAATCAAAAACCCTGAGATTCCAGTCATGCGATTGCACTCCCATAGTCTTAAGACTCTGCCCAAATGTGCTTGACACTCTACCAACCTATTTATTTATGTTTGCATTTATAAGTAGCGTGCTTAGCCTTATCTATCTATCTATCTTGGTTTTTATATAGCGCCCTATCGCCTATAGGCCTCAGAGCACTCACAACAGAGACAGAAACCACGTAAAACACAAGACTACAAAGAGAACGAGGTAGAGATTCTATTAGACTTATTCGTCGAACAGATATGTCTTAAGCAGTTTCTTAAAGACGGTAAGAGACGTGCTGTTTTTTTATGGGTGATGGCATAGCATTCCAAATCATTGGAGCCCAGTGAGTAAAGTTTGGGCCACCAACTCTTTCCAAGGTTTTCCGTGGTTGTTGCAGAACATTTTTTCCATCAGATTGTAGAGTTCTTTGAGCCGGGGCCTTAATTAGTCTCTTAGTGAGATAATTAGGAGCGATATCTGTCTGACATTTGAAGGTCATAACAGAGCAGTTTCTTAAAGACGGTAAGAGACGTGCTGTTTTTTTATGGGTGATGGCATAGCATTCCAAATCATCGGAGCCCAGTGAGTAAGGTTTCGGCCACCAACTCTTTCCAAGGTTTTCCGTGGTTGTTGCAGATAATTTTTTCCATTAGATTGTAGAGTTCTTTGAGCCGGGGCCTTAATTAGTCTCTTAGTGAGATAATTAGGAGCGATGTCTGTCTGACATTTGAAGGTCATAACAGAGCTTTTGAATTTTATTCGCTGTTGAACTGGTAGCCAGTGAAGTTTTTTCCTGGCAACTGATGGCAACCAAGCTTGTGACCGCCCTAACTGCACCATTCTGAATGGTCTGCAATCTCTTGAGGTTAGCCTTAGAGGTACCCATCAAGATACTATTGCAGTAGTGCAGTTTGGAGTTAATTATAGCTCCGGCAATCAGCGCAAGATTTTGTTGTGATAGATCTAGTCAAATTTGCCACACGAGATTGATGTAAAAGGCACATGTGGATTTAAGATAGGAGACCTGTCTCTTATACGAGTGATGCAAATCCATAAAAATGCCCAGAGTCTTAACATGCTTAGATACTTGGATGAAGCTATTGTTTATCTTGTTTTTTTTCTATTGTTGATCTAGTTTCCCTATTTTTTGAGGTCTTCCAAGAATTAAGAGTTCCGTTTTTGCCTCATTGAGAGCCAAAGAGTTGTTTTCCATCCACTTTTGGATAGCATTGAACACTTTGTTTATTCTTTCCACATCCTTTTCATAGGAACCTGACAATTCAAAGACTAGCTGGGTATCATCAGCGTAATTTGTGAATTGAACACCCAAGTCTTTAAGCATATCGCATAGGAGTTTTGATAAAATATTAAAGAGCAGAGGTGACAGGCATGAACCCTGCGGTACACCACAGGTCAGCAGTGTTTTTAGGGAGCTGAAATTGCCCTTTACGACTGCGGCCATTCTTGGACCTAGGAAAGATTTAAACCAATTTTTGATGGGGGTGTGGGGACATCAATCTCTCAGGCAAGAGATCATGGTCTATAAAATCAAAAGCTGAGGAAAGGTCAAGTAGCATAAGTAGAGCATGGTTTCCTTTCTCAACAGTACTTGCAATGTTGGCCTGTAGACCCAGGAGTGCGGTCTCTGTTCCATGTTTGGCCCTAAAGCGGGATTGCTCATTAGCCAAGATTTCGTTGGTATCTATGAACTTCTGGTATTGTATGTAGGCAATCCTATCGATAGTTTTAAGCAGGGATGGCACGTTTGTTATGGGCCTGAAATTGCCTGGTATAAGGTAGAAGGATCCAGGTTTTCCTTTTTTATAAGAGGAGTAATCCATGCTTCCTTAAGATCAGCAGGAACATAGGCTTCTTCAAAAGATTGATTGACAAATTGTGCAAACCATGGTGCCAAGGTGTCTGCGTAATCTTTGAATAGCTTGGCAGGTAAAATGTCCTCCTGACAGGAAGATGGCCTCAACTTATGAATCACTTTCAAAACCTCGGAAATTGAGACCTTTTTGAAAGAGAAAAGATCTAAATGACTGTTTGGCAGATCATTCTTAACTGCAGCTTCTAGGTGCCAGTTACAAGGTTATGTACCAGGCAGAGACCGCAGGACAAGGAGTACAGAGAGCAGAGCATTAGGTGAAAAGCCGAGCTTTAACGTTTTTTCTGAAGGTCCAGTAGGATGATTCTGCTCACAGGGCAGGGCATTCCGTTGTTTGGTTGCGGTTACAAGGAAGCTCGAGCCTCCTGCTCAGGATCGTTGGAACACACCGCCCACATATTTAAAAAAAAAAACTCCACACACTGGCAGTGGGATCTGCATCATGCTCTTGTGGGTGAGGATAGGCTTATTGAATTATTTTACAACAAAACATACCACAGATCCATCCATATAAGACAAAAGAAATACATACTGCCTGACCAATATCTGGACCTTATGAAATTCCTGCTGCATTCCCCCAAATTCTGCCAGCCCAATTAAACCTAATAGGAAGTTCCCACCAGGCCACCTGCACAAACATTTTCCCATCTAAGGAGTTATGCTGCAACTCTGAAGGGCTGACAGCTCTGAGGCAGATAATGTAAGCAATGTAATGTAGAATGCTTGGGTGTGAATGGGAGACCATTCCCAGTCCTTGTTAACACCATACGGTTTGAGAAACTCTCATCTAAACAGACATTCGAGGGTGGATTGAGGGAAATTGCATGTTTCCTTTGAGGGTCAACTAAGCGATATTAACCTTTTATCCCACATCACAATGCAGGAAGTCTGAAAATAAAATGCAGTCCTAAATCTGGTGATGTCACAGATGCCGTCACTGATGCATATTTCTGTGATCAAGTGTTTCATTCCTCCAACACTTTCCTTTGAAATGACCACCGCTTTTCTTTCCTGGTCCTCTGCCCTTCCCTGCTCTGTCATACAGGACTGGTATGAGCCCTTGTAATGTCAATTTTAAAAACATTACTCAAACTGGGTAGAAAAAAACAAAACAAAAAAAAGGTCTGGGAGTCCCCTCTACCGAGAACGAATGCGGCCAAATAACCTGTTCTCTGGGAAGGTGCCCACTCAGGAGGGTATACAACCACGCTTTAGCTCACTGTACCTTTAACAGAGGAGAAATATCGATTTGCATATGAGTCTGGTCCCACACTCTTGTTTAATTGCTCAAATCGATTTTCAGCTGGAAGAACGGGCGATGACGTCAATCAAGCAGGAAGGAGCAGAAGGGCAGCATTTGTGGCTCGCTCGTGTACATCACCGTCCAATTGCCGTTCACAGCAGCGAGTCTCGGGCCATGTGTCAGCCCCACGTTGCTGGCTATCCCAGTGCTAGAATCCCGAAGTTTTGCATTCTTCCTGGACAGTTGCTGGCTATCCCAGTGCTAGAATCCCGAGGTTTCTCATTCTTCCACGGACAGTTGCTGGCTATCCCAGTGCTAGAATCCCGAAGTTTCGCATTCTTCCCTGACAGTTGCTGGCTATCCCAGTGCTAGAATCCCGAAGTTTAACTTTCTTCCCCAGAGAAGAGAGTGCTAAAGCCCGGGCTAAACCCAGAGAATAGGCAAGTCTGATGTGGGACGTTACTCCCCAACCCAACAATAGTGGTCACGGAGAAGAGTTTGGTAGACCACCCCTCCCCCCATCGCCCCTGAAATAGGATATCTAGATGCGCGGTGGTGGCTGAAGAGGGGGCGAGGGTCCAAGGGAGGAGGGGGCAGTGGAAAAAAGCGGGCATCACAGGGGATATAAATGGGGAAAGGGAAGGAATATCAGGGCTTGACGAGGGGGTGAAGATGGTGCAGAGGAGTACTTCAGAGAGACACGTTGGGAACCGAGGGAGTCGTAGAACAAGGTGCACTGAGGTTAGGGGGTGTGGAAGGAGAAAGATCTGCAGAGCAAAGGGGAGGACTTTCTGGAGTAGATGTGCACAGCAAGACCATTCATTCATTTATGATGGGGGAATTTGTGGACGGGCTAGCCACCACACAGAAGGGAAGGACGAGAAGGGGGTTCATGGGCGAAGGAAAGGGATTTGCCGGATGATTGAGAGTACCAGTGACTATATACACACACACACACATACACGCACATGGCATTGCACCAATTTATCTATAGGCATACAGCAAGGCTTGTGCCTTCGACTTAGCAACCTTTTCTCTGTCACCTGCCCAGAGGGGTGCGGAGTTGGCAGGCAGGGGGCAGCAAGCCATGGCAGGTGGACGGGTCGTTAGAGCGATGGGCAGTAGGGGCATGAGACGGCAAATGTCTGTCTTCTTCTTGCTGATAGATTTTATCCACCAGCAGTGATTATTGGATACCAAGGCTTGAGCCTCATTACTCCATCTTCTCGGGTCGAGTATGCAGTCGTGAGTTTGGATTCTATGACAAGACAGGAGGCTCGCATTATGGTTTACTTTCTTTTAATTCTGCCATACCAGCACTTCAACTTAACTTTAACTTATTTTTTATTTTTTTTCTCAAAAAAAACAAAGGAATCAAATAAAGTTACAAGATTCATTTCCTTGAACCACTTGAAATGAGTTCCAGAACTACAACTCCCATCCACCTGAGGCCTTCTGTAGTCCTGACCTCTGTCCTTGTACCAATCAGTGTCCAGCTTGGGGTATAAACTCTCTCACCCCTAGGTCCTTTCCTCTTTCTTTTGGCTGCCATACTACAGATGAGTACCGCTTTATATGTGTGTATCATGGGAATGTAGAACGAAATGTATATATAGAGATAGATATTCTTTGTAAGCTGTTTTCAATGCACGTGCACGCGTAGGCATTGGTCCGCCGTACACGGAATGGAAGCGGGGCGGAGCCGCGGGCAAAGCCGCTCGCGTTAGGCAGCCGTCCCGTTCTCCTCAAGGTAGCATTTCGTGCCGTTTTTCTTCAGGAGCCCTCACTCGCGGCTGCGCCCGTCCCCACGCACGCGCAGGGACGTCTAGTGCCGCCGAATTCAGTGAGCACTAAGACCCAGCAGCGCCGCAGACTCTTCCCGGCATGCACGGCTCCCAACGCTCGTTGCGCATTAAATATTAGCGAAACGGAGCAGCAGGACGTGCAGACACTTGTGGGACATACAAAAAAAAAAAAAAAAGGAGAATATCGTAATAGCGATATTCTCAGTGTCAGTGATACAAAAAAAAAAGAAAAGAAGAAAAAGAGCAGTCGCAGGAGCTAGAAAGGCGCATTAATCTCTCAGAGCCTCCCTGAAGCTGATTCCCAGAAGTCAGCTCTGCTGACACAGTTTTCATGGCTCATTCATCGCACCCCGTGGATTCTCAGTCCACTTCTCCAGAGTGAAGCGAACAAGAGTGGGAGGAGGAGCCCACCTGGCAAGATGCAGACTTATCCCTCAGTTTCAAGAGGGTGCTGGGGGATTCGCTGTCTCAGGCGGTCTCTCAAGGGGTGCAACCTCTAACACAGAGGTTACAATTGCTGGAAGCGTATATGGTTGAGCAGAAAGACCAGCTCACAGCAAGGAAAAGACAGGCAGATAGCCCTGGGGAAGGGACATCAGCTAGACACCCTCAGACGAGGGTTGAAGATAAGGGGTGTAAGAAGGCCCGTAAGAGCGCAGACTCTTTGACCCCCGCGGGCACAATAGAAAGGGGCAACACCGTTCCCCAAGACCAGAGTGACCCTGTCGCCAGACTGAAGGAAGCCTTTCTAGCCAAATTGTCTGACAGCCACAACGGACCCCCTGCCCCAGGGGTGAATAATTCAGGGGATTATGAAGAGGGATACGCCCCCGACGATGAAGAAGAAGAAATTCTTCAGCCCATTGAACATTTCCCACAAGATGAGGAAGACAACATTCTTGATATGTTTGATCCGGAGACCATTAGGCACCCGAGGTCTTCCGAATGGGTGCCCTCCCCCAGAGTAGCGCTGTACATGGCGCAACACATCCGGAAACCACTGGACAGGGAAGTTCGATCCCGCATGCGAGCGGAATGTCCAAGACCTGAGCTGCCAGGCAAGCTAACGGATACTCCAGAATTGGATACGAAGATGGTCACTTTCGTAACCAAGTCGGCAAATGACATACGGAAAGGAGTAGATCGTGCCTGGAAGGGATGCCAGGACAAGCTTCTGGACCTCGCGGGTCCATTAGCCAAGATAATGGACTTGGTTGAAAAGTCAAAGGACACTGGTGTTCCGGTTGATAATCAAGCGCTAGCGAAACGGGCGCCAAGGGCGATTTGCCTATTAGTTAATGTGAACTGCGCCCTCTCTTCGGAGCGGAGGAGAGGGGTCCTCCTTAAAATAGACAAGAAGCTCAGCGACCTAGCTACATACGAGGCTGGGGAGGGCGCCAAAGGCCTTCTATTCGGAGAAGCCTTCGCGAAAGAGATGGCCCAATTTGTTGGTACATATGCAGCGCTTGAAAGAGCGCAGAGTTCTATAAAAAAGATCTTCCCTGGACGTGTTTTTGCGGGGACTGGACGCTTCAGAGGTCGCTCGTCCGGTCGCTATAGCTATCAGAAACGACCTCAAGGTCCACGCGCGCAGTACTGGGAAGGCCGTCAACAAGACTCCTTCTTCCCAGCCAGAGGAAGACACGCAAGGGGCCGCAGAGGAAGAGGTTCATTCCGTCAGCCCAGTACAGCAGGCGGTGAGTACACCAAAGATTCCTATCGGAGGCAGAACCCTCCATTTTCTGAAAGCGTGGCAAGCTTTATCAAGCGATGCTTGGGTTTTAAGGGCGATAGAGGGTCTTCCCCTAGACTTCATAGGCGTGCCAAAGCAGAACGCAGTGCCAGTCCCCATTTATATGTCTCAAGACGAAACAGTACTATTGCACAGCGAATTGAGCAAATTAGTGGAGAAAAATGCGATAGAGCGGGAGGTCACAGAGGGACAAGTGTTCATCAGCAACATGTTTCTCGTGCACAGAGGGGAAAAGATTCGCCCCGTGATAAACCTAAAGGAATTGAACGGCTGGTTGGAGTACAACCACTTCAAGATGGAGGGTATACACCTCCTTCGGGACCTATTGCGCGCAGGAGATTGATTAGCGCGACTAGACCTCAAAGACGCTTACCTAGCGATTCCGATAGCAACTGCCTTTCGGAAATATCTGCAATTCCGCTGGACAGGGGAGATCTGGCGGTTCACGTGCCTGCCATTCGGGCTGGCCTCAGCACCATGGGCCTTCACGAAGGTGATGAAGCCGGTGACTCCCGCTATCAGAGAAAGAGGGATTCGGATGATTATCTATCTAGACAATATTCTAGTAATGGGATCCAGCAAAGAGAATCTCACGAGAGAAGTTCAGTGGATATTCAAACTCCTTACATCTCTAGGATTTTTGGTGAATTTGGAGAAGTCCCAGTTAGCTCCGGTACAGAGATTAGAGTTTTTAGGCTTCACAGTGGACACGGTGAGAGCAATTCTAGAGCTCCCAGGACACAAAGTGAGAGCCATAAAGAAGGAGCTCAGGGCAGTGATAGCGAAGCGTTCTATTTCGCTTCGGAATCTAGCCAGGATAGTGGGCCTGTTAGCAGCTTCCATTCAAGCTATTTTTCCCGGTCCCTTGCATTACCGCGCCTTGCAGAGACTGAAGATCAAACATCTGTAAGGAGGCCTGCAGTACCATCAACAAGTCGACTTAGATCATGTCAGAGCTACATTGGTGGCTAGAAAACATGGAGGCCTGGAACGGTCGAGCGATCTTCGGGGATGTCCCGGAACTGGTCATAGAATCGGACGCAAGCAGGCCAGGCTGGGGAGCGAGATGCGAACACATTCAGACAGTAGGGAGATGGTCCGACAAGGAGTTACGTCTCCATATAAACTGCCTCGAGCTTCTAGCAGGCTCCTTCGCAGTGCAGGCCTTCACGAAGGACAGAGTAAGATGTTGTGTCCTGCTCAAGATGGACAACATTTCAGCGGTCTGTTACATCAACAAGTTAGGTGGAACGAAATGCAGAATGTTAGCAGAACTCGCAAAAGACTTCTGGCATTTTTGCCTCCAGAACAACGTTACAGTGACCGCAGAATACCTCCCTGGGAGCCAGAACTGCATAGCGGACTGGAACTCTCGATACCTTGTAGACTCCAGCGACTGGAAGCTGCATCCTCTAGTATTCCAGCGCATCCAGCAGACTTGGGGACCCTTAGATATAGATCTATTTGCGTCCAGACTGAATGCGCAGACGCAGAAGTACTTCAGTTGGAGGATAGACCCGGGAGCAGTGGGTACAGATGCCTTCCTGCACCGTGGCACGGAGCAGTGCACTATGCCTTCCCGCCATTTGCAATGATCGCGAGAGCGCTTGCGAAAGTCCGCAGAGACAGGGCAGAAGTGGTCATAGTATTACCCTGTTGGAGGACGCAGGCTTGGTTTCCAGTAGCGATGGAACTTTCTACAGATTTTCCGAGGATAGTTCCGAATGCCCCGGACCTTCTACTCGACCCGTCCGGCAGGACCCACCCTTTGATAGAAGCGGGCGCCCTGCAGCTGATTGCCTGCAGGGTTTCAGGAGGAAATGGAACTTGCCAGGAATTTCGGAACTCGCTGCAGACTGTATCCGAGATTCCTGGGCGCCTTCCACCGTCAGGAGCTATAACACAGCTTGGAACTCTTGGGCGAAATGGTGTACAGACCTGTTTGGATCCCATTTCAGCACCTCTAGTGAACATCCTAAATTTTTTAGCGTTGAAGTTTCAGGAGGGAGGCGCCAATAGGACTATCGGAGTAGACAGATCGGCCATTTCGGCAGGACACAGCACAATAGAAGGGAATCCAGTGGGTGAGCACCCAGCAATACTGCGTCTCCTCAAAGGTATGAAATTGAGGAGACCGCCAGAGCCAAAATACGCAGTCTTATGGGATGTCAGAGACGTCTTCCAATTGTTTATCAGGTGGCCAGAGAATGACGTCCTGTCCCGTTCCCAGTTGTCGGGCAAATTAGCGATGCTCTTATGCTTGATAGCATGTCGGAGAGTCTCAGACGTGAA
Organism: Ambystoma mexicanum; assembly: GCF_040938575.1. Classification (NCBI taxonomy): domain Eukaryota; kingdom Metazoa; phylum Chordata; class Amphibia; order Caudata; family Ambystomatidae; genus Ambystoma; species Ambystoma mexicanum. Next base: position 737,765,346 of record NC_090926.1, on the reverse strand, counting down.
AGCGTTGGAGATTGATAGGAAAATATTCTATCCGGAGGGAGTGGCGTTTAATATCGCTAAAGAACTAAAACAGATTCCAGAGTAATTTCCTACCCATATTTTACTGAAAATAAGAAGTTATGCGTCGCGCAGTGTATAAAAGATTACGAAGCAGCGACCGCGCAGTTTAGACCGCGCGGCGTGACCCAGCTACTTATAGCGCGTAGGAAGCCTTATCAAGCAGTAGCGACAGCAACCATTGCGAGATGGGTGAGAGAAGTTATGCAATGGGCAGGTATAGATTTATCCTTGTTTGGGGCCCATTCCACTAGAGGGGCAATGGCATCTAGAGCTTTTGTGACAGGCGTCTCATTGCAAGATATTATGAAGTCTGCAGATTGGTCTTCTGAAACGACCTTTAAGACCTTTTATTTCAAACCAATTTCTGATATACCAAGCAGGGTCTTGACAAGCTTTGAACAAGCATAATGCGAGCCTCCTGTCTTGTCATAGAATAAAGATTGCCAACGCTATCAGCTAAGGAAAGTCTTCATTCTATTAAAGACAAGGAGGCGAGCATTATATCCCCCCATTACTGCTAGAATGAACTAATAATTGTGATGCATTTCTAGTATTGATATTTGTTTCCCACCCTCACGTGATATTCTCTGTTCTCACAGGAGACGAGCAGAAGACGTCATGAGCGAGTTGAGGAGTGCGTCAGTGATTCGTTGGCAAGTTGTCCCTGTTGGGCCGTGCGGTTAAGCCGATTCCGGATCAAGCACAGTTGATGATGTAGTTTGGTCACGTTCTGGATGTTTATGGAATGGAGTGATCAGGGCAAAAGAAAGAGGAAAGGACCTAGGGGTGAGAGAGTTTATACCCCGAGCTGGACACTGATTGGTGCAAGGACAGAGGTCATGACTACAGAAGGCCTCAGGGGGATGGGAGTTGAAGTTCTGTAACTCATTTCAATTAGTTCAAGGAAATGAATCTTGTAACTTTATTTGATTCCTTTGTTTTTTCTGAGAAAAAAAAAAGTTAAAGTTAAGTTAAAGTGCTGGTATGGCAGAATTAAAAGAAAGTAAAGCATAATGCTCGCCTCCTTGTCTTTAATAGAATGAAGACTTTCCTTAGCTGATAGCGTTGGCAATCTTTATTCTTCATGGTCTGTATGGACTTGTCACAGTAGGGCTGCGGCAAATGATTACTGGGGACAGCAATTTATGGCATGTGGGGTCTCTAATGAGTAGTATTAGGGCGGTGTGCAGAGTTGCGCACAGAAGTTGTAGGTGTGCAGAACGGCACCAGGTTACTTAGAGGGCAAGAAAATATACCATGTTGGGGGCTACAAAACGGAGGGGAGTTAGGGCGGTGCAAATTTAGATACGAGAGCAATAGCTGCATGGGATGAAACCTGTTATGTGGGGATGCAGAGCCAACGAGTAGGGCGTTGCAGGGGCGGGAAGTGAGGGAAAGGTCACACGCAGGCTATCGCAAGGATTGATTGAAAGTTTGTGTTATGAGCCTGAGAAGGTTTGGGGGGCGGGGTTAACGACTTCAGGGGGAGGATTGGGCTGTAACTGGTGCTTGTGGGTATCCTCTACGGGCATGATAAGGCAGTGCAGGCGCAGGGGCCTTGTCCAATAAAGGGCATCAAGGGCCCTTTGGCGGGCGTGCCCGGAGGATAATGCATGGTGCGCAAAGCAATTTAGGTTATTCATAGATCAAGAGTTGCCATGCGGGCGGTCTCAGCGGTGTAACAGTGGAGCAGTTTGTGCAATTGGGCAAGGACATTTGTCTCATAAGATGGGTGCGCAACCGGGGTTTGCCTATTTGGCTGACCATGGTTCGGGACAGGGAATGCACAGAGCAAACATGCATAATTGGCGCTGGAGGCTATAGCATAGAGAGTGTACCTTGGGCCCCAATTCAAAACTGGAAGGAAATGAGAGGCCTGCCATTGGGTTTACAGACAGGGCCATGGAGTGGGAGTTAGTGGCTATGTTTTCGCATTTCTAGGTTTATAAAAGATGGCTTCAAAAAGTGCACAATTCAATCCATCTTTTATAAACCTCGAAATATGTCGAGGAGTCCCAGGTTCGCCAAGGGTTAAAGACGCCACTGCGACCTAGGGAAACAAAGGCACAGTAACTTCCTGTGGTGACCCCTCGCGTGAGAGGTCACCATAGGAAGTTACAGTGACTGACAGAAGTGCCAGTCAGCTACAGCGCTGACACTTCTGTCAGCTTGCCTGGCCTAATGGCGGGTGCACCACCTGTCGCGGCTGCAATGGGATAATGCATCCAGCCAATCTTGTGGTGTGAGGGGGTGGCCCTGCTCAACCCCACTTTTGGGAGACTGGGCACCAGCCCACTTAAAACACTAGTCTTGGGATAGTTGATGAGGTTATGAGGCATTATGGGGAGGAGGTGTGCTGGTGTGGGGTGAGTTGGGGTTGTTGGTCTATTCGGGCAGGAGGGATGGTGCATTGGGGCTGTTGGTGTGTCAGAGTTGGGTCAAGGATGACCGGGTGAGGACCAGCGTGGCGGCTGGAGGGGGGAGGAGATGAGGTAGTAAAGGAGGTCTAATAATAATTAATCTTTTATAGCACGCCTAATACCGGAGACCAGCCTCCAAGCACGTGACTGAGATTCAAACCTTTGTTGCTCTGCGTTGTCTGGTTTCCAAGACAAATGCATTGCCCCCGAGCTATCCTCCCAGCCCAATATTGGTGAGGAAATGCACGTGCAACCAAGGTTTTGGGCTGCAAAGGTCTCTGGTTGGTGGAGGTGGAGGTACGAATAGGAGGGGCAGGATTGTGAAAGAATGAGTGTGGGTGGCCCCGGTTTGCTTTATCGGGCTAGGCAGGTGGGTGGCAGTTTACCAAATTTGGCAGATGTTGCGTAAGGGTACGAGTGTGCTAAGGCGGACTCTGGGTGGTGGGGGCTGAGGGGGTATGGTTACAATAGGGGTGGCCTTGTGAAGAGCGAGTTAGTATACAGGCGAGAGAGTTAAAGAAGAGGTGGAGTTGGGGGTCGAGCAATGCAAATGGGTTTGCATGTCCCGGGAGGATAGCTCAGGGGCAACGCACTCGTCTTGGAAGCAAGGCGGCACGGAGCAACACAAGTTCGATGTCCGGGTCCGGGTCCGGGCTTTGAAACCTCTGGGTATTTAAGCGCGTTATGAATAGCCCATTACAATAGACAGCCTCCAGGGCTAGTAAGGAGGAACACTCCAGCAGGAAGGCGTGGGATTACACGGTTTATCGGGTTCGGTATGGATTTGTATTTTGGGATGGAGTAGCCGAGGGCTGCATTTCTGGACAGTCGCAGGTTACTCTGGGAGGACGGCGGGGTAGAAGAGGAATTTGCAGCAGGATGCCGCTAGGCAGAGTTGGAAGGAGAAGATGGGGCCAGTTTATGCCGAGGAGGGCAGGATTATTTCACAGGATGGCCTCCTTCAGCAGGGACATGGCGCTCACTGGAGCGGTGGGGAGGAGTGGTCACTGAGGTGGCTATGGCTGGGGAAGAGATGAGGAAAGTAATCGGGAGGTGGACTTTGCAAGACTCTTCAAAAGCCAGTAAGGTGACTGCTTTTAATAGAAAATATAAGCAGATATGGATTCTGGCGGGAAACAATATATTTACTCACACGGGGAGAGGGCGGGGGCGGGCGGGTTCGGCCACAATGTTTTTACTTAAGGTGGGGGGCCCAGCATGAAACAGACTGAATACCACTGGTCTAGCCCAAGGGCCCGGCTGAGCAGATGCTGGTCTTCGCGGGGTGACCAGGCTGGAAGCAGTGCAGGGAGGGGCCTTTTCGGCACCCGTGAGGAAGCGTGTCGGCCCCACTGGTGTTCTTTCTAAAAGAAGCCTTCTTCAGCGGCCGGTCAGACCTCCCTCCGCCACTGGGAAAAGGCCAGTCGTCCAGTGTTCCGTGGCCGTGCAGACGAGAGCTTGTAATGCTGTGCTTTTCTTTCGTATCATTCAGCTGGGCATATTGGTGTGTTCTGAAGGTATGTCACGTCACCTTTGTTCATTGGCGAGGAATGGTCAACCGGCTGAGTCTACTTCTGCATAATACAAGTCCAAAAAGAGAGCATCTTCCGCCCAAGCAGCGCCAGGGGGCTGGGGCAGGATGTCGCTCACACCAGGGCCTCGCATCTCATTATCTTGCGTCAGTCAAGGAGAACACGCAGGGCTTTAAGTGCGCCTGGGTGAGCCCGGCTGAGCCCGGCTGTCTGCCGAAACATTGATCGAGCCGGGGTACTTCCGGGGCTCTCTCGCCTCCCATCAACAACTGGACAGGGAGGAAAGCCATCTTCTATTGTCCCGTGCTGGGGATTGAACCCCCGAGGATTGAACCCCGAGCCCTGCCGCATCGCACTGTGCTATTTCGTAGGTCCTGGAATGCTTTTGGTTCATTCAATTGACTGCTTTGAATCAGGAGATATTCAGCCCCTAGGAAATAGCACAGCGGGGTGGGAACTCTGGCTTGTCACCGGCAGGACACGAATTCCAATTCCCGGCAGAGCACAAAAGAAAAAAAAAAAACACCGCAGGAAAGGCTCTTTTTTATTGTCTTGAGCTGGGGACACTACCGGCCACGGCCATTAACCCTCGTTACAGGGCCCCCGCCTCCCGATTTCTCACCCCACTTAAAGCACTGAGGACAAGTTAACCCCATCGTGGGAGACGCACATGGTGGCATTATGCTACTGGACAAGACTGGGAACTTGTAACGTTTGATGGCATTTTGTGCAAAAGCGCTCTATAATACGTCGTGCACCCGCTCCTCAGCGAGCCTTCACCCCGACAGGCCCCGGGGCAGCCCCAGCGAATGCCACCGGCCCATCGGCTGCGGGGCAAAGACAGAAGGCGGTCTATGGAGTGCCTCAGAGGCGGCAGCTGCCAACTGCAAGAACGAGCAGATGGGCGACTTCTCCCAGCAGCCAAGACCGGCAGCCGGCATCCTCCCGACGCCCACGGGCTCCCCACAGATGGAGCCGGCTCCAAGGACGGGTCGGGGGCGGGGGAGGGGGTAACTGTTTCTGCATCGAATGGCGGAATACACTTAAGCTTCCCCAGCGCATGACACAGGCGCCACCTCAAAAGTAACCCACCAGGTCTACTTAAGGTTTTATTTGGCAGATTGCGTCACGTGTTTAAGACAGCAGCAACCAGAGTGTTAGTTTAGCACCAGGGACAGCGCCGTTTCTAGCCAACTTGGTGCCCAGGGCAAAACACTAGAATGACCCCCATAACTGGCACACATCACTTCCAAACTGCACCTCTGTGTTGCTATACTTATATTACTACACTAACCATAGTAATTAATTTTTGATAGAAGATCATTTAAAGATGGACAGTCTGCTACACTCCTTTTGTACACTTTCAAATTACTCTATGAGAGTAGGAAAGGGGGGCAAATAGCACCAATGAGTGTTCCTGTCTCATTTGCATTAACTCACAAGAGCATTTCAGGAATATAACAGTGATCAGAGATCTCTGTATTTGATAAACGAGCCTGTGATAAACGGGTTCAAAAGGGTTCTATGTGTGAATCTCTAAATACATAACAGACACATGGCTTGGTGCTCACATCACCGTTTACAACACACCCTAAAAATAAACTATTTGTATCCATGAACCATGATATTTGTAACCATGAATTATTAATCGGACAGATTGCATTTTTGGACGCATGTATAAAATGGCTGCAACATCAGCCAGTGAAATGGGGTACAAGTGCCCTTTTGCTCCTTGTTCCTGAAAAAACCTTCTGCAGACCTGTCCGGCTAATTACCATCCCATCTCTATCACCCCCTTCCTTCAAAAACACTTGGAGAAGCTGGTCTTCCCCCAACGGACCAGCAGACTGAACTTGTTGGTTGCCTACACAACCAATCTGGACAGGGCCGGTCTTTGTGGCAGCCAGCACAGGCGGCTGCCTGACGTCTGTCCGCCTCCAGGGGACGCTCAAATGAGCCTCGAGCCGGTGCTACTCATGCAATTTGCAAAGCTTGCAAAGCCAGGGCCAGCACGTACCAGCCACAGCCAGGCTACTGAGGCCAGCCAGGCATATTCATCATTAAATGTTACGTTTGGTTTGCTTCCACGCTGCAGCAGCACCCTAGGCCCACAGGCAGGGCAGCAATGAGCAGGCAAATGAGCAACATTTGTTGTTTTATTGACCACCCCCCCCAGGAGGCGCCGGCACCATTGGCGCCAGCCAGGCCTATGGGCGCACGTGCCCTACTCCAGGCTATGAGTGCACACAGTGCACTGCTAGTGACAGGAAGACCGAAGGATTGATTGGGGCTGGCGGCGTTGCAGTGAAAAGAACCATCTTTTTGCAAGAAAAGAGGAGTGGGTGCAACCATGCGCAGCAGGTTACGGTAAGTGTTTTGGCTGGTGGCACTGCTGGCCCACCCGTGATTATGAGCCTGGGCTTTGCAAATGCCACTCTTCTCTATATGCCAGTCACCCAATCAGGTGCCATGATATGCAGGTGTGAACGGGGGGAGGGTATAGCTCTGCAGTTCTGTGGAGCATCCTTTACCCAGTGGCACGAAAGGAGCTTCATTCGAGAATGAGCTTTCTTTTTCCACAGTTGCCATATTTTCTTTGCTTTTGTCATTGTGGGGAACATGTTTATGGGACATGTTTTACAAAATGAAAACTCACCGGGTTGACTACCTAAATGAAAGGCCCCGGCCATTAATCTTTCCTTGGCCTGTAAACTCGTGGGCTTTACCTGATGATATGGCCCTCAGCTTGAAGTTATTTGACCATTCCACAGTCACTGCATCTTTTTCCCAGGCCCTATTTTAACACGCCCAAACCACTTTCAGATCAGTGACCCCCAGCAATCAGCATCGAAATAAAAAAAAATGTCAGAAATGATTCCCTGCTTTTCTGCACGAAATGGGTTACCAGCCAAAACACAAGGCTCCTGTTAAGTGTGGTTACACTCTGTACCCTCCATACTTAGACCTATGCGGTAGCACTATGGTTTGTGGCCTGGAAACAAAAACACACACGTTCCTATTTGCACCAGTTGTTGTAAAGAGTCCCTAAACTTTCCAGCGTGTCCCACTCTGAACCTTTGCAAGACTTTAAAAAAGTGTGATGTGCCTAAAAGCTTGGTCTCCTCTTCGAGGGATTCATTACGTAAAGCCGTCCAGTAGAAAAGCGATTGGATGATAAAAGGCCAGCTTCCATGGTTCCCTAATAGCCCGATCCAATAAATTGCTGGCCTAGTTTCCATGCTCTGGCCCTGCACCCAAGAGCGCCTTATACATCTGCACATGATTGCTGGGAACACATGATTAGCCACTGGAAGACAACACATGGAGAGACTTTTGCCGGACCAGGTATGTTTGGTTAGCCAGCTTCCCCCATGGGACACAGGCTATAAAAAGAGGCTGCTCTTTGCTCTCAGACCACTTAAAGGGTCACTTGTTTCTGCCTTGGAGGCCCCCGGGCAGTACTCTACTTAACTGTTTTTCTCTCTACCATTAGCCTAGGGGCCCACATATAGGTTTTGGGCTGAGGTACTCACAGACTGGAGCCAAAGGGGATTTTTCATTAGCACCCACTAAAGCCTGTGGTTTTTTGAGGTGGTGCTACTTTAGTGCGGCCTTTGTTCTTCTAGAGTGGATTTTCATTTGACTGCTAAATAGTTTTGTTTGCTCATGCTTGCATTTATGTTCTAAAAAATTGTATTTCAACCAGTACAGTTTTGTGTTTACAACTCTGACTGTTGTGCAATCATATTTGAAGCGCATAGCTTTCTGGGAAATGTGAGCGCAAGGCTGGTGCGCCTACAGTGATTTGATGGCTCCAGCCTGGCTTCTTGGCTGTGTGATTAAAGGTGCTGTCCTGACGTACATTGCATAGCCGTGTGCATGGGTATGTGATGAGTCATAATCCACAATCCCACATTACCCGACCTTCATGGAGTTCTTTTGGTGGCAGTGGGGCTTATTTGCTGGTAACGACCCCTAACCTCACACTTCACACAGAACTTTACTTAGTGAGGGCTGCTGTGCCCTTTCTTGGCAGCTCCTTTGGCTGCTGCTGTCTCTAGTGGTGGTGACAAGCGGCAGGTAGGGGTGCGCTCTGAAGTCAGGTGTCAAAGCCTTTTTCAATAAGATGTGAAGTCTCGCCACTCATTTCTCAATTACTTTTCAATGTTGTTATTTTAGTTTTGGCTCAGAGTTGGTGAATGAACATGTGAGTTTAGCATACTTTTCTTTCATTTGTGGAGGGATGCAAATAAGCCAGTACCAAATGTTTGTGTTTAAATTCTTCTCACATTTAGGCGATTTAAAAACTGTCCTTTTGCCCTGCAAAGCCAAGATATTGTGTTACTTGCAGCTACAAAGCTGCTTCTGGACCTGTGTGTGTCTGATGGTTATCTCTCGCACACTTCGTTGCTAGAGGAAGGACAGGCGATATCCCTCATTACACGTTAATCCAGGGCCACTTTTGGTTCCCAGTCGACCTCTGGGTGTGATATTTATTTATTTTGCATCTTAAAATGTGCTACCTACTGAAAGTTGCTTTAAAGGGCCAAGCTGGGTGAAGAGGTGGGGCAGTTTTTGTCATTTCACAAGCTAAAACGACCTAAATGTGTGCTTTCAGATTTTTTTTAAATTACTATTGCATTTTGCCTCATTGTATGCATTAAACACCCTGTTCGTCTGTGAGCCATTGCCAAGTCACGCTTTAGAGAGACAATGGTGGTGGTGGCGGTGGGGAGATTGGTGCCAGTAAGCAATGTCTGTTTTGGCATCTATGTTCGATCCTCTCCACCCTATATCCATGCTCTCCCCACCCATCACCTACAGACTCCTTCCACCCTTGAACCGCTCCCTCCATACTTTGTACCCTCATTCTCCTTCCTCTGCTTACCATCCCTTCTGTTTTATGGTGCTCCATACCTCTGCCACTCCCCCACCGCCACCGGTCCACCATCAGCATTTGATAGATTTTGCAATGGGTGAAGCTCCCCCCGAATCCCCATTTTTTGGTTGTCATTTTTAGGGGTCGGGAATTGGGGGGGCGCCAACGATGCTTCCCGCCTGGGGTGCAATCTGGTGTAAGACCGGCCTTGAATCTGGATTCTAAGCATCCAGATGCACGGAAACTGCTCTTCTGAGCACATGTGCCGTTCTCATTCTACTTGATCTCTCTTCTGCACTGGACATGGTCAACCACTCCATCCTCATAAAATGGCTCCACAATACCCTAGGTATATCAGAGCGGGCACTGGACTCGCTGACCACCTTCCTCAATGACAATCCCTCCCAGATTATCCTGGGCTCTTTCTCCTCTTCCACCTCTATGGAATCCGCCAGGGCTCCAACCTTTCTCCCTGGCTCTTTAACATCTATCTTGCCCTGCTCGCACACCTAATTTCAACCTACTTCACTTACTTTCAGTGTTATGCAGATGACACACAACTCTTTCAAACTTCACTCTGATCCTCTCCTTACCTCCTCCATCCTTCCGGACTGCCTACATGCCATCCAGTCCTGGTGTGCCTCCAATGAGCTCTGCCTCAATGCCAGAAAGACTGAGATCCTTCCTGTTGGGACTCCTCCCTCTTTCTTCCTGACACTCTGGTCACCCTCTATGGGCTCTCCCCCTTCTACTTCATCTGAAGCCAAAAACCTTGGAGTCATCTTCGACTCCTCTCTTTCCTTCCTCCCTCCATCCATCACATCCAGGACTTTGCCAGGAATACCCACTTTCAACTCTACTTCCTCAAAGGAATCCTTCTTTCCCTCACTTTTCCCCAGAAGCTCAATGTCTCTAGAGCTCTGGTACTCTCTGGGCTGGACTACTGCAACAGCCTCTTCCTTAATCTACCCTCTTCCCCTCTAGGTCCCCTCCAGCTTATCCGGAACAGGGCTGCAAGACTTATATTTGGCCTCAAGCCCTGGCACCGCAAATCTTCAGCCATAAACACTTTCCACTGGCTCCCGGTGCTGCAAGCATCACATTCAAATCCTTCTGCATCATCCATAAGGATGTCTGGGGCCGGGGCCCACGCCATCTACAACTGGCTCTCACTAAATACGCTTCCTCCACTTGCCTTGGGCCCCCACTGGCCTGTACTAATTTATTGACAGTTGACGACTCCAAGTGATCTCTGCCAGTCACTTAATAGTTTGCAACTTACTCCCCAGCACTTCCCCTCCTTGTTACTCCTAGCACTTACCTCCCCCCTCCATCACCCCTCTCTATCTATCTATGCACTTGCACTCTCGGAATGCTCACAAGGCCTAGTAGGACCGCCTCTCTCTTTCCTTGTTATATTTTATTTTCATTCCCATGTTCCCTCCCTGTTGTCCTGTGGGCTCTTTGAAACACAATTTACTTGATGTATAAGCGCCTGACAAATGCACAATAAATAAAACAAAGAATTTTAGAAGAGGGTCTGGGTCTCAGTGTGAACATGCCCAGCCGCCAATACAGAAACATATTTAGGGAATTCTATTCGTAGACAGGAAAGGATATCCTACAAGAGACACTCAATAAACAATGCATAGAAAGGACACATAGAAAGGATTGTACCGCTTAAAGACTTTAGCCTAACCAGTAATAAGCTGGTGATGCGTTTTAAACAAAACCGGCTTCTAATGCATGCAAAGGGGTCCACAGTTTCTCAGCCACTACCTCCTCACCAGTACGCAGGCCTCATGGTTTGTATCGGCAAAAAGAGCAGGCCCATGCTCTATCTAACAGAGCTGGCATTAGCATCTCTTATAAGTGCTGGCCTGCTGCTAGTGGAAATCATGGCGTGGCAGTGTACAACTTGAGGATGTGTGCAAGTGTGGGCAGAGTATGGCACACTCATCAGAGCCACATACACAATACATTCCAGTGTGACATTGTATGCATGTGGGACACATCATACAAAAACAGGCATATGTGCTGTTACATAGAGGAGCAACACAGACGCCATGAACGAACAGGGCGGTGACTTGTGCAGCGCACAAATCATTGCTGCACACATCAAGCCATCGATTTGTCATGGACTGCTGTCTGCATGGTGACACAATGAACCCTGCTTTCCTAATCAAGGTGCCATCCGGTGTGCGCGCTAGGCAGTGGCTGGCTTGTTAAGAAAATTAAAAGAGCTTTGATGCGGAGCGGATGCATTTGGCCATGTCCCAAAGCAGCCATTAGAATAATTTAACACTAATATACAAAAAAAGACATGAAAATAAAGAACATAGTGGCACGTTAATTCTTTTGGAGGAATACGTAGATTTGGTCAGCTAACTGATGATTTGTGTTGGCCTTCAGAATAAAAATGCCCCATGTTCAGTTCTTAACAGTGAAAATTTAAGCAAAGACTGTGTAAAAACAATGGCTCGTTAAATGGGCCATCACCCACTTTAAAGGCTCCGTCAACACAAAGGGCAAGGGGCACAGGGTGTGGGTCTCGAGAGCATCTCAGAGGCTGCGTTCGCAATATGCATTCCTTTGTTTGTAACAAAGGAAAGCTTCCCTTTTTCTCTGGCAGCTCAGAGGCAGCAGTCTGGGTGGGCCCCTTCCTGCACCCCACCCCCCCCACAACCCACCATCCCCGTGAGCTATTTAGGTGTGCTGCCCCAGGCAGACACCTGCTTCGCCTGCCCCAGGAAACGTGTCTGACCAGGGACATGTACAAAAAAGCACTTTCAGCCGTGCAAGCATCCAAATGCATACTGCAAGCTTTGCACGCAGAAAAGCTACATGGAGCACGTGCAGTAGCAGTGCAGTCCTCACCCCCTCATACAGACATTCGCAGACTCCTGGTACTGCTTAAATCGCCCGCCTCCCTAGTGGGGCCGCTAGTGACCAATGACCAATCACCGTTCCAAGGCTGGACTTCATGTCACGCACTCCCAGCTGAGGGACTCGGAGGCTTTCCGCGGGTAACCCTTGGGTTTTCTGGGGAACGTTTGGCGCCCAGTCCCTCATCTCACTAGAGGGGCGGGAGACGAAGAGGGGGCGCCTCCCTCCATCTGCTATCAAGGACACTGCTGAGAGGAGTCTACCAGGACACTGAAGGCCACCCACAATACAGATGGCCTACCCTCTGCTTGCTGAGCAGAAACCTGGCAGAGGACGTGCAGCCTCCATGCAGCAACTGCTCCAGACCCAAAGCTTAAAGTGGCATGCTCTGTGGGCACACAGAATGGGTGGCACCAAGGCATGTGCCGCTTGAATTTAACACGGATAACTGCACGATCTGTGCTGGCATGGCCGTACCGTCCAGGTGGCAACAGTTGTGGGGGGGGGGGGGGGGGGGGGGGGGCTGGAGATTTAGTTGGGAAGATTCATGCTAAATAAATGTCAGGGAACCGGTCCCCCGACATTCAATCGGCTCATGTGGGCAAAGCTAGAACAGAGGGAGAGAAGCAAGCCCGGCTGTTTCCTGTACAGTCGACGGGACTAGAGTAAAACAAAAGAGGGGATAAGGTGGCACGGAGAAGGCTGCCCATCTTCAACAACCATGTAACCCAAGAGGCCAGGAAAGGCATGGTCCCAGGGCCAACCCCACTCTCTCTTCTAGCAACCAGAGATCTGGTGATTTGAGAGCAGCAAGGCCTCCCCCCTCTCTGGGGCATATTGATAGGGAAAAACTCGGGCTCTCCGAGTGGGAGGTTCCAACAGATGCAGAAGTCTGCAGCTGTGATGCCAGGAAATGTCTTCAAGGGCACAGCCCGATACAGTGACGTCGATGTGGTTTGCCATTGCTCGAAGCTGATCGGAACCATCTATGCAGCCTGGCATGGGTTTGGACTTGGGTGTTTGCAGGATCTATTGGAGCACAGAGTTCAGGCACATAAACCGCGCTTCAATGTTGGGACTGGAGAAGGCGTGGCTGGGCGACAGGGCACGGTTATTCTAGTTGTCAGCCCAGTCAAGCACTCCTTCAGCTGCAGCAAACTGCTGCGGGTGCACCACTCCTGGGCTGGCTCTATTGGTGCATGGTATTGGTACCACAGATGCACATTCCCTGGGGGCGGGAGGGGGGGGCATGCAAGGCCGGGGGCATTTGCTTCTTGGTTCCACGGCATTGCATTGGGCCTGCAGGACTAAAAGTGTAGGTGTGCTTTGGCTCCACCTGCATATCAGGAACCAGGAAGGGAGAGGTGCTGGGTTGACACCTCCCATTGCTTCCTGTGTTTGCAGGCGTGGGAGCCTGAAGGCTGTGCATGCAGCGTGTGTGGTGTCCTTGATGGCGGTGGAGGTCCAGAGTGATCATCATCGTGCAGGTAACGAAAGAAACAAAACTTTGCGTATGCATGCATGGGGTTGTGTCTGAGAGTGCGTACGTAGGGCATGGTGTAGCGTACGGGTGTGCATGTAAACAAGAGTGAAAGGGACAATGTGCAGTGTGAACATCATAGCATATGAGTGAGCATTCGAATGGGAAAATTAGTGCAGTGTGAATGTGCGTGCAGATTCTGGGACTGACAGTGGGCTCAGGTGATGGTATCTAAGTTCCCCAAAAAGTATAGACACGCTTTCTTACAGTGGCATTTCATTTTTACTGGCATTTTGGGCAAAGCCAATACGATGAGTGTTCTAAAGGGAGGATACTGGCCTTCATTGGTGCAGCCAGCACCACCTTGGTTTCTTGCAGTGCATGGCATTTTAACTAGCATTACGGTCATAGCAAACATGACCATGTTCTTTAGTGAGGAATACTAGCATGTAAGAGTATATTGACAGAGCAGGAAATTGTCATTTTTGGGCACAGAAAGTAAGAAAATGTTTTTTACACCGGTGGAATACTGCCATATATTGTGGGCAAAGGTTTCATGAAAATGCGTTGGAAAATGCTATTGGGTACTGTTTGTGACCTGGCATCTATGAGATTTTTTCATGTTCCCCCCCTCCCCAAAACTGGCATCTGTTTTTTTACAACCCTTTTAACAGAAAGTGTTCTGTAAAATACACCATTTTAACCCATTGGGGAAAGAATGGCTCTGGCGGGAGAAGAGAAAACGCCAAAAACCACCTTGGTTTGGAGAACCTTGCGCGCTAGTGCACATGAATGGAGAATGTTTACAGGCCATACTATTGAAAGATGCAGAGGCCGCCACTAGAGACTGTAGTTCTAGTGGTTGGGCGCCGTGCCAGCCCACTTTCTAGGTTTTACAAGGGTGCCTAGACAGGAAACACGTCACCCGTGTTTACACAGGCGGTTCCAAGAAGCAATAAAGAAGGTTATGCCGGCTGACTCTGCTGTCCGTGTGGCCTTTGTTCTGGGCAATGCTGCATGGGCATCCCACAAGCGAAGCAGGGTAACTGCTGTTACCATCGGCAGCTGGGAGAGGGGCACACCCAACCTCCCAGCGCCTGCTCCTCTCCTTCCCCCCAGCTACGGAGACACGCAGTCTTGGCAGCACAAAAACCACGGAAGCGTATGGTGCGAACAGTCATCGCACCCTTCCTCCAAACAGCAAGGTGCTAAGCGCCATAAGGAAAACCACCATCAGGCAGGGCCCAGGTTCAAAGATCTGCCCCCACCAGGGGGTCAGACAGTCAGCTATCCGGCCGAGGGCTGCGGCAACAGCAGCCCCCACCACATACACAACAAAGATCCAGGGCCTCTCTGGGTCCTATAAATGAGAGCAGCATGCTCAGAGTAATCACAATTTGTTTGTGGACCCTGAACGGGGACCCAAGCAAACAGGAGGTTCACTGTTTACTCAGTGTCTTCCAAATCTTCTTGCTTCTTTAGCAATTCTTGAAGTTCGTTGTACATCGCAGTGTCTTTTTCCTTCCTGAACATTGTACTGTTCAAACTAATTGCAATGCAGTTTTAACGAAGGAAGAAACGGCAACCGAACGGCCAGCGCGGACGCTGTCAGCTGCAACATTTTCGGCATAGACCGAAAAGCGAGCGGCAAGCGTGTCAAATCCACAGCAAACAAAGAGGCGTGCTGCGGAATCATACACAAAACCAGTGCGAACGAAGGAGAAGCGGCACTCGAATAGCACGGCACGGACGGTTTCCGACTCAACACTTTACAGGTGAGCCACCGCGCTGGGGCTACGAGGGAGGAAAAATAGACATTTATGTCCAGAAGAGATACATTGTATTACAGTGGACCGGAACCCCCACGTTATAAAGGCAGACGGGGCAGGATAACACAAGCCAATATTAAACTGGGCAGAATCACAAACCAGCTTGGGAACTCGTCTTTGCTCGACAGCCACGCAGAGCTGGCGAACACATCTCCAAGCTCGGCGGGCCCAAAGACTGCAGATTTAAAATAATTTCTGTAATTTTGCAAGGTGATCTCACAGCGAAACCAATTATTTAAATCCAGTAAATCAAGCCGGGGGCTGCCCAATTGTCTGAAACCCAGGCAAGAAGGCACCAGTCAACAGTTACCCAGCACGGGCAACAAATAGAACAGGCGCAAAGAACTCGCCGATAACAACGGTTTAACTCCGTGATAAAACCCTTTTTTTTTTCCTATAGCAGGCATAGAAAAACATGGGGCCCAAACGGAAAACACAGGCACCCCCAACACCTGGCGCAGAAGCCCAAATCGCCACAATTGCTAGCAGCCATTGAAGCGGCAGATCACTACGGATGGGCATGGGTTAGAGAAAACATGTACGGCCTACCCAGGGAAGGAATTACCAGCCCACCCAGCCTGGAGGAGGTTCCTGCACCATTAAAAAAGGGAAAAATATCCGAAGACGCCAGAAAAGGTACCAAAAAATTGTCAAAATTATGCGAGAATATAGCAGAATTACAGCAACTAATGGTAGAAATAAGGGGGAAACAGACGCCGCCCACAAGGGCACCTGGGGCCTCAAACCCCTCCATCACAATAGAACCCACTATAACGGTTGTCAACCCACCCGTAACACTACCTATAGCAATTCCGCCACAACAAGTGCAGCAGTTGCCAATAGCGCCCACAGCTATAAATACAACAGCCTCCACAACTCCAGCAACTGATCCAACAGGTGCCCTAAAAGCATGGACAACGCCAGGCGCAGACAACACAGGCGCGACAGGGACACCCGGCAGCAATACAACTGACATTATATCAATCTGTAATGCACAATTAGAACAAAAATGAAATCTTTCCAAACAGAGATATTAAATGGATACAAAAGATGCCTGGCATGGAACATTGATACCACAATCAAAGAAGCCATATGGGCCAAAGAATTTATAGAAATCTTTTCCCTAATAGAAGCACAGCGCAAAGGGAAAGACGCTTTTAGAGATCCCCAAAAAATAGAAGAAAAAGCTATTGCCAGGAACACCCAGGTCGAACAAAACTGGGACAACTGGTTACAGGCCTTTGCCATACTAGCAACAATATATAAAGAAAAATTCCCCATGGATGGTAGGAAGATCTGGGCATACGTTGATAAAATAAGGGAAGTAAAAGTAACACAGAGGAGGAAGACATGGCTTGCATACGGCATCAGATTTAGGAGGAGCATGTCAGAAAGACCGGCCATTGAGTGGGATGAAGTCCAGAACGATTTATACACCCTCAACGCCGAACATCCCCAGGAAGAAGATACCATGCATTCTTCTTCCAAAAATAGCAAAAATTCGCAAGTAAGCAAATCCCATGACAATGATAAATCCAAAAAAGGGGAGCAGCCCTTTCGGAGGAACCAGCATGGGGCGGCAAAAAATAATGCTCACAGACAGAACAAACAGCAGGCTGTCAAATCCAACATCTCATGCAGAAATATTGGGAAAAACCAGTGTACATGGGGCAAAGAATGCTGGTACGAACACGCCTGCACAAACTGCAACGGCGACCATGCAACAAGCAAATGCACCAGACTACCAGCCAAGAAAGAATGATATCCCAATTTTAGAACCAGGACGAACGCCCATCAACCCGGACAATTTTAGGGACGCTCTAATCAGCACCCAGACACAGAAACCAGCAGGATAATATCGCAGGGTTTCACCATAGGGTTTTTCATCCCATTTAAGGGCACTGGGTCACAATACATCCCGATAAACCTAAAGTCAGCCAGGGACAACCCCCAGATAGTAGAAACCAAAATCAAGCAAGAACTGAAACTGGGCAGGGTCGCAAGTCCTTGGGACGCCATGCCTCTAAAGGACTATTTAATATCTCCACTAGGCCTGGTCCCCAAAAAAGAACCTGGAAAAATGAGACTAATCCATCACCTTTCCTACCCAAAAGGCCAGTCTCTAAACGATGGCATCCCACACACAGAATCCGCTGTAACTTACACGCATTTCCAAGAAGCGGTAAGGCTCATACAAGAGTGCGGCAGAAACGCATTGATGGCCAAGCTGGACATCGAATCTGCTTTCAGACTCTTGCCAGTCCACCCAAAGTCACAGCAGTGGCTAGGTTTCACATTTAACAACAAATTCTACGTAGATAGATGCCCTCCCATGGGGTGCGCAGTATCCTGTGCAATATTTGAGCAATTCAGTTCCTTTTTTCAATGGGCTTTCCTAAAAGTGAGACCAGGGACAAAAATAGTGCATTACCTAGATGATTTCATGGTCATAGGGCCACCAAACTCTGAGGAATGCGGCCAGGCTTTAACAAAACTGGAGCACATGGCCGCTCAATGGGGAATTCCCCTAGCGGGGGAAAAAACACCAAACCAGACACAAACATAATCTTTCTGGGCATCGAAATAGACTCGGCAAAGGGGCTCTGCAGAATCCCCAAAACAAAAATATCAGAACTCCTGGCTAAAATACAAAACCTGATAAAGAGAGAGAAGGGGACTGTACAATCCTTAGCAGGCAGCCTCAATTTCGCATCCAAAATAATACCTCAAGGGAGGATATTTTCCAGAAGCCTGGAGTTCAAAATCAAATCACTCACCAAACTACACTTGCATATCCGGCTAGGCAGAGAGGTGAAACAGGACCTGGAAACATGGAGAATATTCCTCAGAGATTTCAACGGGTCTTTACTTTGGCGAACGCCTTTAAACACCCGGTTTAACAGGGTCCTATACACCAATGCAGCTGGGAGCAAGGGGTTTGGAGCCATACTAGAATCCGAATGGGTGGCAGGACACTTGCCCAATTCATGGCAAACAGCAGGGTGGACAAGAAACATCCCCTTACTAGAAATATTCCTCATCTGGCTAATATTACACATCTGGGGCAGGCGACTAGCGAATACAGAACTTTTGATTTGGTGCGACAACATGGCTGTAGTGGGCTCCATAAACAGAAGGTCTACGAAATGCCCTTTAGTACTAAAAGTATTACGAGCCATTACAACAGTCACACTACAAGTAAACGGTGTACTCAAAGCGAAGCACAATTCAGGGGCAGATAATAACATTGCTGATGCCTTATCTCGCTTCCAGTGTACAAGATTCCGAGAGCTAGCGCCGCACACCCAAGAACAGATGACGCCAATACCAGCAGAATGCTGGGCAATAATGGGAAGACAAGAATAACGGCATCAACGCCAACGCCAGAGAGCACAGGCCGGGATGCCCAACGAAAACCAGGCACCTCTAAAACGGGTGCCAACAACTCATTGGCATCAATGCCAGCACCAGAGAGTGCAGGCCGGGATGACCAAGACAAAGCAGGCACCTTAAAACGGGTGCAAACAACACATTGGCATCAACGCCAGCACCAGAGAGTGCAGGCCGGGATGACCAATACAAAGCATGCACAACAACAACGGGTGCCAACAACCTCACAGGCTTCCTAACAGAAATGGCAGAGAGGGCGGTGGCAAGCACCACAGCAACACAGTACAGTAAGTGCTTGCAAACAGTATTCAAAGCCACAGGTTTAAACCACGTAGAACTAATAACGATTAAAGATATAGAAGTATTTTTAAAATGGGCCCGGGAACAAGGTTTCAAAAGGGATTGGGCTAAAAGACACCTGGTGGCAATCTCATACTTTACGAAAATACGGGGCGATTCAGACCCCACCCAGAACAGCCTCATTTCTTATGCAATGAAGGGATGGGGCAGATTAGAGGGGCCGCAAGTGGAACCCACCGACCCCTTGATTTCACCAAACTGGTACAGATAGCAAGCCACTTGGAAGCCATATGTTGGCACCCTTACGAGATAATGTTATTTAAAACAGCCTTTTTCCTAGCCTACTTCGGGGCTTTCCGGGTAGGAGAAATCATCGCTTCCAGCACCAAGGCCACAAACGGCCTGGGCGTCATGGAATTCAGGCTGAGACAGGAGAGTGTTAATATAGAAATGCAACAGTCGAAAACGGGTGCAAAAAGAACCATCAATATTTGTTGCATCGACGTGGTAACAAACTGCCTGTTGTGCATCACCAACCTCTATTACGCACAACGACCTAAAGTGGGGGGGGGAGTTTTTTAATCCACAAGGATGCATCGCCCTACGCTGCTACCAATTTAAAGGAGTGCTGATGAAAGCAATCAGCAGAGCAGGGTGGGATCCCAAATATTTCGGCACTCATTCCTTCAGGATAGGTGCCGCCACCGCAGCATGGCAAGGAGGTTTAGCACCGCAACTACTAAAAAACATAGGGGGATGGAAGTCAGACTGTTATAAAAGATAGATCAGACCGCAATCGATATAGCCATGCGCCCCATTAATTTGTCTTGCTTTTCCCTCCCTCCCACCACCACAGAAACAGCAGGCGAATTGAGGACCACACTCCGATCAGCATGGATAGTTGGCCACTCATTCGTTTTCAGGACAGGCAGATGGGCAGAAGAGACTAAAGAAGAGCCACCTTTCAGAAACACCATTACATCATGGGGTTGATACAGAGGCCTATATTGGGCGGACATCCACGAAACATTAGCGGAACTGGTGGCATACAGGGACCCACCAGAATTCCTGATCATACATCTAGGGGGCAACGACCTAGTCAGCACAGCTAGATGCACCCTATGCGAAGAAATGTGCTCCTCCCTAGCAGGCATTTCGCACAACTGGAGGGATACCGAAATATATTTCTCACCCATCTTACCAAGAAAGAAATGGCTAGGGGCCAACTGCTACAAATCTATAGACATATCCAGAAGAAAACTGCACAGGACTATAGAGAGATTCTGTATGACTAGAGGACTGGGTTTCATAAAACACCCAGCCATTACACTAAGCAACCCAGACCTTTTTCTCGACGACGGCACCCATCTGTCTAGCCAGGGCATGGAGCATTTCTTTCGGGAAATCAATACACACTTGCTCACAGGGGCTGTCTCTAGGGCATACTCTTGGGGGAACACGGTCAGCCGGCAACCTGCCTGTGTGTGGCGGCACCCATCTGTCTAGCCAGGGCATGGAGCATTTCTTTCGGGAAATCAATACCACACTTGCTCACAGGGGCTGTCTCTAGGGCATACTCTTGGGGGAACACGGTCAGCCGGCAACCTGCCTGTGTGTGGCGGCACAGGTCCGAGGGGGTAACCTCAGGACCCGGTGCCCAAAAGTATGATACCATCATGATATGTGATATTATTGTCATAACCCATATCTGTACAATAAAAACCTATAGCCTTTTTATTGCCAACACTTGAAACAAGTTGTGAGTATCATTATGGGTGAGGGTTTGGGGTTCGGCCATTACTAATACATGCATATGGGTTCAGCAGTTATGCCACGGACATATATATCCGTGAGTGGGCTGTAGCAGAGAACACACTAGAGACGATTATTCTGTACAGCAAGCAGAGCTAACCGCTAGGAGATGCCCCTCAGACAAGAAGAGGCTGGTGAGGGAAATCGCCCCCTTGACCTGCAGCCTACGAGGCCCACATTCCGTTTTAAGGTGGGCAGCATGCCCAAGAGCAATACCCCAAGCGGCAGTGGTGAAGGCCAGCTGGGGCGGTGTTGGGGGTATCCTATTCCAACCCACCCTCACAGCAAACTGCCGCTGCTCCGCCACCCCTGCGAATCGATGGGGAACTCAGTTACCTGTTGCTAAAGCGGCCATACTGTCACTGGAGCCTCTTGTCTCTAACACAAGCATTAAGATTCCCACGTGCTGGAATCGAACAGATGGACAGTGTGTGCTGGTGACTGCAAATCCCAAGCAAGCCACTAGCTAAGGAAAATCCCTGGAAAAAAACAATGCAAAAACAAAGCTGCCCCCTCCCTAAGCACAAAAATATTAGGAGATACTCCAAATAACACCTCAACTGGTGGAGGGCTATATTATGGTGTTATCATCCCGATCCAAGGGCGTGAACGGGGTGAACGGCCTGGCAGCCCAATTTATAGGCCCAACAAAGCAAGGGCCTATAAACAAAGGTACCGGACGTTGCCCCCCCCATTGCAGCCTTTGGAATGGGGTGATAATGCCATTACCCCCACCGGATAACCAAAGCGGTTAACCCGGGGTGTTAAAAACACGAAAAAGTATTTTCATTCATTGAACGGGACGCCACGTGCGTATGGAGCCCCGCTTCCATTACCATGGCAGTCAGAAGACCGACAGGCGGTGAGGTGGCGGTGAGTGCAGCGGCTACCACACTCTGGTAAGTGGGCTAGGGGAGGGGGGTTGGAAAATGGGGGGAAAAAGGAGTGAGGAAAGGAGGGGGAAGTAAGATGGGGCTGTGGGGTGGGGGAGGCAGCCGGCGTGTTCCATGGAACCTGGGCTGAGATTATAGATTTCAACCAACGATCCGCCAAACCCGAATGGCTGTGCCCCCGACCAGGGTGCAAATATAGCATTAACCCCCTGTTCCAAGGCCTGTAATGGGGGGAAGGGGGGGTAATGGCCCGGCAGCCAAGTTATCACCCTGAGCGAATCGAGGGCCTATATCTAGGGCATTGGGACGTTACTCCCCATTCCAGCCTGATAAACGGGGGGTGAACGCTATTAGCACCCTTGGTTACCAAAGTGGTAATCCGGGGTGCTAAAAAATGAAGTCTTTTCATGCATTCAACAGGACCCCTTGCACGTCCCGTTGAACGAATGAAAATACTTAACCACAATAGCCACCATGCTTATAGAAGGCGGGGCTCACAATCAGGTAAGTGAGAATGGGGAGGGGGTGGGATGTTTTTCAAAAAAAAAGATAAGGGAGGGCGGGGGAAGATGGCGGCCCGCGATGGGTAAGGCAGCCTGCAAGTTCCATGGAACGTGGGCTGAGATTACAGGTTTCAGACCAAGATCCGCAGAACCGGGTTGGCTGCTCCCCTCCCTCCGGGTGCTTATATCAGCTCATTACTCACAGAACCGTTACTGATGGGAGGGGTCTCCATTATCAAGAATCCTCTGGGAAGTAGAGCATGACCTTTCCCCAGGGTGGGGTACAGGGGGGGTGACCCTGCCCCCAAAGACAGCAGAGGATCTGTTCATTGTGTACCTGTCCTTTTACTGTTTTTTTGCTCATCGAATTGTAGCCGTTACCTCTCAACTCACGCTCCTTTAACACATTTCCAGCTCCCAACACATCACTTGTCTTCCATAGACTTCAATGGACTCACCCACCCAGGAAAACCTCTCAACAGTTCAAAATGCATTAGTTCCCCCATTGACTTCAGTGGGATCACCCACAACACACCATATTTCAGCCACCTTTCCGGTCATTAGGTTGAGAGGTTTCCTCCCGGCTTCCTCCCTTTTCAATCCTTTGCTTCTGCATGGAGTCCAGGGTTAGGACCCTTTTCACCAACTACCAAATCGGCTACCTCTTAAAAACAGACTGCAATATCCTTCCAGTGTAGCCAAGTATATTTATCCCCATTGTTTTCATTCATTCTAAAGCTCCCCTGTTGTCACTTTTTCCCCACACCATCCTTAAAATCTGATTTCTCCACTACAGTCCAGTTGCCACCCAGATCAGGCCACAAACACTGCACTCTCCGAGCCTGCACCCTCTATTCAGCAGGTAGACCACGGGCAACTGTCTTCAGTTCTGGCCCATTCTGCAGCTCTTTACTGAGCAGAGTGTCCTCCTAGGTGGACCTCAGTAGATATCTTGGTCCTCCTCCTGGGAGTGGCATCAGGCTCGCCTAGGTGCACGCTCCTCCTGCCGGGTGAAGCAGGCATCTGCATACAGCGTGCACAGAGGTAAGCACCAGTGGGAGACTCCGACTGCTGCACGTAGAAAGCACAGAGTCACAAGGTCTATAAATGGCCACCACCTTGCCGGTGTGGAGTCACCAACTATGAGCCCCACGCCGAATCCCAATGCACCTGCATCACCCAGAACTTTGAAAGGCATGTAAACATGCATGTTGTGGGTAAGGGGAGGGCCGGGCCGCGATGTGGCTCGATGTCTACTACCACCTGCCTAACAGCACCGTCACGTCAGCGCCCTACAAGTATGGCTGCAGGACTAGGAGGGAGACTGGAAATACTGGAAAATCTACAGCAACAAGCATTGATAAAGCCTATGCGCGTAGCTTTGGAGAATATGACATCTCTTTTTTGTCCAGTGGTTAAAAAATATATATATTAGGGAAAATGAAGAGGTACAAAACAATGGGCTTTACCAATGTGTAGCAGAACGACGACACCATCACAGAGAGTAAAGAAAGGTATCTGGTCATATTATCCCCACCAATAATATCGCCATATGTATTGTCGTGGGGTAAGGCCATAGGTGATAATGTATGGGGTTATTGGGACGGGGGGGTTATGGGGGTGTCCCCCCCAGGTTCCATGGCTTAATACCGCCGCAAAAATATGGTGATATTTTTGTATGCCGATATTTTTGGGGGGATATTGACACATGGAACCAGAGGAAACTGACAATACTCAAATCAAGTCTTGGCCCAGCTGCAACAATACCAGCATGGCACCCTAACTCTCCAACCACGTGGTCTATCTAATGTTATCACCGGGAACGATCACTCGCTCACATGCATTGCTATTTGAGCTCTATGAGCAAAACCGGTCTCGTGGGTCAGCACCAGTGCTGAGAAGGCGGCATATGAAATAATGCATGCCATTGTTAGTCTGCGTTTTGGACATATGCTGAGTCAGCACCGTAGACAAACTGTGTAGCTGTGCATATTCAACTGAGCGAGGACTACCAAGGTTTTCTTTTGCCGGAAGAGTTTGTGAATTCAAAGAATTCAGACACCGGGGCAAGTTCAAGCCTGCCATTGGTAATAGCACTCGTTTTAAGGTGGGAGGTTTGTTCGCGTGAGACGGGCAAATCTTACACGCAAAGAGTAATATGGATTCAAGGGAGAAGATGGGGAAAAAAAGTGGATGACAACGGCACACTTCAAATGCACAAGTTATTAAGCTACCTGGTGAAGGCAGGCGGTTGCCAGAGAGTCTAAAGGCGACTTGCTGACTCCTACTTACGACGTCAAATCAAGACGCGACCAATGAAGTCAGATTCTGGATTTAATCCACGAGGAATGTGCACAAGATAATAGCATTTCGAGCCTTACAGCATAATATTTAAGCACTGGCTGAATATTGGCATTTATTACGAACAACGATCTAATGAAAATGTGTTGAAAAATGTTTCTGCGCACTGTAAACACATTTTTACCAACTTTTTCACCGAACGTGTGCTGTAGAAATGCACCATAACATGGACGGTGGAAAACACCACCCATGTTATGGTGGGTTTAGAAAAGCACAGAGAAAAAAAAACGTCCACCTGAAATGTCAAAGTAGAATAGTAATTTCCACTTAGTCACAGAAGCCACAGTGCCACCGAGTAGCCATCACTGGAAGTTCATCTCCAGGTCAGAGCCACCGAGCAATGCATTGTGGGTATGCAATGTGCTGAAATGCATACTTTTCAAATGTCAACCTTGTACTGCACTGAGGGATCCCCAAACAAGGGTGAAATCCATAGGCGGTTCTTCTTGGGTCGATTAAGCTAGGTATTTAATAGTGCTGCCCTATAAAGCAAAGACCATTTTCTGGTGCTAAAAGCATGCGTTTTAGATGAATTGCAAGGTGCTGAACTGGTGCCGATTTAAGCTTAATTACTTTAGAATCTGATCAGTGTCAATTAGGGAATCCCCCCCAGGTAATTTTATCCAACAGAAAAGGGATTTCTTCTGAAATGTAGCACGTTCTTCAAAGAGATTAAGCTGCTTGAGTTGAGATCTAAAAGGATATTGGGATGTGGGGATGGGGGAAGACTGCCGTTAATGGACATAAATGTTGCTGGGGAAAAAGGTGTATACTTTGATTTAAACCTTCTAACCTAGACAGGATAACGCATTTGTGGGTGCGCATTGGCTACTAGATTACTAAAAGCTCATACAGGGAAGGATATCAGCACCATCCAACAATCTCAATGTGACGAATCAACTTCCGGGGCACCAGTGGCCCAGGGATGAATATCGGTTTCTAAACCATCAATCAGCCCCACACCTTTAGTACACCAGAAGGGGTCCGAACAGATTGGACTACAAGTGTAGTATAAGACCTCCCTGTCCAATTTTGGTAACGTGGATGGAGCGGTAGGCTTATCTCCGCAAGTCGGTGGATCGTTGGTTAGCTGCAAAACAGCGAAAGTACTATTACCCAATGATAAAAGTGACTGTGCAGTCAAGGTTGTATAAAAGTATCTATGTTCTTAATAGCACACTACAATATACAACCCACCCTGTAAAGGAATGCAGAGGACAGACAGTTTCAAACAAGGAGAAGGGATGCACTTTGAATACTGACAGGAGGGTAGTCGATATAGTAATAAATCACACTAGTTCAAGGATACTTGGTTTAAGAAAAAGGTAGCAATGGGTTATAAAATGTCATTACGGGTCTACGGAGAAGGACTAGGGGGACAGAACCACAATGTACTTTGTGCTTGTAGAGCTACTTGGTGCTCGACAGTGTAGAGTTGGTTTCAGGGCGCTTTGCAGCTTCTACGTCAGAGTTCAAGATCGGAGAATGCTGCAGGCATCAAGCGGCAGGCAGTTCGACGAGCGAAGCTCGACGGACGGCTGCAGACTGGCCTACACGGTGGTTCTGGGTCAGGAATTGACAACTTTCACAACGGCAGCATAACAACAGTCAGTGGTGCAGTCGGTTGCAGCTCAAGGGACTCCACTGGCTCGAAAATGTCCTTTATTGCAGATGTCGGTAGATACTTGTCGAACTCATCTTTGCTTCTTCACTGGGCTTGTGTCGTCCTTTAAGGCGAACGGGCAAAGCTGAAGAGTGTTTTGCAGGCAGCTGCCTTATCATTGGTTTGTTTCAGAGACTCTCTGGCACTTCCCACCTAGGAAGCTTGTTGCAGAGCCTAGCAGGGCATGCTGTGTGCTGGCTGGGTACAGGTTCTGGAGCTGCTGGAGAGTCTTCTGGATTTAGTATCTCCCTCTGTCCCTGGGAGATGTTTAGGAGTGGGATGTTGGATATAAGGCAGACTGTACCTTCACCCAGGTGCCACTGAAGAGCTCCTCTTGCTACTCCTTGCAAAGTCTTTAGATGATCTGCCCAAAAGAGGGCCTCAGCCCTATT
This sequence comes from Ambystoma mexicanum, assembly GCF_040938575.1. NCBI lineage: Eukaryota > Metazoa > Chordata > Amphibia > Caudata > Ambystomatidae > Ambystoma > Ambystoma mexicanum. The sequence continues at coordinate 737,738,946 of NC_090926.1, read as the reverse complement.
TTAAAGCCAAATGGGCCACAGTGATTGGTGCAGACTAAGCCTACCATAATGAACCAATCCTGGGTCCTCACCAACAATCTTCTGTATGCATGTGGTCATGACCAGAGTGCTGGTTATGACCTCAGGTAAAGGGGTGAAAACATTTAATATTAAGTCCCACCTTTCTTCCTGTCTGTTGTGTATCCAAGGGTCTGTCTGGTGATTGGAGCTGTGTGGTTTCTGATTAAAGCGTCAGGTGTCCCTTGAAGCTGCGGCAGGACCAGACTTTCTGGCGCTGTCAATCCACATACTTGTGCCTTCTGAATGGGGTCCCCCTGCTGGGATGACTACTGTAATACACTCAGTCCCAAAAATGACATTTCTCTGTCCATTGGTACTAAGGGTGGGAGCTGGCTTCAGGTCGACACAATGCATATGAAAGGTTGTTGGGGGTTCCCATCGCCTTTGTTAACCTCTGCAGCCAGGCCCCACGTGGGCCTGTTTGAAGTACACTCTATTTGTATGTCAATTGCTACCACCATCTGCAGTGCTAAACAAAAGGACAGGGTGGATCCATGGAGCCTTTGTTAGTTAATAAGGCTGGCGATGGCAGGGGGAAGGTATGGCTCTCCGCCTTCTGCGCACACAGCTCTATGTGTATGTCGTGCAGTGAGTATAGGAAAATGTGTGCAGATTAGCCCCACACATTTTCCAGAGGTTGATCTACCATCTTTCAATTTCATATACAATTTTAAAAAAGCACAGGTAAGTCCACACTTACTGTGCCGATGTTCGACTTCCTCAAACTCAAGCACTGAAAAAAGGGGACCTAGTTCAATTTTCCACCAATGTATCCATTCTGGCAAAAGGTGCGGGTCTCCATCACCAACGTTGGCCACATGCATAATGAATGAGCATAGAGCCGACTTCTGAACTCACAATTATCACCTTAAACTTCAAAGACTGGAGCTGGTGTGAAGGAATGGCAGTACGATCTTAGACGCATAGAAATGTAGAATCTCTTAGAACTTGGAATCCCTGCACACTTTCAGCAAGGACCGTTGCTCATAATCCCTCAAAAAAAAAGTTTAGAAAGCGGACCCAATATCACCTAGTGTTTCTTTCTGGATTCCCCCAGCTTCTATGCGCTGGATTAATGTATATTACCAGATAACTCCAATTAACACATCATGGAAGGATGAAAGGTCTAATTGATGTGCCCGGATTCGATCCTGTAACCTCTGGATGCTCACAGAGATCTAAAGTGAAGGGTTACCTAGGGGAGCTACTCTTTGCAATGATATTGCACTTTCACCATGAAACCTTTAAACAAGTTAAGCTGCTTGGCTTTGGGTCATGTTATGATCCAAAAACAGTGCGTTAAACGATAACTTTAGGTGCTGTGGTATCAGAGTGCATGCCCACCACTTCTCCATCCCTGACCCACACTCTGCCCCCTCTATCAAGCCTCAGAAACCTTACATGGTGGTGGGGTTTGGCGCGGTGCTGGAAATTGACAAAATGTACTGGAGGAACTTCCCACCACACCCGTCTGCAGGAGGGCGGCGGATTGTCAGTGGTGTGGCTGGGACTGGGGCCAGATTGCCAGTGGTGTGGGCGGTACTGGGGACGGATGGTCAGTGGTGTGGGCGGGATTGGGGTAAAAGAACAAGTTGCTCTCTTACCTGGTAACGTTCTTTCGATGGGATGGTCCGACGACAGTAATCACCACAGCTGTGCTGCTTTGGAAAATCTTTCGGCGTCTGCGTCCTGCGTCGATGACATCGATACGCCGCCCTCGAGGACCTCCTCCGACGGCACTGGATGTTATAAGTAGGACGCACGACTCCCGTAGCCTCAGTTGTAGTTTTTTCCCAGAACGTGTGGCACCAGTCTTCTGCCATTCTGACCACACAAAGCCTTGCGGAAACGTAAGCTGCAATCGCATAAGAAATTCTGTAGTGGGGAAGGCAGGGAGGGAGCGATATGGAATACGTCGTCGGACCATCCCATTGAAAGAACGTTACCAGGTAAGAGAGTAACTTGTTCTTCTAGGGGATTGGTTCCTCCGACGTATTCCATATCTATGACAGACTCCCAAAGCAGTATCAATGCAAGGAGGTGGGAAAAGAATTTAGAAAACAGAAATTTAGAATGCCCAATCAAATTGCGGGGTAAAGGACCGCCTTGCCAAAGGCCAGATCCTGCCCCCGGATGGAATCGAGGGAGTAGTGACGTACAAATTTATGTACCGAAGCCCAGGTGGCTGCATCGCAGATGTTACGAATAGGAACACCCCTCTGTAGGGCAGTAGAGGCAGCCATACCCCTGGTAGAATGGGGCCGTAAGCCGACCGGTGGGTCCTTACCCGCCAAGCGGTAACACTCAGAGATAGCCAAAATAATCCAGGGAGACAATCTGTTTCGTCACAGCTTGTCCCAAACGCTTTCCAACGTAACAAATGAAGAGTTGATCGTCCACTCTGACCCGGGACATGCGTTAAATATAAAAGCTTAACGATCTCCTAGGATCAAGCCTATGGAGCCTCTCCTCTTCCTTACCAGGATGTGGAGGAGGATAAAACGCTGGAAGAACAACCTTCTGGCCTAAATGAAATTCCGACACCACCTTCGGAAGAAAGGAAGGACGAACTCTAAGGACAACCATGTCCTTATGAAACACAGTGAAGGGTGGCTTAACTGAAAGTGCCTGTAGCTCACTCACTCTGCAAGCGGAAGTGACCGCAACCAAAAATACAGTTTTAAGAGTTAACAGTCTCAAAGGGCATGAATGCAAAGGCTGAAACAGAGCACCCATCAGAAACTTGAGAACAAGGTTCTAATCCCAACCGGGCACCTGGAAAGGTGACGGAGCGAACACATTGGTGAGCCCTTTCAGAAACTGAGAAATTAAAGGAATTTTAAAATAGGAACACTCTTCAGACGAGCGCTTAAATATGGACAGCGCCACCAGGTAACCTTAAACGGTACCCACTTGCAGGCCCCTGTGGGCCAAAGAAAGCAAAAAAGGCAGAACCATGGGAATGTCACATGCAAAAGGATCCACATTCTTAACCCTGCACCAGTCGCAGAACTTACGGCAACGGTACAGGGACTTTGTTGCTGGCCGTCTGGCCGAAAGCAACACATCCAGCACGTCTTGAGGGAGGTCCCAATCCTTATACCTCAACCTTTCAGAAGCCAAGCGTGAAGGTTGAGGGATCTGACCTCTGGATGGAGAACCTGACCCCCCTCCCGTGAGACCAGATCGTCTCGGTAGGGAAGACGACGTGGAGGGCTGATGGACAAGTCGAGAAGGTCCGGGTACTCCGTCCTCCGGGCCCACGCCAGAGCAATGAGGATCATCCGGGAACCGAACCTCCATAACCTCCACAGTACTTGCGGATGAAAGGGGCTGGAGGAAATGCGTACAGCAGTTTGAATGACCACTCCACCACGAACGCGTCTCCTAAGGCTCCTTTTGGAGGAAATTCCCACGAGCAGAACCTCGCGCACTTCCGGTTGGCACTGGAGGCAAAGAGATCCACTTGAGGTGTCCCCCAAAGGGCAAAGATCTCCAGGAGAATCTCCTGAGCCAACTCCCACTCGTGAGAGATTGCGCTCTGCCTGCTCAGAGCGTCCGCCGTCTCATTTTCGTCTCCGGCCAGATGAACTGCCGAGATTGAAACTTCCTGCTGGATTGCCCAGAACCAGAGCTGCACCGCCTCCCTGCACAGAGGAAGTGACCCTGCCCCCCCTTTTTGTTGAGGTAGTACATGGCCACTGTGTTGTCCGTCAGGATCAGGACCAGGGCATTCTTTCCTCGCACAGTCGGCAGAAAAGCCTTCAGGGATAGCCTGACGGCCCGCAGCTCCAACAGATTGATATGGAGTCTGGACTCCGATGGAGACCACCAACCACTGACTGTCAACTCGTTGTCATGAGCTCCATATCCCGTGAGGGATGCGTCCATCACAATCGTCACCTCCAGCCAGGGCAGCCAAAATGGAGCCCCCCTCATCAGATTGCCTTTGTCGGCCCACCACAGAAGGTCCTGGGCGACCGAGGATGGCACCTGAACAGAGTCCGACATCCTGCCGGAGGACTGAGACCACTGGAGCTTGAGTGCCAATTGCAAAGATCTCATCCGCAACCTGGCCTCTGGCACCAGAAGAATGCAGGATGCCATGAGGCAGAGCAGTCTCAAGAACCCGAACGCTGGAGACTCTGGGCAAGTTGAAACTTGTGCACCTTCTGTTGAATGTGATGAGCCCTCACCTGGGGAGGAAAACACTGCCTCAGGGACGTGTCGAGCACTGCTCCGATGTACTGGAGCCTCTGAGTTGTCAAATGGAACTTCTTTAAGTTGAGTGAGAAGCCCAGCTTGTGGAGGGAGTGGCAGGTGACGGACAGATGATCCAGGACTTGCTCGGGAGAGCGCGCCCTGATCAACCAATCGTCCATGTAGGGGTAGACGTGAATCCCCCCTTTCCTGAGTTGCGCTGCCACCAATTCCATGAGGTTGGTGAAGACCCTCGGGCGGAGGTCAATCCGAACGGCAGGACCCGAAACTGAAAGTGCAAGTCTCCAACCGCGAACCTCAGGTACTTCTTGTGCTTTGGATTGATCGGCACATGAAAATAAGCGTCCTTGAGGTCGAGAGACACCAACCAGTCCTGAAGTTGAAGGGCCTGGCGGACTTGAGAGAGAGTAACCATCTTGAACTTGTCCTTCTGGAGGAGTTTGTTCAAACAGCGCAAGTCCATGATGGGTCTCAATCCCCAGTCTTTCTTGGAAAATCAAAAAATAAGGGGAATATCATCCCTTGTTCCTCTCCGCTACAGGCACCAGTTCTATGGCGCCATTCTCCAGCAGGGATTGAATTTCCTGCGCAAGGAGCAGATCTGGACTCTTCAAAGAGAGATTCCCCGTTGGATTGTCTTGAGGCCTCTGCCGGAAAGGAAGACAGTAGCCGTGGGTTATGATCTCCAGAACCCACACATCTGAAGTAATGGCGCGCCACTCTGCAAGATGCTGCGTCAGCCTTCCCCCAACCGGCGAACCATGGGACATGGCCTCATGACTGAGGTGAAGCGGCTGCAGCGTTGCCTGAAGGCAAAGAGGCAACAGCCCGAGCAGCCTTGGCACCTCAAGTACCTTGTTTTCCACCTCTGGCACTCCTATGGTGGCCCCTTTGACTGGCAGCTCCCTTCGTTTTACCAACGGATGAGTAATAATGAAAGGAACCTCCCCTCCATTGCTGTCCCCTAGGACGAAAAGGCGGAGGTTGTCGAACTGCAGCGCCCAATGACTTTGCTGCAGCTTTTGAGGTCTGCAACCTCTCAAAGCTCTCTCAGCCTTGCTGCCAAAAAGATGTTCACCGTCAAAGGGCATGTTGAGGAGCCAGGCCTGCACATCAGGAGCAAACCCCGACTTCTGCAACACGCAAACCTGTGTATCATGGTGCTCGCCGCCATGGATCGCCTGACGCAATCTGCCATGTCCAAACCCGACTGAACGGCCTCACACATGGCATCCTTGCCATCCTGAACCATGGCAAGGAAACCATCCCGTTCGTCCCCTTCGGGAATATGTTCGGCCGCTAAGGAAACACAGTCCACAGAGTGTGCGTGAAACGTGACAAGGCACATACGGAGTTGGCCGCCTGAAACGCCATACCCCCTGAAGAAAACACTTTCTTCACCCAGCCGTCAAAATGCTTGTCGTCCCTATCAGGAGGGATGGTAGGATACGACGCTTGCTTTGCCGGGCCCGTAGCCACCTGCACCACCAAACTCTCCGGAGTGTGGTGCTTGGACAAGTAGCAGGGGTCGCTACTGGCTTGACGGTATTTTCACGGCAAAGACTTGCCCACTGCCGGGAGACTCTCCGGAGCAGTCCAAGCCGCTGCCACCCTCCTCTGTAGAGCCATATGAAACGGCAGTACCGGGTCAGTTGGTGGACCAAGGTCGAGGATATCCGTAAGGTCATCCTGAAGAAACTCCCCCAGGGGAGCAGACCATCCCAAGTACTCGGTGACCCTCGACATAAGGCGCCGGTACGAGGAGTCGGCATTAGTGCCAGGCTCAGGCCTACAAAACTCCACCTCCGGAGAGGTGTCCAGCCCACTAGCATCGTGCAGGGACTGCCTCAGGTCCTCAAATTGACTATGGCCCGAGAGAATCCCGTCTGGCACCTTATTAGGAACCATGCCATCATCAGAGCCCTCATCCACCTCTGAAATAAACTCAAGATGGCGGTAAGAAGGCACAGAATGTGAACCGAAGCCATGCTTGACCTTGGCCAAAGCCTTTCTAGGGTGTTCCACCGACCCGGTGTACCCCCATCTACAAAGCCTCGAAAGGCGTCGAGGGCATCGAGTGAATCGGCGTCGACGCCAAACGCGGCGCCGGCAGCATCGATGGCGTCAACACAGGCCTCGAGGCCGGAGCCCCGAGCTTGTCCTTCGACAGCCTGGGTGCCTATGGCGCTGACGACGTCTTCGGAGGCGGGGCCTCGAAAGAGTCCGTCGACGACCTCGGCGCCACCGGCATCGACGTCTTCCTCGAAGACATCATAGGTTCACACGGTCTTGAGCACGTCGAGGACCGGGACCTGGACCGGGCATGACGAGAACGATTCCCCTTGTCCGAGCGGGACCTCTCCCACGAATCGTGCCGACCACCCGAGCCTGAAGGCGTGCGAGCGGTGTCTCTCGACCGATCACGACCGACCCCACTCGGAGGCGCGGACGGACCGGTGCCCTGCGATTCGAGAATCGCTAACATTTTCTTCTCGAAGGAAGCCAATTCCTCTGGCGTCGCCTGCTTGGTAGGGTAAGTGACCTGCCGACGGGCGGAGTCCTCGGAAGAGGACGGGGAAGGCGACCGATAACGGCGCTTCCGGGAGTGCCTCAAAGAGGCAGAGGCATGGCGGGTCCGACTCCGGGACCGAGACCCACTGGACTTGCGACGACGACGCGGAGAGTTGCCTCTCGAATCGTCCATCGAAAGCCCCGCAGACCTCGACTTCCGTGGCTTAGACACCTTACCTACCGATAACTTCTTCTTGCGCTCCCGCAAGGCTTTAGACGTGAGCGACTGGCAGTCGACAGTCATCCGTGTCATGGGCCTCCCCGAGGCACCAGAGGCAGGCATTGTGCGAATCCGTAACCAACGTCTTGGAGCCACAGTCCCCGCACTTCTTAAATCCCGGACGCGGGGTGGAAGACGAGGTAGACATCCTTCACGAAGAAGAAACTTCACAAAACGAACAGGTTCGAAGAACCGAGAAACAACAGAAACTCCAAAGAGTCGAGGCGCGCTGAGATTCCTGAAGCGAACACGTTTGCAGAAAAAACGGAACTGAGGCTACGGGCGTCGTGCATCCTACTTATAACATCCAGTGACGTCGGCCGTCGGAGGAGGTCCTCGAGGGCGGTGTATCGACGTCATCGATGCAGGACGCAGACAGCGAAAGATTTTCTGAAGCAGCACAGCTGTGGTGATTACTGTCAGATATGGAATACGTCAGAGAACCCAATCCCCTCAAAGCTAAGTTTCAAATGAGTTGCGTTCCCTAAACATAGGATGCTGGCTGCTTTGCATAAAAACAAGCACATTTTGGGAACACATTTATTAAACATGTCTGTGCTAGTAATTCAAAGGTTAATTTCTTCAGAGCAAGCAATACATACTTGGTATGCCTCTGTCAGAATAGTCACCCTGACAGAAAATTGTGCAAAGTATGAGATATATATATATATATGTATATATATAGACAGCTTTGGATGGTTTCATTAATTGAGACTGGGCTGTTGAGCAAAGGACGACTTTCAGATGCAGTCTGTGAAGTCGTTGCATAGCCCGACTCAGCTGCATGCATCGATACACTGCTGTCTGCATGCATCGATACACTGTCTGTATGCGTGCAGCTGAGCAGCGATATGCAACGAGCGCCGAGACTCGCTGCCGTTTCGTGAACACTGTCACAGAGACATTCCTCAACTTGGGAGGGTTTGTTTGGGCCTCGTGTCTTTGCGGAACGGCGGTCTGGCAAGACAGTTTTTGCCAGGCATAGCTCCATCTTGTTCTGGCCCAAATCCTCCCCTCGTTTGGCGTCTTAAAATGTTTGTCTGTGCTAGGGCAGCAACGCTTCGGTTCATTTCATCCCAACTCCACTGCTTACGATCTGAAGTAATGGCTCATCAGCGACTTTTTGCAGCTGTCAAGTTACCCTAAGCGGTTATAGGTCAAAGGATCGAATCAAAAGTAGGGTCGAATCAAAAGGACCGAAAACAAAAGGGTCGATTTTTTTTTTTTTTGAGGGGGTCCACCCACAAACCCCTGTTTTTGTGGTAAAAAACACTTTTTTTTCCTATACGGAAACCCAAAAAATATATATATTTAAAAAAAAATCCGACCCTTTTGTTTTAGAGCCTATTGACTCGACCCTATGGCATTCGATCCTTTTGGATTCAAACCTTTGACCGGACACCATCCTAAGCCATATGTTACACGAGTCGGGCCTGGTTTTTCCCACTTACATGTTAGGACTTGTAGGCCCATAAGTAGTGTAGGAGTAACAAAACTACAAGGCTCAGCATGCAACGGAAAAAACAAGACTGGCACGAGGTGTAACGCATGACACAGTCACACAGGGCAACTTGCCAGCTAGGACTATTGTCTGTGACTCTTACAAGAGACCAGTGATATTGATAAGTGAACGTTTCCCTGTCAATTCGTTTGCATGCTCAAAAACATAATTTCCTTAGGGTGCCAGGCCAGCACTGCACCCCCCCCCAACCCCCCACCAAGTTTGTTCTCCTACTACCTAACTCTACATCGAGCATAACAACACCTATTCTACACTGGTCGGACTTTTAAAAAAACACTTTAAAAGTCGTGCACAAACTCAGTGCACATAGAACGCGCACCTGGGGCTACAGGGGTCACCGGAAGAGGCAAGCACGAGCGTGTAGGGACACCACACAAAGGGTGCATCAGTACCAGAGCTGGCGGCTGGGTACCAGTTGCTTTTTATCTGCACACTTCCTCCACACATTTTCACATACACATACCCGGCCACCACGGCAGGAGCTCCCCAGAACACAAACAGCGTTAGGGTTCATTGCAACATCACCAGCGAAATCACAAAGCCACGCCACCCGCCAATACCGGGGATCGAACACGCTGCACATGTTTAAAATGGTGGCTTTGCAGATGCCGGCGGCACAAAGTCACATGCTCTGGTGAAGTACAATATTCTGTAAGCACAGTTTTGCGATGAAGAGGAAGTTTGTGGTGGTGACGAGTCCTCGGCTCCTGTGACTCACGCGTGATGGTAGCGCAGGAAGGGCGAGTTTCTGTTTGAGCATTTTGAAACCACAACCTTGGATCAAGAGGTTATCCTCAAATTAACAAATCAAGTAGCAAGAGCCTGCAGGAAGGCGGTCACAGAAAATAAACATAAAAAAAGGCCTGCGCCAGGAGGTCATCCAGAGAAGCTAACGAAAACAAACAGCACTAAAGAGCGATCCGATGCAATGCAAGTAACTCTGCTTCAAGCTGGGCCCAGAAGGAACAAACATACAGGCAAAGAGGCTGCCAATGCAAAGCAATAGGCGGGGGAAAATAAGCCCAACGAAAAAGGCCAGGGATAACAAACCCAAGACCACTGGGGTGGTGGCATAGGTAAATTTTAAAAAAATAAACAGCCATCAGCAATCCGAAAGAGGCCCTAAAAAACAAACACTAAATCAGTGCAAAGGGACCAATAGGAGGAAAACTGCAGAAAACAAGCGAGGTCAATGCCAAAAAGCTGCCCAACAGAAGCCAAAGAAAGCAAACCTAAACGAAGCAGACAGATAACAAAATCACAAAAAAGAAACCAGATCAACACCACCTGCAGGAGCCCAAAGTCAATAAAGAGGCTAATTGAAGTGCCAAACCAAGAAACAACCCTCAAGGAAACCAGCCAATGCCCTCGATACAGGCACCACGATTCCGTCCAAAAGCAGCCACGCGGGTCAAACGCCAGCACAAGCCAAAAGGCAGTCAGAAGGAAGCAACAGAAAAGAAACCCGCACAGACCATCTGAAGGAAGTGAATGGGGAAAGGGCCAAATAAATATATAATACAATAAAGCAACAGGCCTGTCACAGAGAATTCAGTTGAAGGCCTCAGAAGCCATTCCACCTCCAGCCAATCCAAATGTACAGAAAATATACAATGCTTGTTCCAAGAGGCTCCCGGGCGCGGTGACATAAAAACAAAGCTATGCATCAAAGAGTAACCTCAGAAAACAAGCATGCCAGGTAACCACAAAAAAAAATGCCAAAGTGTTGGGTGCATATCAAAAAACGACACCGAAAAACGCAAAAGCAGAGCCAAGGGGCTGTCCAGAGAAAGTTGCAGAAACGAGCACTAGATGCAAAGAGGAGGTCACAAGAAAGCCACGGGAAAAAAACGAATCCAGCAAGAATAGGTTATGCCAAGTAAGCCACAGAAAATAAAAACCACACCAAGAGAGCCACAGAAAAGGAAAACAACGCCAAGAGAGCGACAGAAAAGAAAAACAACGCCAACAGAGTCAGAGAAAAGGAAAACAACGCCAAGAGAGCCACAGAAAAGGAAAACAATGCCAAGAGAGTCACAGAAAAGGAAAACAACGCCAAGAGAGCCACAGAAAAGGAAAACAATGCCAAGAGGACGCCAACTAAAAAAATGACACAGAAAAGAGGTCCTGCACCGACAGCAGGTTAAAGAGGAAGCTACAAAACACGTGCCCACCAGCAAACGACCATCAGGGTGAAGACACAAAGAGAAGCCAAGAGAAACAAACAAACACTAGACCAGCACAAAGAGGCCATCTCAAGGGAGTCGAAGAAACCAACACAAGCCTAGTGCCAGGAGTCCGCCAGGCGCAGCGCTGGGCCTTGGGCCGGATTTTCCCAGATCCGGGATCCAACAAAAAAGGTCTCCGCCAACTCCGGACCTAGGTAATCCATTTACACCCTTTAAAGGTTTTAGCATTTTTTATCTGCTTTTGTTGCAGGGGCCATGATTCAAACGCATGTCCTTGAGAGATTTACACTAAAGACCACTTGAACACCTGGTAAGGATATCTGTTAGTGTTACACTATTGCAGTATAGCTTTGTAGGTTTAAAAAGTGTGCACCTTTTTTTACTTTGCTCTTAACATTATAGGAAACACACATTCTCTCTTGGGTTATTTTGCAGGTGTTCATAATAATCTCCTGAGAGGGAAATATTTGTTAATGGGAGAGGGGGCTGCCAAAAATTCTCCTGAGTCACCCCCATCTCCCCCACTGCAGCATCCTGCAGTGACCTCTGCCCCCCCCGCCCCCAAGTGGGTGGGATCCCACAGATGATAATGTCCACTTCCAGCACTGGTCAGGAGGAAATCATAGAAAGACTCACACGCCTGGGGGTCTATCAGACATCAGAAGTAACCCCAGCATCAGGCGACCAGCTGATAAAAGCCCAACAAAACTAGCATGGCGCCAGAAAACCACCTGAAGGCCTCCAAGCCACTCCGAGCTGTCCCAAAGAGGAAACGGAAACATAGAAAGAGAAAAAGGACACATGATACACCAAAGCTCCTGGTCAGTGGCGAACTGCCAAGCAAAGTATAGAAAAGCCTATCCAAAGTAAAGAAACAAACATCCAATGGAGAATTCTAAAGCAGCGGTCTTTAAACGGGGGAGGGAGGGCAAAGGCTGCCCGGTGCGGAGGATGGGCAGAATCATTGGATGTGGATTAAGACGACCGTTTCAATATTAAAAAAGGATTAAGGTGACTGTTTTTATCAGAAAAATATAAGCAGTAGAAAATCTGCATATCTTTTAAATAGCATGGGGCCCTCCTGGACACCTTTGGGCCACCCTAGGTGGGGGGTGGATGGGGGAAAAGAGGCAGAAACAATATTTGTAACCAAGGGGGACTCGGTATGAACAGGTTTGACCGTTCATTTCTGTTGTAGACACCAATAGCCCACCCGAGTAGACCACACAAAACCAGAAACAAAGCCAGCACCATGAGTCCTCCACAGGACACACATGCCAAGCCCCCAGAGGCTAGTGGAAGAAAAACCCTGAAAACATAAATAAGTCCATCACCAAGAGCCTATCTAAAGAACGCGACAAAAATGAACAAGAAAAACAAACAAAAAAGAAAAAGCTAACTCAAGTTCAGTCCAAGAATGGAATTCTGGGAGTTGTAGTCTGCATAGCTTTACTAGCACCCCAGATAAGACTAGTTAGTACTGGCAACATGGTGACCATCACCTACATGGTCAACCTAGGCAGGGCTTAAAATCCTCGTGATGAAGCTTCACACAAAAACAAAGCCGCCACCAAACGGGCAGGGGCAGAAGCAATCCACCGGGCACAAAACACAAGGCCATCATAGGAAACTCTCAAAACGTAGTGTAGGGTAGGGTGGACCAGATGACTACCTTACCAGGATGCCGTGTACAAGCACAGCATACCTTTTTGCAAATCAGTTGTCATCATGTGATTAAGCCCAATTGATCCTGCTGAAAGAAAGTGATGCAAGACTACAACTCCCAGAATTCATACAACTCTGGGCTGGAAAGATTTGACCCACTGTCGGAGAGCAATGTGCACCTTCCTAAGCCAGTGCCAAGTGGTCCTCTGGGTAACTTAAGCCACACACAAGCGCAAAACAAGTGGCATGGGGAAGCGACGGACATGACATACTTGCCAAACACAGCGTCTGAGCAAAGCAACACAGACACTGCACCGCGAGGCCCTCGAACAAAGCTCCAGAATAATACACACACACACACCCCAAGCCCACGAAACCAATCCCCAGGAGCAGGGGCGGCTCGGGCGCGCCTCCTCGCAGCCCAGCCCCGTGCCGTGGCTATTTGGAGTCCCGCTAGTCCGTTCTCTGGGAGCGTCCAGTGCGCCCCCGCCAGCCCCCAGACCGGAGAGCAGCACCTCCTACCTCTCCGCAGCAGCAGCTCCCGGTGCTTCCCGTTGGGACCCCCGCCGAAGCAGCCCGCAGAGGCAGGCTCGGCCGCCGCGCGCTCGCAGAAGGAGTCTCACTTTCAGGAACTGCCTGTGCCATGACGGAGCCAAGTCTGCCCACATGTGGGGAAATCCGCGGCCAAGGGCGGGGGCGGGGCTGCTGGCGCACAGGAGCGGGCCCGCCGACGGGTCCTCTCGCTTCTAGAGCTGCAAAAACCACCACCCGGGATAGAGAGGCCGTCGCCTCCAGGGTGGGCCACGCGTGCCACCGGGGGACAGCCCACCCCCTGCCACCTACAGCGCTCTGGTGCTCAAGGGATACAGAGACCGGCAAGTACTGGTGGCGAGAGAGGATTTCAGAGCCTGCAACACCTGTAGGATTGCAAGAATGTGTTCTCTGTTGCCAACTTGTAAGATTTACAATTCATTGTACACTTCTCCCAGCGCCTAACCGCACGAATTGCTCCAGCGTTGCGCTCATTTATAATAATTCAAATTAATTACATACCGACTGGGGTTATGAGGAAGCCGGGTACACAGTCTGCCACTTTGCAAACGAGGGAGCGCGGGGGTAGCGCGTGCGTCAGAGCTAGGGCGGTTCAGGGCAACGTCCTTTCGCTTATAGTGGTCTGGATTGCTCAGGTAAACGCATGGAACAATGCACTGCCTGCCACAAGGATATAGCACCTGTCAAATGACCCAAGAGAGGAGCGTCTCCTATAATCAGTATAAAAAGGAACACACTTTTTTTAAAACCTACAAAGCTGCATTTCAATGTTTTCTAAGAGCACAATCCTAGCAAATTATTTCACCGGCAGCCTAATCGGACATTCAAGTAGCCTTGTGGGTGTCTCACCCCTCGCCCTAACGACCAGGTTTCGAATCCTGCTTCTGACTGCTTAAAGCAGTGCCAGCCAATGCTAGAATTGTACCGAAAAAAGCAGTGGAACTGTGCCCTCTCCGTGGGACGGCGGGTAGGAGAGAGCATAGTGCAACATGTGACCAGATGTTGCAGCCAGCATCGGTTCACAGCCAAGTGCGTGGAACGGACAGAAGAAAATGGAGCCCCTGTATTGATATTCTTTTTTGTTCTCAGTTGGTCAGTCAGTGGGATCAGTTATATATTGCCTACACGTGCTGATCGCAGCCAGTGGCAGATTTAAGGCAAAGGGCCCCATGGGCAGCACTTGACACAGGGTCCTAGGTGGGCGGGTCATGGAGGCGGAGCTTTGGGTGGGCGGAGTTAATTTTGGTCACAAGTGCAAAACGGCGCAGGACATTTTGGCGTGGCCGGTTCGGCGCGGTCTGTTCGGCGCAGGAGCCGGTTCGAGGCGGCAGCCCGTGCCAAACTGGCCGCACATAAATGTCCTGCGAGTTCTTCATGCAGGCACCACAGCCAAGCAGACTACACAGCCGGACCCGCGAAGGTGGGGGCTGTGCTGCTCGGAGCAGTCTGCTCCGATCAGCACAGCCCCCACCCTCGTGAGCCCGGCAGATCTAATCTGCCCTGTGCGCCGCACACCAGTGCACATGGCCTGCTGTTTAGGGAAACGTTCAGTGCAGTGCACTGGAAGTGCGAGTTTCAACTTCATAGGTCTGGAATAAGACCATGTTGCCCAGTAGTGGCTGAAAACAGAATATTTCTTTAGGAGGAGTTCAACTGGTTTCCCTAGCCCAACACTGCTTAAGCCTGATAACCTTGTGTTATGTAAGCACATGAAATGCAAAGCAAAACCTTAAATAAATATCTACATCAACTAAAATTGGGAAGATGTGCTCAGTTGCTTAAATTGTCCACATCCCGGTTTCACCATTTAACCAAAGTGTGTGATCTTGGGCAGATCATTTGATCACACTGTGTCTTATCTGCAGCTCTGTAATTGATTCACTTCAGATCTTATGTTAATATATCATGCTGTTATTTAAAAGTAGCCTAATGACTATAGAGTTGCTCCATTTACAATAATAGTGCAATTTAGGTATTTTGCACCACAAAGTTATTTGCCACTTGGCCTACCTATGGCAACTTATTGTAAAGTTACTTCCACGGGGCCTCCAAGTATTAAAGACTGATGATGCTCCTTGCAACGTCCGTTTCTGTGAAGTCACTTCTGTTGGTGCAAAACATATCCAAATTAGGTGGCTTGCATGTATTTTGCCCCAGAGCGCCTGTACAGAGCTCTAATAGATGAGTTTGCTGCATCTGGAATGATTCTGCAGTTTTTTTCTTGTGTGTTAACTTGACATCTGCCATAGTAGATTGGGGCAAGGGTGGGCAGTTTGGGGGCGCGGATGAGACCTTGTGGAATTGCGTGCCCTGCATTTGGGGGGAAAAGTAGCAGGACTTTCTTAGTGTCCGGCCCCCCACTCTTGCAATGCTAGATACTTCCCTGCATCACCCTCATAACTCATGTATTCGTTGCCTATTTTCCCCTTCATGGCAACAATTCACCACTTTCAATGCAAAGATTGTCCTTCGATGCGTGTGCCTTTTAAAGCCACATAGACTGCTTGCACCATCGCCTGTTGATAAATACGCGGCCCGCCTTTAGCCAATAAAAAATATGGATTCTCATATAGAACACTGCAATAACAGGTACCATTGACCTATGCAGTGGTATCAGTTTATCAACCTCCCAAGGATGAAAGGATATGACGGTCCTGCAGTGCAGGCTGGAGCCATGTCAGAGACCAGCGCTTGACTTGTGAAATATTCACAGCAAGCTAACATTTTAAAAAAATAATCTCATTTAAATGACATTGTGATTTGAATTGTAACCAGAGTAAAAAGAGGCAACTATCACCGTAAAATTGTCGGGAGGTGAAATCGAAAGGGGGACTGTACTTTGTACCCATAGGGCCAATTTACAACAAAAAGCCACACACGACGAGCACACTGTAGTTAGCACGAGCTGTGTGTGGGGCTTAGTGTATTTCTTAACGTGTCAATGTAGCATGTGTGATATGTGCTTACGAGTTATGACATCGCATTCGCCGTTTTTTGCGTCTCTGTGATGCAACTACTTGTATACAATCACACAAAGTGATGTCCCAACCATGGGAACAACAACTTCTACGGACTGAGCTGAGGCCAAGGTTTGGATTATCCACTTCTGCAGATACTGTGCAACGTGTGACCTTCGCCTGTGCCCCGCACCTGCATTTAGGCGTCCCGTGTAACGTGGGCTGGTGGGGAATGCGGACGTTCACTGGGATTGCAGAATGCCCACCGGCTATCCAGAGCTGGCATGCGAGGGGCACAGGGGACCTGCCACTTCAGCAGTGTCTCCTGCTGTGCCAGAATTCTTTCCAAGAAGAGTGCTTTTATTTGCACTAGGGGGATGACGGCCCTCATCTGGAAGTGGGCTGCACAGTGCTGCAGGATGGTGTCTTCAAAAGAAGACGAAACGCAGGTTAAGAACAGTGATGCCTCGCAGGCTTGTCTCCAGATGCTCATTATCAGCTGGACTGGCGTGACGTCGCAACAGAAAGGGCCCTCTGTGGGCGGGGCCTGCCACAGGGGCCCGCTTGCCATTTGTCTGCCTGGTGACCGTTCGATCCGCCTCTGATCGTAGCTCCACTACAACTTCCACCCAACATTTACCCGAACAGATCCTGCTGGAACTCGAAAAATCTTGTGTTGCCATAAACAGAATTTGCTCATTTACTCCAAATCCTGGGTCCAACGAATGAAGTCCCTATGACCTTAGGGATAAATAGTCTGTGATCCCGCAGACACCAAAGGTTCTATCCTGAGATGGACCGCGTGATGCCATCCAGATGGTAGGAGAGTCATGAAAATGACGACAAGATTTTGAAGCTGAATGTTCTACTCTAGCGGAATCCAAACCCGGTTCCTGTGAACAGCTTGGACATGATCGCTTTTCCTCCGTCCAGAAACCAATCAGTCTCGAGCCACCTGGAGTCTGCGAATACGTTTCATTAAAGTACCCCCAGGTGTGCACCGTAATAGTCAAGCGACTCATCACTAAGACTCATACTACAACTTTACACTTGACCCGAGGCTTGAATAGACAAATCCTCTAGAGCCTCCGGATATTAAAAAATATCCTTTCCGCATGGCATGGATCTTTGCAAACTAAATTGTTTTAGCCGTTACCTGAGGTGGCAACTTGACAAGTTTTCCAAAAATCAGGGGGAATGAGTGAGAGGAGCGATTCCTGCTCAGGGTTACCAGGACCTCCCCCATCTTCCCCTGGTTAAGGTGAAGCCAGTTAGAAACCATCCAAGCTATGTCATTTAGGCTCCATAAATGTACAACCTGTTTTTAATTTTGCTTCACCTGCCATAAAATGGTAAAATGAAGAGGTATGATTTAACTTCAAAAAGTACAGTAACAGAATAATATGGTTTTAAAAAGTAGTGGAAATGTTAACATTAAAAAATAAAGGTAGTGGAATTCCGCTCGCGACCGTTCTCGCCCTCTCCGATGTGGTTCCAACCCACTAAACCAATTAAATGATGTAAATAGATATGAATTCCGGATCCAGGAAAATGTGGCCCAATGCCAACACTGGCTGCAGAATTAAAAGGATCAGAGTTGCTGCAGGGATACCGTAGGTCCCCTCGGATGGTGGTGTTGGACTGGCACGTGCTTGCCACCTCAAGGACTGCAGGGCTTGGGAGCTGTCCTCAGGGTCATAACTTGCTACCCAGGGACTGGGGGATTTGTACAGGAATACAGGGAAAGTCTGCTCTAAAAATGTGTGTCGAGACTGGCATAGGAGTACAGAGGTGCTGTCCCCTCTGACCGAAAGGCCTTGGACTGTAGACCCAGTCTCTAAACACTGGGGGAATTTCTGGTACTGGGGCAAAGGCTCAGTGGTTACCCACATGTGGTCTTTGTATTACCTTTACAACTGAATGAATGGTGCTGTACAGCGAGACCAATGGCTAGGTCCCCCTCTCGTCTGTCGTAAGAAAAGAGTAAAGCACTCAAATGTGTATCTTATATATGTAATGATATGATATGCATTGAATGCATATGTTTTCGCTACAATACACAGTAATACTTGGGATTTATGTTGGATATATAATTGTTGGTGTTAAACATATCCAGAAGCACCTCAAAACCTTTCTCTTTGCATCTGCTTTTTCTCCTCCTCTCCCCTGCTGGTTACCTGGCCACCCTCTGATCTCGGGCCCAGGTCCCCTCCCCCGCCAGTCGCACTCCTGCACTGTCTTCCTAGCAACCCCTGCACTTGGTGACTGTTTTCTGTATCCCTACGGTCCCATCTCCAGCACTTGACACCGGACGTCTGCACTTACCCTTTCACTTGCCACCTGCTGGCCGTACTTTTACTACATTGTTCATTTATTGTCTTATCCATGTACTACACTGTCCTCTGCCCCTTGCCCCCTGCACTTCTCCTCCTTCCCCTTCCCCTTCCCATGCACTTGCGCGATCTGAATGACACCTGGCCTAATAGGATCGCTGTCCGTCTTCCTTCTGTTCCCCCTCCCTGCCTCGTCGCGCCTTGAAACACTTGTGTATAGGCGCGTTATTAATGCCGTATCATATCATATCATATAGTTGTTTATGAGACTGATACATTTCTTCACTTGTTTTTTTGCAAATGTATCCAGAGGCACTATTATATGCACTGTCCAAGAAGGACAAAAAGAAAGTTAAACAGTAAATAGAAAATTATTTGCACAGAGAAAAAAAGAAATGTTTTGTAAAAAGAGAAAAAAATATTACATTCACCAGCTAAATACAAAAAGCTGGTTGAACTCAAATTCAGTACGGTACTCTTCTTTATGAGTACAACAGTAGATGCAGAATTAATCCTGATAAGTTAAAAACGTGACTGAGTATTATTTACTTAAATGCGAGTAAATATATGAATGTATGTGGCAGGACGCACACCCATTTGTACCAAGTACAGGGAGACTGTGCCAGTGGCTGTCATGTGATGGGCCCTGTGAATAGCTGATTACTAGCTTGCTAGTGGCATTCATTTGCACTTTCCCATCTGTTGGATCCAATGCTGCACTTAATTGTGCTGCATGCACCAACACAGGGCGTAGACCCAGATATTGTTAGTTGGTTGAGTTCTTCACATGGACTCACTGATGTCGGCCTTGCGTCCTCTATTCATTATGCGTCAGGATTCATGATGTTCCCTTTAACTTACAGGGAACGCGCGGGGATGGAATATCCCATCTATACCTTAACTGATGACAGACATGTTATAACAAAAAACGAACAAACCTGGGTGATCTCATTCCTGGTAGGTATTACACATCGAGTCTATGGAATTGTCACTGATGCAATATGCTCCTCTACGCATGTTGTCTGGGTCTCATTCTGGAATGCTAATATCCAGAGAGATCAATGTCTTTTACTGGTCTGTACTGATTTATTTATTTGTACCACGCCATAGCCCACAGGCATCAGGGCGCAAATGTTTCACATTCTGGCTCACACCCGCTTTGAATATCTTGATATGAAATGATATGGCATTTATAACACGCCTATACACAAGCGTTTATTCACTTGTTATTTTGTTTTGGGACTAATTTGGATGTCCAAGGGTGTATTCCATTGCCAATGGATGAGGTCAGTTTGGAGCATCTATGTCGACTGAAATCAATTAGTAACTTTGCAAACAATGGGGCATGTTGAATACCTCTATTTTCGTGAATAAACTAATGTTGCCGGTGACACAGTCACCTGTTATGGTCACCATTGACCCTTTTGTGGCAATTACCCTCCAAGGGGGGGTGGGGCGTTCATAGTTCATTGATATCTTGCCAGTGTTTTTTCTGGTCTTCATTAGCACCATATCAAATAGTTTGTTGTCCTCAAAACTCATTCCTTTGCTTCAGCTTTCTTTGTTGTGGGTTCACCTTTTTTCTTCCAGAGCGTAATCATCAATTGACTGTCTTTTCCTACTAGGGTGGCTGGAATGTATTCACTGACCTGATCACCACCATGTCCCTCATACATGCCAACAACATCTTCCTAGGTGACTTCAACCTTCCAGGCAATAAGGCCAACAAACCGATGAAGGAAGCGCTCCCTGGTCTTCTCGACACCCTCAGCCTCCCACAGCACACAAAAGACCCAACACATGAGGAAGGTAACATCCTCAACCTAATGATCACAGTACTGTTTTCCCTCCACAACAGCTCTCCTCTCCCACTTGACTGGTCTGACCACCTAGCCGTGCCTTTCAACATCCTGAACACCACCGTAGTCAAGCACGTCCAGCAGTAACCCATCAGACAAACCTTTAGGTCCTTCAAAAACTTCCCGGTGGAAGCCCTCACGATAGACCTAGTCAACCTCCACCTTACATGGACTGAACACCCCCCAACCAAATTGCGACTCTGTACTGGAAGCACTCCACACCACCCCTTTCAGCCTCCTTAGACAGACATGTGCCTCTGAAACAACGCACCTGTCATCTGTAACCATCAGCACCCTGGTGCATGCAAGAACTCAACGGCAGCAAAATAATCATCAGGAAACAGGAGAAAACATGGCGCTGCCCCAGGACCACACCCGACCTGGCGCTGCTCAAGGAACTCCGAGAAACCTGATGACAACTCATGAGCACAGCAAAGGCCTCCTACTACCAGAACACCATAGCAGAAGCAGAGAACTGAAGCAGAGCCCTCTTCAAAGCGGTCAAGCAGTGCATCAACCCGCTACCCGCCACTGCGATACCACACCCCATCGTAAAATTCATTGCAATGAACACCTTCTTCATCGACAAAATCAGCAACATTCGCCAGCACATAGACACCAGCTCTGCATCCACAAACCAACCTTGCGTCCCTCCTCGAGAAATCACCAGACCCTGGACAATATTCAAGATACTCTCAACAGAGGACCTAGTAGAAACCCTGGCTGCTCTTGAAGCCACATCGTATACAGACAACATCCTCCCAGCATCCATTCTCAAGACCCTCCCTGCAGAACCTCTCCTTCCCTACCTGGAGATCATCAACGGCTCCCTAACTCAAGGCACTGTAAAGAAGGCATGGTATCAAACTGTAAGACAGACAAAAGTGAGACAGACACTAGTGATCACAGTTTAAGGGTGTTTATTGAACTTCAATTGGGTTTGGCCTATCTAATCCTAAATCTAAAGATGGGAGCAAGCTATGCCCATCAAATAATAATAACGCAGTCCTAGTTGAGTCTGTCAAAATAAAAGGGCCTATACTAATAAACCTATTGTCAAACATTACTTCCAAATACAAATAGTGTGGTAAACAATGTTATGCAAAAGAAAAGTGTTCAAGAAATGATATGCCAGGATATTGAAGCCGTTGGCTTCCCTTCCCCATGTTTTCAGCATGGGACAAGACGGCACCCTCAAGCTTAGCACTCTGGCTTCTCTAGCATGAGGATGCAGTTCAAAATTTCAACATCAAGGCCATCTGTGCCAAAGTCTCTTTGCCATTCAAAGTCTCTTATTTCAATGGGCCTGATGCAACATGACAAACATTAAAGTTCCTTTCTTCTTAGGATTTCACATGTACAACTTCTATGGTGATTTACTGTCACCCCGGGTCCCTCTTGGCTGGGCTCAGACCCACTAACACAAAACCTTCAATTGGTATCCCTCCGTTGGGCTCGGACCAAATTTACCTACGTTTCCAAACTTTCTCTACTTCAACAAAATCGAAGACTTTTGACTTTGCGTGGGATTTTGCTTGACCCGTCGCAGGACCACTTTGATCCACAATTACTCTTTCTACTTTTGATATGACCTTTTTCTTACTTTCACTTTTGCCACTTCTCAGCAGGAAACATTACAGAGACCTTTGACTCAGCACCCGCGCGGTGCCGGACCACTATGTCAAAGGTATTGTATCTTGCTTTTAAAGTTCAATCACTCATAATTAGTTCAACTTTACTTGTGTCTCTTATTACATGCTTTTAACAATGTTCGTTCCAGCGCTTGCCATACAATGTTGCTGCTTGCAACCTTGCCTTCAACACAGACCAGTCTTGTATCGGTCTCCCCAATTTACCAGCTGTGTTGATTTCAACGACGCTGCTTTGTTCTTGCAGCCAAGGACGGTACCACAGCGGCTGGTGATTTTCCCACCCTTGATTATTTCCACAGGAGGGCCCCGGGTATCTCCGACACACAATGTAGGATTCTTCAGCCTGGTTTCCTGGTCTTGCGCTTTCTATTCGAGGTTTTTGTAAAGTAACGGTTCCTTGTTGAAAAGGTCAAGGGAATTTCCCTCCTTGCGTTCCCCTTCTGTTTTGCCATCTTTCCTCTCTCATTCAGCTCCAGTCTCGAAACTGCTGTTTCCTCATGTGCTTTGCCTCGCTCAGAGTGTGCGCTCGTGCTCTGCTTTTTATCCGTGTGGGGAAGATTAATGGAAGTCAGGTGTATGTGATGGTCAGTGATTGCCTGACCATTGTATTGGGATACGTCAGGTATACTGCGCGAGTGTAAGTCTGTTTTCTCTCATAGCGGGCTGTCCGTGAGAAAGTGTTCATGTTGTAAAAGGGGAGCGGGGGTCGAGTTCCTAAATATATATTGGGTATAGGTCTTATATGGAAGGGGATGCCACATCTCACCACCCAGTATCCCACTCCCCTCCCCCAGGTGATCCTCCCACACTGGTCCACCCCCAGGAACTGGATCCAAAAGCGATGGCCGTGTCCTGGCCACCTGGATGACAGATCCTGGGGACTAGTGGGTGAGACACCTGATTTCTCACAGCACCTTCCCATCGACCCTAAAAACAGGACAAATCTTCCCTCTACTAAAGAAACCCACTCTGAACCCCGACAACCTTGGTAACCATCGGCCCATCACCCACCTTACCTTCCTAGGTAAGATAATCGAGAAAGCGGCAGCTGCACAACTGCGGCAATACTTCAACGCTAACAATCTCTGCTAAAGCTACCAATCCAGGTTCAGACCCAGATGAAGCAAAGAAACAGCAACAAATGCTATCAACATCCTTGATGATGGCCACCCCGCCTCCTGGTTCTACTCAAGCTCTTGGCCGCTTTCAACACTGGTCCTGTTTGGACTTGTTCGGACCAGGAGGACCAAGGGCCCAAACCCCTGGCCAGACAGCAGATAAGCATGCACCAACACGTCTTTACTCCCTCTGTCCGCAGAGGCCATCCTCACCCCTTTGGTCCCCCCGTGATGTTCCCTTATGCCCCCCTCCCTTCTCACACACAGGTGTTGCCTGTTTTGCTTGATTCTTCTACCCTGTTTCCCCTCCAGCCTACTTCTGCAGAAGACTGTTCTGATACATTCTGGTTTGACCATCACTATCTTGTGGCCAATGTTGGACCTGACTTTTATGGACTTCATTGTTTCACTGTGTGTGACCCTTTCTCAACTCTCATGTTGGACTTCCTTTGCATCTTGTACTCCTGGTGGCCCTGAATCATGCTGTTCCCATCTTCATCTTGTATCCTGGCTTGCAACATTATGTGTTACTACTGACTTCTGCAATTGTATTCACTCTCCTCTCTTGCTTCTCCACTCTTTTTGACGGCTTATTCTCTGTTCTCTCTTCCTCTCCCTTTCTCCCTTTTCCCATTGCCTCCTCTTACTTTCTTCTATGCACTTACTCTATCATAATTGTCCCTGGACCTAGTATGATAGCAGCTTCGTCTGCCTCCTCCCCCGTCCCCTTACTTGTTCCTCCTCACCCCCCCCCCAACACTATCTGAAATATCATCAGGCCTAGTACGATAGTCACTTGTTTTGTTCCTCCCCTCCCTTTCTGTACCCCTCTCCCTCACCTTTTGTTTTTCTCCGGCTCTACGGGAACTGTCGTCAGGCCTATTACGTTAGTCGCCTGTCTGTTTCCATTTCCTTCCCACTCCCCCCTCCCTTCTTTTTCTATATCTTAGCACTTGCACTATCTGAAATGTCGTCAGGCCAAGTATGACAGTTAATTTCACATCCTTACTGTTCATGGCCTGTAAGAATGTCATTGTATTTTCCCTTGTTCCCTCCCTTGCCTTGAAGCGCTTTGAAACACGTTGTGTATAGGCGCTTTATAAACTATCATATCAATAGACCACCAGGCGCTTACAGACACCCTGCATCAACGCATGGGGATCAGCAACATTGTCCTACATTGGTTCAAGTCCTACCTCGCCAACCGCCAGCAGTTTGTTCAGATGGACTCCTCTATATTGTCAATAGTACCCGTCACCTGTGGAGTCCCACAGGGTTTCATACTCTCCCCAGTGATGTTTAATCTATACACAGAGCTGTTGGTAGCCCTCCTAGCCACACACAACATCCGCAAATACGCCGATGACTCACAGCTATATCTCAAGATTGACTATCAAGGACATCCTTAGGCTCAAAACCTGCCTCTTGCTTATCCAGCCTCGGAGGTCCAGTGCATACTTGAAGCTTAACCCCCTTCGAGACCAAATTCCTACTCCTTAGCAACAACACCGAATACCCAGACATATAGAATAGGCTATCAATCATGAACTCCGAGGGCTTCACACCTGAGCTCCCATCCTGCACCAAGTTCCTCGGGTTCGACATCAACAAACACCTCTCCTTCAAGAAACACATAGCTAAGAAAAGTCAGTTTGGTATCAGCTCTCTCTTCTTCAGAAAGTCAAGCCCTTCCTTCATCGGGACAGCTTTAGATCCACTGTTCAAGCACTGGTCCGATCCCATCTGGATGGGGGCAATGCATTCCTTGAAGGCCTCCCGTAGTCCTCCTTTGTGCCCGAGAAGGAAGTGTCTTGCACGCGTCCGCACGCCTCATCAATGGTCTATGCAGATACAAGCACATCACCCTCACCCTTTATCGACCTTCACTTTCTCTTGCTGCATTATGTAAAAGGCAGTCGCCCTCAAGTAACCCAGCTCCGGCGGACAGCAGACCACCAGAAGCCAGGACACATGCAGACTTGAAATCTGCTGCTGCAAAAAGGAAACGACCAGAAAACAAGCCTTCTCTGCCTATGCCCCAAGACTATAGAACCTCCTCCATGTCAGCATCAGACTCTCCCCTCCACGCTTCTACAATTCGGAAAAGAACTCAAGACCATCTCTTCAAGGAATCTCTCAGTCTCAACACCTAGGCCATTGCATCACCCCACACCACCTAAATCCCTAGATTCCTCCCTGCCGTCTCCTCCCCACCACCCATTACAGCTGTATCCCTCCTCTGTGCCCCTCTTTATCCCACCCCCCGTTGTATATCTTTTCTGTTGTATACCTCTGTAAAGCGCTCCATTGCTTCTCATAGTCAGGTCTGCGCTCAACAAATACAATAATAATGAAGACATCTTGCCATGAGTGCTTTGGTGGGTGCACCTCCTGTTGATATGGCATAGAGTGATATTCCGCCAATAATTGACATAGCTTAGCTTCCTGCTTAGGTTCTTGTCCTGGCTCTGTGTGATTCTGAATATTTTGTTTTGGGTGTGCAAAAATCACTCTGTTGCCAATAGCACAGGGCCAAACGGGTGTAATCTTCCGATGGGTAATGTCCAGTTTTCGTAGGTATTCTTGAAATTCATGCTGTGAAATGGTGGGCCATTATCTATTTTGATGATTTCTGGGAGTCCATGGGTTTCAAAGATCTTTTCAACGGTAGCTATTACATTGTGTGCTGACGCGTTAGCAATAAATTCAACTTCGGAAGTGGCGAGCAGTGCAGGTGCAACCAAAGTCCAGTCTTAGGTGTTCCCACAGTTTACAAGCTTCTATTGGGTGATTGATGTGCGGCTGTTTCAGTAGCGTAAAGACGCTGGACGCCAAATGCATGGTTTTACATATTTTTCTACTTTCTCTTTGAGTTTAGGAAACCAAACTTCCTGGAATATTACTGCCTTAGTTTTGGATATTACTTTACTGAACATGATAGCACTTTATGTTAATTCTCTGGAATTACCAGGTGCATGTCTCAAAGAATGAGATCGGAGACGTGGAAAGCTCATGCCTTATTCTCCAAATTGTAGCATTGTTTTAGCACACAAGGGTTTTATGGTGTATGGTCTTGTTTTAGTTACAGTCATGACTTTTTTAATTCACTCGTCTTTGACTGATTCTATTGCTATTTCTTTTAGAGACAAGGATTTAGGGATTTCCATCGGTGACCATGTGAATGTGCGCCTCAGTGCCCAGGTTTATTTAGATGGTTCCCTCTGTCACAATTTGCTGGTTGTCTCAAAAGACAGTCTTCTAGATTGTTGGTGCCAGGTTTGGACGACAGAGTGACATCATAATCTTGAATTTGAGTGTAGTGTTCTAGGTTTCAGTGACTATTCAATGTTTCATTCTCTTGAATGGAATTGCCCTCTAACAATGTACTTTCCTCACAACTGTGGCTCGCTGCTCTTCTTGTTTGCGCATTGTCGCAGCAACAAGTCTTCCTTCAATGCATCCACAGGGACATGGTCACATTGCAAGGTGTTTTGCTCAAAGTATGGTGTGAGTGATTACAACGCTCCCCTCTGCTCGCACAGCAAATATGGCCACCGCCACTGACCTGGTTCTTGTGTAGTGTTTCCCCTCATCTCTGCTTCCTGTAGCCGCTGCACCTCCTCATAAGCATCTGCACCACCTGTGTGGCAGAGGGGCCCATCTTCCGTGCACGCTGGTTCGAAGCCACAGATGATCTCATCATGAAACATCATAATGAATAAAAAGCTTCAGTAGTTTGTAAGTACAGTTTATTTACCTGCAGAAAGTCCACCCTCCTGCTGCTGTTTGGACTCTCCAACTGTTGAGATTTGATTAAACACATTCCATGTTCCTTGGAACATAGAATAGTCACTCAAATCTAGAGCACTACATTGAGCATCCACCTTCGATGCATGCTGGAGTGTTTGGTGCTGCACCCAATATGATGGGGAGGCTGGGCTTGTGGTCTGTCACCACTGATAAAGGTTTTCCATATATATAAATGTGGTACTGTTTACAGTACCCACAGGACATCTACATTTTCCCTCTTGATCCAAGAGTATCTAGGCCTAGTAGGTAATAGTGCTCTACTGGCATATGCCACCACTTTGACTTCCCCTCTTGAGTTTGTCTGAGTTAGCACGGCTCTCAGGCCATCAGGACTTGCATCCACAACTATCTTGGTAGGTTTAGCTTGACCAAAGAAAGCCATTTTGGTTTTTGACAGGAGGACAGATTTGATATTTTGGAATGCTGTTTCTTCAAGCTCTGTCTATTGCCATGGGTAGCCTTTTCTCATGCGTTTATGCAGTGGTTCTAAAATAGAGGATAGGTTATTTTTTTAAATCTCCAACAGTAGGTTACCATTCCCAAGAAACTCCTTATTTCAATATATTTCTTGGTACTTAAATGGAACTGAAGGTAATTTCCCTGAAGCAAACTGATGCTGAAAACATCTGAAATGTGCTGCTCCTTTTAAGTGTGAGGCAGATGGTTCAGTGTAGGGAGCATCAAAGAACAATGGAAATAGTTTCAGGTTGTGTGAGGCACCAGCAACATTTACCTTTTGATATATGATTTCTGACTCTTACCCGCCACCACAACAAGAGTGTAAATGCGGGATGCAGGTAATCACCTGCGCACCCAAGAGAACACTCAACACATTGGGCCTTGGAGTAGATTCCACCTAAGAAATGGGTTCTTACCAATGTCAAGTCAAAACAGGAGATGCAGAATGGACCAGTTTAAAATGGAATGTTATTTTTAAAGGTGCATTGAGGCTTGAATCTGTCAAAAATATAACTTAACTGGAGAAAATAGACTATGTTACAGAAGTTTTAAAATAATAAAACTCCATTAGTAGGATGTTGTCATGCATTCTGAATGTTGAGCACATACATTTCCTAATGTACATAAAGTGAAGGAAATCTATCATTCATACAGAGTATTTTAATGGAATGATTTATTTCTCCAACAACTGTCAGATCATTGTACAACGTTTATAATCATTTAGTGGACTTAAATAATATCCTGCAGTAGAATATGCAGAAAAGCAGTGCATATTTTGTGTGCTTTGAATAACATTGGTGTTTGATTCAGCTTGATAGTGTTCAGACTTCACGTTGACCTGGATTTCAACTTGGAGCAAAACATCCCTCCCACTTTTGGAAGTCTTCCAGGAAAATACAATTCACAGTCTATGTAGAGATTAACATCGGTGGCTAAAGATCTGGTCAAATTTATAAGCCGTTTTCAAGCATCCATCACCACATAAACAAACATGTGTTTGGTCTAATTGGAGCAGGAGGACAACCGACTGTCATCCATTCCCATCCACCACTGTCTGAACAAATTATGAAGATATGTTTACTTGAATCATGGAGCTGCAGCACAAGAGGTTATTCACAAGGCAAACACAGGACAAGTCTGGACTTGTAGATTTGCATATTGGCAAGAGCCCATGTTATTGCCATTGACATTACATTAGCTACCACACCAGGTAGACACCTAAATAATGAATAGCTGTATTACAACTGAGAATCTCCCATATTTCAATCAATACACATTCCAATTTTTCATGACTATAAAAATTAAGAAAATGTGGTAACTATGGATAAACATGCTACAGATTCCTATCATATACGTAGACATGCATCCTGACTGGTACATTCTGTGTTTTATTGAACACATCATATTCATGTGCTGAATTATGAAAGGGAATCTGATTTTGCATTTAGAAGCATAGAGAGCACATTGTTCCCCACCTTTCCTGATCACAAGTATAGAAATTATAAATATGCAATGAAGATAGGGGGTGTGTATGCAATCGAAGTGCCTAGGGTAGGCCAATTGAAGAACCTAGCCAATCACATAGTGTAACATAATGACATAGGATGGGCATTTCTGGACATTTTAAATATAGTGGGAGGATTCTGACACTGGAAATAGCTGCATGAGAGAAGATTCATATTCCAAGGGGTGACTCGTGTCCACAAGGGGACCTGCAGAAGGGAAACCCACGATGACTGTATGTTAAGACGGATTTCTGAACTCTGTCCTGGTGGCGCAGAAGTTCAGAAGGCCAACCTAATTACTTGGAACAGGGTAACCTCTGGACAAGCCAGACCAATCAAGGTAGCGATCGCGGCGGTCAAGACTAGGTCTCAAGAGGGGTGAGGGTGACTGAAAGCCCGCAATGAGCACACAAAGCAAGAACGCTTACAAACTACTCCAAACAGTTGTTATATCAAAAATAGATACACATTTATTTTAAGGCCTTTAAAACAATGACCGTAGCGAGAAAATCACAATATCACAATATTAAACCAACACATACCATATCAACACAATATATATACAAATACACAGTTGCAAGCGTTTAAAGCACGAAATATGTAGTCCACCTAAAAGGAAAGGAAAACAGGCAGTGCGATAACGCTTTAGACTCAGTTCGCCTTCAGAGGCACCTAACTAGATAGAAGTCCGAGCCCTGCGAAGAGTGGAGCCTTGTGCTCAAAGTACCTGCCACGCCGGTGCCAACGGGCAAAAGGGGAAGCTCTTCGGAGGAAGTCAGGCAGTTCGGGTTAGTGCACAGCAGAAGGAGAACAGGTTCCGCAACTCAAGCGCAGCCTCCACAGCGGGCAGAAGCAGAGCGCGAGTACGGCCAAACGGGTGCTGTTTTTACACAGCAGGGAAAAGCAATGGGATACTGCAGGAGGGCGACCAGATCCTAGCTAAACTACTCACCGGTCCCCGAAGCAAGCAGACCCAGGCTTCTCCACGTTCGTTTCAGCAGCTGGCAGGTTCAGAAGAGCAGGGAACGCCTCGTAGTCGTGTAGAGCAAAAAGACGTCCCAATCGACGAAACCAGCACAGTTTTTTGCCGCAGCAGGACAACGGAGCGGCCGTGTGTATTCGAGCCAAATGTACACTCCTCCCTTCAGACTTGGGAACGCCAAGTGTACGAAGCGTGGGAGAGTGACCAGGACTCGAAATACAACACACCCTGGCGGCGGTTACAGAGCAGGACTCCCTTGTAAGCTGGTCAGTCAACTGGATGGCCCAGAGACACTTCCGAAGGCTTACTTGGCAGGAGATGATGAAGTCGCCGGGAATAGCTGTTCCTGCTATTCCAAAGGTCGAAGCACCAGTACAGGCCTTCTGGTTCGATCAAAGGAGGAAAGGGTTTCACAGGACGACAGCAGTGCAAAGGAGGATTCCTTCAGCGGGTCACCAGCGATTCCTCGGTCCAGCCTCGTGGTTGCAGGATACTTGGCTCCTGTATTCCTTCGTTCGTGTGAACTCAGGAGATCGACATGGTAGTGGTGTTTCCAGCCCCCTCTTATCCACGGTTCCCTTCGCGCCAAAACGGAGGGGAGCCAATGGGAGATCCGCTCATCAACACACATACCATACGTGGACCAATCACGGACCACGGTGGTCCCAGGCATTCACACCACCCTAGACTCTCTGGCACCTAGGATGTGTATTGGGACCAGACATCCCAGTCCACACCCTGGAGGCACACAAAAGACATGTAGAAGCCCGCGAAAGCAACCACGTTTCGCGGGAAAGTACATGCCCAAATAAGGAAGGCCCCGGGTCTCTCGACCTGGGGAAGGTGAAGGGGGCAAGACGGTTAGTGGACAAGACAAAGGAGCCTTGTGGTCTGGCCATTTTGGGAGCCAGGCCACCATTTTGGGTTCAGTGCGAAAAACGTGCTCAGAACGCCAAAAGGAGCTCAAAATAAACAAAACGATCGCTGCCACCATTCGAGTCCCTGAATGACTTGCACCGATCAAATACCATCCTAAAAGAGTATCTAGGGCCTGTAGCAGGCTAGAGACCCAAGAGAGCTGTAACTTAGCTTACAGTGCCCTCTTGTGTCATGTTGCACTAAAGCCGCAACATGATAGAAGAAACTACGGGAAACAGCGTTCCCCGGTACTGACTTTCTTAAGGGCATGTCAGTTTCCCCGTAAGAAAGGAGCGAAAGCCCAGAGGAGTGCGGCAGAAGGCTGCACTTCTCTGGCAAAGTCAAGAACAAGGTGAAAACAACAGCAAAAAGTTTAGGGGTTGCCACATGGAAGGAAAATTACCTACAATTACGAAATCTTTCCTAACACTGTAGCTGTCCTGGGAACACAAGGTTTATCCTTGTTTTATACCTCTAAAGACCAACCAAAAGTGAGTATGAGCCTTCCCCAAAAGAAGTGATATATACCCTCTATAACAATTGCCCAGCTAAATCCTGAGGTGGCTTGGGAAGGTGTTCTCAAAATGCATCGATTTAAATGGGAAATAAATCTTTCAATCTCACTTAATTTTACATGAAGTGAGGTGTATATTTAATCCATCTTAAAATATGCTTTTGAGTTGTGTGCACAATGATATAGTTAGTACTTCTGTGCATTTGGCATGCCGCTCTCAAAATCATAATCTCATTAAACCGTACTCAAAGTGTGATCACAGATATAGCCAGCATTAGACCATAATTCAAGGGCCCTGTACCATTGCCCAATAATATGTATTCTGTGAAGGCCATAGCTATTTAATAAGAAATGCTAGATGAAAGCAAGTTTAAAGGAGCCATTTACATTCACATAAAAATAGTGCAAAGGCAAATTGAATGCAACCCCTCATTCTGGAATTGCACAGTGAGACTCGTATCCCATTTGAAAGGGGAAGGGTATGTGTTCAATACAATCTAAAAACCATTTTCTCAGGTTGGGTGGGTGAGCCACATTTGTCTGTGCGTTCTAAATTGAAAACAGTAATTCTGTAACACAGCACCTGTAGAATTCCAAAACAAGTTACTTTAAGCCTATTTTGAACTGCACGTTAGCAGCCCACAGTACCAGATCTACACGAGAAAGGGGAGATAAGCAACCATTCTCAGATTCCATAAATTGCTGACATTTTTGTGGAAAGGAAAGTTGGATTCATTTTTAAATACGACTTTGTGTAATTTTGAGACTTTTTTGTGAATGCAAGGATTTTGAAAAACTGACCGAAAAGGAGAAGAATTATGTTATTCAGAATATATAATATTGTTAATAGAAATGGATGCATCTTTCTGAGAAACAGTGAGATTCATGAAGGACGTTTAATTTAATTTTCTGCAGACAAGTTGCCTGTTCTTATGTAATATTGTGGTGACTTCCCCTGCATAATGTCTGAGGACCACATTTCAATTCCTTTATTTACATAAAGTTTTGCGCAAACCAACTGTTTCTTGCCATGAATTGTGGGGTGTGACTAATTGAGGGAATATGAGATTGGGGTGGTGTCCACTTAACTAGCAACCTAAATATTGACATACTAATAGCAATATATCTTGCATACCGGTGCATCATGAATGTCCTTTATTGTCTGCTGATTTGCCAACACCCCACCAGCCTGCAACATATAGCCAAAGATTCTGGTTTGTATTTCAAAAACTCAAATTTTGACTTGTTGAGAGTTAGACCATGGCATTTTAACCATCTGTCATTAGAGGTGCTCTGCTTCTGATGCTGCATAGACTAGGATATCCTCGCTGATATTCAGCATGCCGGGGAGTCCTGCTAGCACAGCTCCTATTACAAAATAAACAAATGAAGGGGGTACTTGCATTGCTCAAGGGGAGCTGCGCCTATGCTATATTCAGTAGGACTATGTGTGCAGTGAGTCATCAGTCAGGCTGTGACAATGCCATATTGCCACAAATGAAAGTAAGGTAGCGCAAAATTAATGAATTCCGGTAATACAGCATTTCTGATTTAATCTTTCTGCCGCATTGAAAGATGGACGCTCATTGATTCACAAATGCTGCCCCTTTAGACTTAAATTAAGGGATTCATGTCCTGTCTTTGGATGCAGTGATCAGCTGGACTGTAATATGGAAATGTGATGATTATTCAAGAAGAGATTTCTGCCATGTTGGATTTTAGGGTATGTGACCGAATGCCTTTTTGAAAGTATGAGAAACAGGCTCACTGTGGAACTGTGCAGTTAATCCGGAGAGAAGTGCCCCCCACCCACCCCCAGAGAGAAGTTATGATGTCAATGTCACAGGCAGCCATTCTGTTTTGATAACAGTTAATTGAGTCAAGCTGCAGAGCTCGGAGGAGCTGGGAAGGGACAGTTGGGTCCAGGGAGGAAGGGTGGGAATGTGCATTTTGAAGGATAAATTCATGTGAGCTGGACATCGGCTTCAGTGATGGCAAGAGGCCTGGTGAAGATATAGAGCACTACTGCTCTGACCCGAAGAGCGGTTATCCTATTTGAACTCCAGCCAATCTAAAGACAAATAAATAAGTGAAATTCAGACATAAGAGTGGTGCCCGATTAAGTGATTCATGGGCACCTGGGTTCCCAGAGAGATAAAGGGGGTAGGAAGGCACACATGCTAGGGCTGTACCGGGATTTGGGTAGGAGGAGCAGAGGTGAAGCCAATACATTTATCTACAAGGTTAGGAAGCGGTTTGTGCGTTCCACAGTGTCTGGTATAATGAGGAGAGCCATTGCATAGCAAAGCAGAGTTGACCTCACTATTCACACTTTGATCAGGATCCAACAGAGGTGTGCACATCACGTGATGGACAAGAATGTTTTATTAATTGTACCTGGTGGTTAATCAATTCCTAAGTTTCATAGTGATGATGTAGTAGGTCACTGACAAATCAACTTCCGGGGCACCTTTCTAAACCATCAATCAACCCCACACCTCCAGTACACCAGAAAGGATCTGAACAGATTGGAAACACAAGTCAATTATAAACCTCCTTATCCAATTTAGGCAATATGGATGGAATGGCATGCTCATCTCTGAAAGGTCGTGGATTGTTGGTTAGTTGCAACACGGTGAAAATACAATCATCGCCCAATGACAAAAGGCACTGTCTAGTCTAGCCTGTAAAGGATGCAGAGGACAGACAGTTTCAAAGAAGGAAAAGGGATGCACTCTGGATACTGACAGGAGGGCAGTCAGTAAAGTAATTAATCACAATAGTTCAAGGATACTTGGTTTCAACACAAAGGGAGCAATGGGCCATAGAATGTCACTAGGGGCCTTCGGAGAAGGACCAGGGGGACAGAACCACAATGTACCTTGTGCTGTAGAAGTTCTTGGTGCTCGACAGTGTAGAGTCAGTTTTACGGCTCAAGAAGGGAGACAGCTGCGGGTATCAAACGGCAGACAGTTCCCACTAACAGTCAGGCATTTTGACCATTCACACCCGATTCAACTTGTCTGGTCTTTTCACTATAAAAAGGTGTGGTCTTGCACAAATGGATGAGTGAGCTGGGAGGCATACTGGACCAGAGAATCCACGAAGCTGGGAGCTACAGGAAGAAAGATCTGGAGGAGAGCAGCATATTGCGTTGCTGGCCCAGTGTTTGAGACTGGGGAGCCGTGTCTCTTGAGAGCTGGAGCGAGGCAGCTGAGACCTTGCTGGCGGTGTCCGTGCAATTGCTCATTCCCTTGGGCCGTGTGCAGGGAAAGGGTTGTGTGAGGGGCAGGTGGTGAGACTCTGACCTCGACCCAAAGCAACCCAGAGAGACCGCTCACTATCGATACGCACCAGGTGAGTTTCATATAAGAAACTCGGGAGCATGCAGGTGGTTGGAGTGGGTAAGGGAGGAAAAAGCAAGATTTGTAACGGGGCACGAAGCGGAAAGCAAGAAGGACAGTTTTAAGAAACAAAGTAACAAAGGAAGAGAAAGCACGCTAGTGGCACAGAAGGAAGAAAAGATACAATGGCGGCACAGATGTGAAGTTCAGAGGAAAAGGAAAGGGTGCGAGCGACTCGAAAAGAAGGAAACAGGTGCAGGTGTGCAAGGAAGAGTGAAAGAAGTGTTCAAGAGGCACGATAGGAAGAAGGCAGTGCAAGTATGCACAACAAAAGGAATGTAGCATGCAAGAGGCACAACAGAGAGAAAGGAAAAGACAGTGCAAGTGTGGACAACAATGTGAAAGGAATAGACAGTGCAAGTGAACAAGACAAAGGGAAAGAAGTACATGAAAGTGGTGCAGGAAGCACCAGAAGATAAAAAGTACAAAAGAAAGCAAGAGTAAGAAACAAAGAGGGACAAAGGATCAGAATGGTTGCGCTGAGGAAAAGCAAAGAGCTCGGCGTTCTCGAAAGCCTTTGATTCCACCCCATGATAGGATTGTATGTAAGGAAAATTGTATATAGGGAAAAAGCAGATCTTGAGAAGATGAGTGGTGCAACGCAAAATCACGTTGGACAAACTAGGGCACGGCATTAGGCAAACAAACTTTGCTTCTAATTTAACTTAGTTCAAAATACACCACACAACGTCCTGCAGGCGTGTCTGGTGCTGTAGTGGTGACAAAGGTGGCAGGTAGTATAGTTTGCCCCAAATGTATCAATGTACACTCTTGATGGTTGGGGACAAACCAGTCCTCCTGAATGTCATCTGCAATACTGTTTAGACATATGCGTCCGGTAATGCAATTGCTCAAGAGCAACCATAAGCAATTCCCGGGGCATTACCACTTTACCTGTTATGTTTCGTCTACAGACACCTTTCGAGAGCTCCACATGGACTATGTAGACATGATAAACAGGTGCAGTAACTATCATTATCTTGTTCTTGTTTGCCCATTTTCTCATTGGATTGATGCAGGCCCTTCTGCACAACAGATGCTAATTCGGCAGCCACATGTTTAGTATGCAAGGTCTTTCCTCGATGGGGGATATGTGATGTCCAAAAGTACGACAACAGGACTCCATTTTTCAACAAATTATTCAAAGACATTACTTCCCTACTAGGGATTAAACATAAACTGTGCTAGATTTACCACCTTCAAGCCAACTGGATTGTGGAATGCCTCAATGATCTATTGAAACAAACACTTGTGTAATTCGCTAGGAAGGAACTGGCTGCATTGTATTCCTCTGGCTCAGTTCAGACTTAGGAACCAGCCAGGTAAGGAGAACCACTTGTCCCTGCACGAGATCATGATGGGGAGAAGGTTACACACACCACTTACACCAGCATGCATTGCATCAGATGCACACAGGGCAGCTGATATTTTTGGGGAGGAGTTTCGGGGCTATTTGCGGGATTTAACAAAATGTATGAAGATTATATCTCAACAGCTTGCTCCCAGGAGAGAAGAGACAGCTGCCATGCCTACGGTTGACCCAACATCTCTACAGGCGCCTCACCTCTACCCCAGAGATTGTATATGTGTGGTCATTCGCAAGGAAGTGGAATGACTGTCGTTACCAAGGCCTGTTCATGGTGGTGTATGCCACTCCATCTGCTTTGAGAGTAAAAGTATTGAGTTACTAAGTCCATTTCTGTTCAAAAAGCAACTGGCATAGCACCACTTCCTGCAGGCCCTCAAGAACACTGACATTAAGCAATAATTGTAGTGACATTTATATTGACATTCTTGCAACAGATGTGCAGGCACCAAGAAACAGTCTTTTTCCTTACAGCTTGCTGAATTTAGACGTTGTGCAAAGTATATATTGTTATATATAGGATGCTTCTGTTGAAGTCCGTCTTCTTTCCTTTATTGTAAGAAATTATATATGGTTCATATATATATAAAGGGGGTATAGCGATGACACAGAAATATTAAATATAGGGATGGCAAGAAATAAAAGGGAAACAGAAAAGGAAATCAAATATAACTAATATAAAGGAGTTATTTTGAACACAGTTGTGGAGGTGCACCACCCGAAACATATGTGGTACGATCACACGATGGAGGTGGGAAGAGCAAAGTCAAATGAGAGCTGCTATATTTGCTCCCTGATACCCCGTGCAACAGGAACGCCCAAACTGTCTATCCCGCAAAAAATGCCACCTCTTATAGCTCAATGTTTAGTGCACCTGGCCCTTTGCAGAGTATGAAGCCTGTTTCAAGGACATATACGGTCCAGGCAGTTATGATCATCAGATGAAAGTGACTGTGCCAAGAACAAAGAATAAGACCACTACTGAAACTGGAAGGCGCTCCGTTTTTCAATGAGCGATGGGTGAAAGGACCAGTGAGCTGCACAGCAGGGGCCTACTGGGGTTCTCAGGGAATGTAGTGGCACGTGTCAACCAGAAATGTTCTAAAACCGGGCCCACCAATGTGTCAAAATTCCCCTGGATTGAACTGAAGGAAAACCCTGCTATGGCGCAGATACAGACACTTCTCCTTTTGCATCAGCGGAAAGGGCACTGTACTCGTAGGCACAAATGAAAGGTGCAATAGGCTTTGTTTATTCCCACCTTGACTGATGGCACATCCACAGTGATGGATTTTTACTGGGAGTGCAGACAATACGCATATCTCCACCTCCCTCCCCTCACCCCCCCCATCCTGGAGAGGCGTCTGTTCTTATAGTGCCAGACTGTCATTCGACTGTCGTAAATGTGCCACCCCAGTTGCAACTGAACCCCCCTCGTCAGCGTGTTTGCCGCTAAGAACCCGCTGACAAAAGAGGTCAAATTATGAGACGTGCTCAAAGCAATCCCATGGGCAGCGCCACTCCCTATCCAGCTAACCTGGGGTGGGGTTGTGCTGGTACCAGTGCGGAATGTCCTGGCCTGGGACAAGGAAGGCATGATCCTTGGCTCAGGTTGGGGGCAGAAAACAGGAGCTACAACCGGATGGTTGGGGCACCACGTGCGTGCTGCTTTGTGATATGACTGCCAACGTGATGGGGGAGCAGGGGCCCTGAGGCTCGAGGCCCATTTCAACCAAAAAAGAAAGTTGAAAGGCCCTGGCCACTTGCCACTCCAATGCCAAATTTGGATTAGGGCAGTCTAAGTGGTATGCCTCACCAAGCAGAGTGCGCTTGCGTGACCAGCGCTGTTCTCAGAGCAACGCCTGCGAGCACGCCTCTACACTAAGGGAAGGAGAAACGTGTGCTTCAGCCAGTGTTGGGCTGGGGGACCCAGTGATACCGGGATTTTCCCCTCCTGTAGACTGATGGGGCTGGGTTCCGGAGGCCCGTGTCATGTGCTAGAGGAGGGAGCTGCCCCCACCCCACTACAAAAAAATACAATCTCGCACAAACTTAGGAACATGCACTTTTTACATTGTTGGGGTGAGGGATCTTGGTTGCTGAGAAGCGGTGCAGGAGCCGGGGCGTTAGTACTAGCTACTGGTGGCTTTTAAGAAACGTTTTCGTTTCTACAGATATTCAGTATTGCTAGTGGGAAATAAACACGTACATTCACCCTTCTGTAGGTTCATTGTGAGGGCACCTGGCCCTCATGTTATCCTTGGCCTCCAAGTTCTTCGCCTTCTTGCATCTGCGACACTCTCCTTCCGTCCAGTCAGGCGCTTAATTCTCCAGCTCTTTACTGCCAAGGCAGACCTCTCGACTTTTTGCTTCCCCCTCCACCCCAGCGCTGCCGCTTTCTCAGCTCGTATTGCTAAATACATAGTAGAGCACAGGCTGCCCCAGAGGACGTCGCAGGCTGCCCCCAGAGGACGTCGCAGGCTGCCTACAGAGGACGTCGCAGGCTGCCCTCAGGGGACGTCGCAGGCTGCCCCCTGGGGACGTCGCAGGCTGTCCCCAGAGGATGTCGCAGGCTGCCCCCAGAGCACGTCACAGGCTGCCCCAGAAGATGTTGCAGGCTGCCCCAGAGCATGTCACAGGCTGCCCCCAGAGGCTGCCCCCAGAGGATGTCACAGGCTGCCCTCAGAGGATGTCACAGTCTGCCCCAAGAGCATGTCACAGTCTGCCCCAAGAGCATGTCGCAGGCTTCCCCCAGAGCATGTCGCAGGCTTCCCCCAGAGCATGTCGCGGGCTGCCCCAGAGGACGTCGCGGGCTGCCCCAGAGGACGTCGCGGGCTGCCCCAGAGGATGTCGCAGGCTTCCCCGAGAGCATGTCGCAGGCTTCCCCGAGAGCATGTCGCAGGCTTCCCCGAGAGCATGTCGCAGGCTTCCCCGGGAGCATGTCGCGGGCTGCCCCAGAGGACGTTGCAGGCTGCCCCAGAGGACGTCGCAGGCTGCCCCAGAGGACGTCGCAGGCTGCCCCAGAGGACGTCGCGGGCTGCCCCAGAGGACGTCGCGGGCTGCCCCAGAGGACGTTGCGGGCTGCCCTCAGAGCATGTCGCAGGCAGCCCCAGAGAATGTCACAGGCTGCTCCAGAGAATGTCACAGGCTGCCCCAGAGGATGTCACAGGCTGCCCCAGAGGATGTCACAGGCTGCCCCACAGGATGTTGCAGGCTGCCCCAGAGGATGTCGCAGGCTGTCCCAAATGCAGGCAAAAAAGAAACATTGACCCCAAACCACCTGTGCTTGCCTCTGATCTGCCCACTCTCATAGAAGACCATGAACCTTGCTTATATAAACGTTTTTGATTTAGTATTTTTGCAAGGGTGGTCCCATTTTAAAATATCACTTTCCTGGGGTGAAATGCCCCACTTTAGACGGCGGGGCTCGCTCGCAGTAATATGGGACCGCTTTAAAAAAAAATAAAAAACACCGTACTTCAGCAGCCTCTCACAACGAGCCCCTCCCAAACCCATACGCCAGCCAACCTGCGCGGAAAGCAGGATCTGCTATTTCGGGGCCTCACTTTCCCTTTCCCATGCATGCAGGAAGGGAGCTTTTTGGGCCTGGTCGGTGTGTTTCTGCCAACTACTTTCCAAACAGTCTGAGAAGTGGTTTTGGAACGGGACCGAAACTTTCCTCTGAAGGAACCCTTTCACGGAAAATGTTAAATTTCCATAAATCAGGCGGCTTATTAATTCCAGCCCACCACCTCAGCGACATGCCCTTGCGGCCTCGCCTCACGCTCACCGCCAGATGGAAAGCAAAACTTCCGCCTCTGTGAAGGCATCTTCTAGAAGCCAACGCACACTTCCAGGCCAGGCTTACCTTACGGATGCGTGCAGACTCGCGTGACGCATTGCCTAAATGTCTGAGCGCGCAGGGTGCTATCCATGTGGTGTGGTCCAAGTCTAATGGTGTCAATGGTAGTGGCAGCTGGTGAAAGGGGCGTAAATGCCCCACCTCCAAATATGCTGGTGCTTCAGAGCTTAGCGGGAGCCTGAACCAAGCAAGGGGGCAGGGGTGTCTTTCTCCCCGCCCTTGAAAATGTTTTACATATTGGATTAGATTCATGTATTTTCAGCACGCTTTTGGTAACACATTGGGTAAAAAGCAACAATTTGCAATGGGTTTTGTGGGGTAACATGAACAAATCCAATAGATCCAAGTCAAACATTGCACAGGGGCATTTTCATTATGCCCTTGCACACACTGTAAGTATAACAAACATGTTCATGTTGTCTATACCCATCCACAGAGTCTGCACCAATATATGCCAGTATTACTGTATAAGAACATACTTTTGCACAATTACCAAATGTCATGCCACAGCAAGAAAATGTGTCCAGACTGGACACACCAATGTGGGCCAATACCACATCGGACCCTCATCCTGCTGCCCTCAACCCTGATGCCTAGGTAAAAATGCCATCCCATAGTAAAGAAATATGCCCATAATGGACTCACCAATGTAGGCCAGTTGTGATGAATCAACTTCTGGGGCACCAGTGGTCCAGGGATGAATATTGGTTTCTAAACTATCAATCAGCCCCACACCTCCAGTACACCAGAAGGGATCCGAACAGATTGGAAACACAAGTCAATTATAAACCTCCTTGTCCAATTTTGGTAACGTGGACGGAATGGCAGGCTCATCTGCGCAAGGTTCGTGGATCGTTGGTTAGTTCCAACACAGCAAAAACTATAATTATTATCCAATGATGAAAGGGACTGTCCAGTCAAGGTTGTATACAAATATATACTTTATTATTAACACAACCGACAGTTCTAGAACACTACAAATTAGAAACCACCATGTTTAGGAATGCAGAGGACAGACAGTTATAAGAAGGAAAGGGGACGGTGGATACTGACAGGAGGGTAGTCGTAAAGTAATTATTCACAATAGTTCAAGGATACTTGGTTTCAACACAAAGGAAGCAATGGGTTTTAAAATGTCACTAGGGACCGTCAGAGAAAGACCAGGGGGACAGAACCATATTGTACCTTGTGCTTGTAGAAGTTCTTGTACTTGACAGGGTCGGGTTGGTTTTAAGGCACTTTGCAGCTACTGCAACAGAGTACAGGCTGCAACTACATACCTCAGTGTCAACGCACTCGTCTTGGAAGCAAGACAACACAGAGCAAGACAGGTTTGAATCTCGAGTCCGCGCTTAGAAACTCCTTGGTATTAAGCACGTTGTAAATAACCAATTATAATTATAGTAGTAACATTTTAAAATTGGATTTTAGAAAATGAAAATCTTTCCCTGACTAATGTAGGTGCTTGAAATACGTGTTGGCAAGGTCGTGAATTACGTTGTGTGAGAAACCTGAAGGTGTCTCACTTACTAGTCCCCGGGAATCCGTCATCCAGGTGGCCAGGATACGGTTATTGCTATTGGATCCAGTTCCTGGAGGTGGACAAGTGCGGGAGGATCACCTGGATGGGGGGTCCTCTGGGAGTGGCAGTGGGACCCCAAAGGATGAGATGCAGTATCCCCCTTCTTATAACACCTTTTCCCCATCCTACCACACAGGATACTCAGAAACTCTACACCCCCTTTTCCGACACAAACACTTTCACACAACACAAAAGAAAATGGACTATCACCAGAGCTGTTTACCTGATATGTTCCAATACAAGGGTCAAGTCAGGAAATTGACCAGAA
Organism: Ambystoma mexicanum; assembly: GCF_040938575.1. Taxonomy (NCBI): domain Eukaryota; kingdom Metazoa; phylum Chordata; class Amphibia; order Caudata; family Ambystomatidae; genus Ambystoma; species Ambystoma mexicanum. Next base: position 737,697,357 of record NC_090926.1, on the reverse strand, counting down.
TCACACTCACCTGACGGCCCTTTCTCTTCCCCACAGGGATAAAAGGTGGGGCACGACAGCACACTATGAGCAAGCCAAACCGCACGAAGAGACAGCTATCCCAGTATGGTAATTCAAGAGGAAGAGAAAGGCGCGAGAACCGAAGGGGCGACAAGGGGTGAAGCGAACTTGCCTTTCCAACAGACCAGCGAAGCCTCTGTGAAAGGAATCGTAAGACTTCAAACAATAGCCAGCGTGTGTTGCAGCAGATGTCAACGGTACATGGAGCTCTCCTACACTAATAAGCAGGACAGGCAGAGACACTTGCTGCCATGATACCTGCCTTGACTCCAGGGACAAAAAAAGCCAAGCGGTTCATCACAACCGGTGAGTCGAGGGGAGAACGGATAAGAAACCGAACTGTGTTGAACAAACGTTGGCAAATGGCAAATTAAGGGAAGTTCAAAGAACTGTTAACACGTTAAGGGAAAACTGGTTGCAGAGGGGTCCGGCACCACGTGAGTGTTCATTTGAGAGACTCTAGTCAATTCCGCGTTTGTTGAAACTGCTGATACCAGAAGACCCTAGGAGATCCGCAAGAAAAGGTTAAAGTGGTCATACGGGGGTTCAGCAAAATCCCCTGTACAGTTGAAAGTCTTTGACTGACAAACCATTGGAAAACCAAGGGACGTGAATTCCGCAAAGTAAGACAGTAGAAGCAGCTGAGAGGCTGGCAAACGTGAATCCAATGGAGGGATGCCTGCAGAATGGGGCGAGGCATGATGCCCCGATGATCATTGTGTTGACAAGAGTGAACCCGACAGAGCGATGTCCACAGTGGATTGTCTAAAAGGACATCAAGATTTGCGAATACAACAGGTGAAGTTGATTGGGAAAAGTCGTAGTGAACCCAACAGAGGGAGGCTAACATTCGAGAAGAGTCTGAGCCTGGAAGAGGGGAATCCAGGGGTGAAAAGTATTCACCCAATGACACGTGAATGTATCAGATTTTCACTTTTTGAATGCAAGCCATAGTGGAGATGATGGAGGGAGGCCGACATTCGAGAGAGGTCTGAGTCTGGAAGAGGGAGACCCAGGGGTGAAGACCACCCTAGAGCAAGCAGAAAGGAACTTTTGTTTATTATTTTGAACCTATCAGGCCCTCGGAAGCAAGAAACCTAACCACCGAAGGTCCTGATATTGCCAAGAACCTTTGTGGATCTGAGCCCGGAAGAGGTGGATCCAGGGGTGAACAGTCATCACCCAACATACATGCAGAAAGGACATTTTTGTTTGTTGTTTTAAATCTATCCGGTTTTCGAAGGCAAGAGACTTTTTATAGAAAAGAGACAACCACCGAAGGTCCGGAATAGCTGAGAAGGGAACTGTCATCTCTTGCTGGGAAAGCTCGAGAGTGTGCTGAGCTCAGGAAAACCGCCTTGTCCCATGCTCAAAACATGGGAACGGAGACCCCTGGCTACCACATCCTGACTTCTCATTTGTGAACACTTCTTTCTTTCTTGTGAATGCTATCCAACATTCTTTTTCTATTTAGTTGTCCGGATTGGCAATAGTTATTTTTTTAATATATGTTATTTTATTTGACAAGATGCCACTAGCACTGCCATATTATTATTTGATGGTCGTAGCTTGCTCCCATCTTAGATTTAGGTTTAGATTAGGTGTTTTTCCAACCTGAATATTCAGTTTAATAAACACCCTTGAACTGTGATAACTTGTGTCTGTCTTTACTGTTGCCACCATGAGTTCCTTACAATTGTCAGACCATGAAGCATGTGTAGAGGAAATTGGTGACAAAAACTGGAAATGTGCTGACAGAAAGTTCTCCTAATATACCTACCCACTACAAGTCATAGGTATGCACCAGTTGTTTATAGAAACTCACACAATGGATCATTGCAGGAGACTCTTTTGGTGATCGGCGCTCTTGCCCCCTCCGTTAAATAAACAAGGGCTGAAACAAACCTCACAGAATACGTAGATCCAGGCCTATGGCTCCTCTACACCCAACACCATAGCAACTTGCATTTGTGAGACATGTAAGGTTGGTGGTTTCCTACATCAGACACCAGAGTCACATCTTGTTCAAGCCCCCACACACAGCTACCTTGCGGCCCAATTAGAGGCTCACTAGACATGGGGAGGAGAGTGATGCATATCAAAGCCGTCCTGCAGAAACTGGGAATCAGGCGAATTGCAAAAGAGGACTCCTCTGGACCTGCGCCAAGAAGCAAAGACAGCCCTGTGTCTGTCATAAGACCAGCTACTGGAATGTCGTTTAGACCCATGGGTAGCACAGTAGTCCACCCCTCTGGGAATCCCTGTGGGACCAGCTCCTCCCTCTCAAAGTCCATGCCCCCCCCACCCCAATGCCAGCTGAGCCACTAACTGGTGCAGAAACCCTCAGGAGTCCGATGAGAGGACCCATGGTCAAGCTGAGAAAGTAGGGGTGGGGGGGCACTAATGCACATTGTCAAGAGGGCCTTACAAAAGAACCTCTGTATTCTGGCACAAAGGAACCAAATCAAACCTGAGGAAAATATTTGTCGCTTTTGCTCCGAAGTGAAAATGTGAGAAATGCTGGAACATCTGTGCGCAGACTGTCCGGCACTTACGGCCTTAAGAATGAAGTATTTTGATAGACATATGCTTCTAATTGGAAATATGATACAGACTAATAGGTGGCCTATGAATGTACCTTCTACAAATAGGAGCACCTGAATAGCTACATAAAAGTCTCTTAATGCACTAAAATTGAATGATGATCCCAAAAACTGTGAATGACTAATGTTGAAATGCTCTGACATAGGTTGCGATACAGTACCTTATTTTATTATTTACTTATCTCCTCCTTCCTTTAAAATTGTATCGTACAGACTAATGTTTTCTAATTTTGATTACAATTAATTCTGTGTGAAATATCAGTTTATTTTATATTAATTACCTTTTATATTAATTTCCTTTATGTTAAGAATGGAAGTTGTTTAATCTATTTTGTGTCTTAACAATAGATTGATAAATCAAGTTTGTAAATGTTGTTGTTTGAAAAGTTGAGTAACATCAACTAAATCAATAAAACATTTTTTTTTTTAAAAGAAGGCCTATTAACTTGGGAGCAAAGTCATTGTCAGTGCATCCATCCACCAGGCATCTGGTTCCAGAAGCCTGGAGATCAACTGAGGCAACAGGGAATTGCCCCTCGATACAAGCAGGTTCAAGGCTGACCGTTCTAGAATAAGAGTCATCTGGGAGAACAATTCAGGTTGCAGGTTGAGTTCCTGGTAGGGCTGGAATCACTGGCTCATGGAATCCATCTGGAAATTATCTACCTCTGATGCGAGAAGTCACAAGGGACAGAACATTACCCTCTGCCCACTCTCCCAGCCTAGTGGCTGCTCTTTTCAGGGAGGAAGATCTGGTCTCTCCATTCCGATTGGTGTAAGCCGTTGCCTTAATGTTTGCTGTCAGAACCAGCATTGGCCAGCCACTTACCTGGGAACAAAACAACTTCAACCCTGCATGGATGGCCGCAGGTTCATCCCAATTGGCGCTTGTTGTGCCTGCTAGGGGTCGACACCAATGCTGCTGAGGTGGAGTGTCTCCCAAGAGGACTCCCAAGCATAAGCCACTGGCCCCCATGAATAGGAAATTAGGTCCCAATAACTCAAGGGGAAACCTTTAGGAGAGTTGGTAGTCTCAACCACCATTTCAGCAGCCGCCTTAGGCCTGGCAGCATGGGCACCAGTGCATCGAAGTTCAGAGATTACTGCCTCCAATGGTGGTGGAAATGATGCAAAAGAAACCTGAGTCTGACGCAGCCCCTGGTTACACAAAATACCAGGTCGCCATCAATCCCTGTAATCTGAGCCATAGTGTTGCTTGGCCAACTCCAGCCTGCACAGCTTTGTTACTTCTTCGATGAAGCTCAAAGCTCTGTCCCCAGGGAGATGCACCAGTTCCAAAGGGACAAAAACGGTGCACCTATGAACTGAAGTTCCTGGGCAGGATGGAGGTGAGAATTCTAGCTGATGAGAAAACCATACGTTGCCAATTATCTGATGGTCTTGGATAACCCAAACTCTACACACTTCTTGCCCACCCTCGGAATGAGCTATTCATAGGGTTAGAGAACTACTGCTACTCCCTCCTTGTGCAGCAGGCCCACCAGGAGCACCAGGGTCTTTGTGGACACTCTTGGAGAGAACCAAATGCTGGCCCTGGACTGCCAACCTTCGAAACCTGCAATCCTCCTGCCGAATGGGAACTTGAAGATAATCATCCCTAACTCCAGGGAGGACAGTCAATCACCACTTGAGTTGAGGGGAACAATCGAGTAGAGATCAATCACGTTTGGGACAGCTTCCAGTCACAGGTTCATCCAGAATGCACCCAAGGGCTTTGGTACCAGAAAGACAAAAGTAAAACCTTCTTCCACCTGGAAGCAAGGAACGCTGTGGATGGTCCCATTGTCCAGCAGACTCTGAATCTCACTCAGAAAAACATTCCTTTTCTGGAGGTCCCACGGCCAAGAGTTTGGATGACACCATTATCTCCCGACAGGGAAGAGAACTCAGTGGTGTTCCCGCATACGTATAGAAACCAGGATCTGAAATGGAGGCCTCCCATTGATTCCTGCAGAAGTTCAACCTCTCATGGACCTTCTCGGCTTGGAGGGCATTGACCCATTTAAGACCTAGCCATCCTTTGGGGGGGGATCTGGCTCTGGCGGGGAAGAGAGAAGTATCCCCCCCTCCTTTAAGTTCAGCTTCCACCCTCTGCGATCGAATATATGCCCACCTCCCGACATTTGAGAAAACTGGTTGTCAGCTTGATACAATCCAGCGCATACAGGCAGAGTACCAGGTAATTTGGCCTGTTTATGTACCTTCTGATGCTTGCCCCCCCTGGATGCCCCTTAACAGCAGACATGAATCTGTCTTCTGGACAATACCAATGTCCCCACAGTAAGTAGCTTGGCTCTTCTCCCATCATAAGACAAGCCAGACAGGAATTCAGGCAGAGGGTGCATACTTTTCATGAACTTTCTGGAGTTCCTGCCTTCTGCCAGTTTGCTCTGAAGCTCCTGTAAATCATCAGGAGTGCCTGGGTGGTAGAACAGGCATAGGTGTTGCTCCTCATTCCAAAGAGCACCCCAGTGTAGTGCTGTCAAAAGCGTCTCAGACTACCTCTCTTCAGCAGCCATAGACGCCCTACCAGTTAGTGATGACAAAACCAAATCAATCTGATCTCCAGAGTCGTCGGAAGGCAGGCAGGCGTCATTTTCCAGAAGAGAATACAGTTTTGCCATAAGGCAGGGCACCAACAGGTTTTCTGGATCGGAGATTCTTTAAAAAGCTTGCTTTTAATTTTCAGTAGTTCTTTCATTGCAGAGACCCTGCATTATCACAGCGTGGGACTGGTGCCAAAACCCCAGATCAGCCTTTTGGAACATCATCCAGTGAAATGAGTACGACCTCTACCACCTCTGCGTCCGAGTACTTCCCAGTGGGGTCTTCTAAGCCCCTTGAGATGGGGAGAGGGAAGAAGAGGGAGTAGAAGAACAAGTTACTCTCTTACCTGGTAACGTTCTTTCGATGGGATGGTCTGATGATGTATTCCATATCTATGACAGGTAATTACCGCAGCACAGTACAGCGCAGCTGCAGTGATTACCTGTCATAGATATTGAATACGTCGGAGGACCCAATCCCCTCGAATAGGAGCTATACTGAGGAGGGGAAAATCCAGTGACAAGATTTTCTGTGGGTAGATTTGCACTTTTCTTCCATCAAGGTCTGCCTAATTAGCTCTGTTCATCTTAGGTCAGTCTTTGAGCCATGCTTCGCCTTCCTCTTCCTGGGCAGCGAGGAGATAGAAGAGGAGGAAGACCAGGGACTTGGCTCGCTTTTGTTCTTTTTCTCTGTGCAGTTTCCCAGGATTGCGGGCCTGCATAAGCTTCTTCATTTGCCTGCGAAGCCCCTCAACATGGACTCTGGAAATACTTACACACATGCCAGTGCAACTCCGTGCCCCCTCCTCACTTCATGGTAATCGATGAGCGAAGTGCAAAGGGCCTCAGCCATCCCCACCCGCTCCCAAAGCCTCCAATGCCTTCATAGCCAGCACCGCTCTTTCTTGCACCATGGCTCACATGGACAGCCCAGAGGCCGGCTCCATAGTCTCTGCATCACACTCAGAGTTTTTGATCCCAACTCTGGCCAAGAGACACACCTGTTTACCCAGGGCAAGCACTGGCACACTAACCAATGCAGCTAAAGCCCAGCTGGGGCTATGCGAGATCCTGTCTGTAGGATCTCCGTTTTAGAAAAGGGAAATCCGGCAGCCCTGGTCACGAGAGGCGGTCTGAATGGATAGAGAAATCAGGTGATGCAGCACGGAGCACGAATTACACCCGGATGTGGGTGGGGCCAGGGAGTGCAATAAGAACGGGTGTTCTTCGGGAGATCCTGGCCGGGAGGTGGCACAGCTTCAGAGAAGTACTTTTCATAGCTCCGCTGCCTCTTATACTGGCCGACTCACATTTTGCCTGAAATGACGTAATGTATGCTGAACCAGCCGCATTACACTGACCCTCCTGATCATAAAATGTCCTAGTTCGTGCTGAACTAAGTGTCTGATGATACATCTCATATGTTGCATACACTGTATAAACTAGCTGTGCTTATTGACATTACTACTATAGCAATCCTAACCCACAACACCTATGTGTCAGTAAACCAATTCGGCCAACGTCGCTTCATTACTATGTTCTGCTGCTAGCCCATCCACCTGATGTATTTACAATTTGTTAGATCTACTGGACAATTGATTGTTTATGTAAGTTGCTTGCCAATTGAGTACCATTGTAGCTACTATACCTTTCGCTACCCATGCCTATTGTGATTGAGTACCAGCTTACTACAACCTCCTTAGCCCATCACAACACCTCTCCCCCCTGCACCATACCACCACCTAATATGCCTGTGTACCACCTATCTCTACTTACACCAATGCTAATCGTAGTACAGTACCAACCTTACTTGCCTGGGCATCCAACTTTAGTACCATTCCACATCACTGTACTAGCAACTGCTTGAGTTTCCTGGTGGTACTTACCTTCACGATGTCGAACCTAGCTAGCAGTACCATCGGTAACTGGCCTTCACACCAGTTACACCTGCCCCAAGGCCAACCCTTGGAAGGTATTTTACAGCAGCCCACTGACTAGCGCTACACCATCCCCTACCAATCCCTATTTAAACTCTCCAGCCTTATGGCTAGAACACTTTGCAATGAAACCTACACCCAATCAACCTTGTGCGCTGCACCTAAGAAACAATAGATTGGGCTTGTCCCCTGCACAGCCTTCCACACACACACAAGCCTTGCACCACTGCTAAACCTCCACCCAAACTTCATCTGAGACATCATGTGCCTACCACCTTCTCTTCTATATCCACTTGCGACCTCTCTACCAACACCCCCAAAGATAGGGTGATTAGAGGCACCCTGGTCAATGCTAGGTCACTTCCTGCCCAAGTGCTGGACATTGCAGACCTTATTCCCACTCAAGACCCTGATTTCCTCACCATATCCGAGACATGGCTACATGCAGCCTCTGGCCCACTTCTCTCCCTTGCCATACCCTCAGGCTATGCCATTTGCAGGTGTGACCGCAATACCATTGAATTGAGAGGCGGCAATGTCACTTATCTATAAAAATTCACTTGGCCTCAGAGCGATGCCTAACCAACAAATCCCATCAGCTGAGTTACTCGCAGTTAAACTTCCTATCTGTCCTAACCAAAAGGCCACTCTGCACCTTATATACAGACCACCTGGCCCTATCACCATCTTCTCGGATGACATCCCTACAGTAGACAAATGTAAAACTAAATCGTAAATTATCTTACAAAGGGATCTCAATCTGGGTTTCAAAGACCCCAATGACCCTACTGCAGCTGACATTGCCAACACCCTAACAGACCTGGGCTCTAATAATAATAACAATAATAATTTGGCATTTTATATAGCACTACGAACCATCAGGTATCTGAGCGCTGCTTATTATTACCCACGGTGTGTGGTGCTCATTTATCGACCTCGGAAGGATGAAAGGCTGAGTTTGGCCCCGCCGGGATTCGAACTTGCGTTAGCAAGCTCTGCACGAATGTCATAAGCGAGCGCTCTACTCGCTGTGCCACTTGACCGGCTATACTCGCCACATTCAAGAACCTACCCATATCAAGGGGAGAACACTTGACTGGTTAGCTGAATCCAACTGTAACATTAGCCTACAATCCAATACACCCTGCGCCTGGTCAGACCATCATATTATTACCATCAACATAAAAGCGATCCAACGTCCTAAACAGGATACTGCTCCTGCTCGACATACTAGAAATAAAAAGGACATCACTAATGATAAACTACTTCCACTTATCCTTCCTTCTCTTAACAAAGCCGCTGTATCTTGCTCTGAACCTACTACTCTAATTGAAACCTACAAACACTCCATATTTACAGCATTGAACTCCATCGCTCTTATTAAACTTAGGAAATCTAAACCATGTGCACATCTCAACAAATGGTTTACACCGCATTTGAGAGTGCTACCTAAGGAAAAACGTAATGCTGAAGCCCGATGGAAAAGCCACCATTCGGATGCCCACAAGGATAGCCTACTCCTAGCCTCCCTTAACTACAAAGAGGCTATCCTCCAAGCAAAAAAAGATACCTACAACATGCGCATCTCGCAGGCGGATTCTAACACTAAAGAATTGTTCAAGATTTTAAAAGAACTTGAATCCCCTGCACCCCCACCTGACTCTTGCTTTAAAGATAGCATAAGGTGCTCTAACATACAAAAAGCTCTTCTAGACAAAATTGCCAACCTCCAAACTAAAATCAAAGCTAAGCAAAATTGCCTGCAGACTGACCAGCAACCAACTTCCCCCACAAGTGCTAAATCCTGGGCCACTCCCAATCACACACCTTTCAGTTTCTCTCCACTTACCATCGTCGAAGTTGAAAGCATCATTAACAAGCTCAAATCTTCAAATTGCCAAGGTGACACCTGTCCAGCCCCTATTATCAAGGAGGCCTCGCATGATCTAGCCCCATTCATTACTGCATTTATAAACGCTTTGTTCAAATCGGGCATAGTCCCTGACAACCTAAAAGACGCCTGGGTCATCCCCTTGCTCAAAAAATCATCACTCGATCCAGCATACCAACTAATTACAGGCCCATCACCACGGTCCCTTTTATGCTGAAACTACTGGACCAAGCTGCTTACTTGCAGATTCAGAACTATCTGGAAGTTAAACTCCTTGGCCTTAGGCAATCCGGTTTCTGAGCAAGGCACAGGACTGAAACTGCCCTCACTGACCTAAAAACTCAGATTGAGGTGCTGAAAGATAATGGGAAACTAGTCCCGCTACTCCTACTAGATCTTTCAGCAGCCTTTGACATGGTCAACCACCAAATTCTCTGCAGTCACCTTAAATCAGCTGCCTACTTCTCAGACTCTGCCACTTCTTGGATTATATCCTTCTTAGATAACAGATCTATGAGGGTTTTCTCCCTGTCAGCATCTGCCGAGCCTTCTCCTATCCATTGCAGTGTCCCCCAAGGATCTTGTGTGTCACCAATACTTTACAACGTGTTCACCAAACCACTCTTTGATGTTCTTGACTATCTGGGTGTCACGTACACTAATTACAAGGAGGACACCCAGATACTCATCCCTATTACCGGTGACCATGCAGTGGATTCCAAATCCCTGAACGATGTCTACACTGTAGTACAGGCGTGGATGGCGCAACATGAACTCTGCCTCAATGACGACAAGACGGAAATCCTCATTTTAGGATCCCATCAACGTCTTAACAAACTTGACCCATCCTTCAAGTCATTTACCATTGACGGTAACACCATCAAGTTCTCCAAGGATACTAAAACCTTAGGAATATACCCTGATTCTACGTTATATCTGTCCAGACAAACTACTGCTGTCAGATCAGCATCTGCCTATACCTGAAAACTTATTATGGCTTGCAGATCCTTCTTAACCATGGCTAATTGTATCACCTTGGCCATAACTATTATGTCTAAGATTGACTATTTCAGTGCCCTGTATCTAGGGACCAGCCAGTGCAATCTAAATAAACTGCAAGTCACTCAGAACAATGCCATTAGAGCCGCTGTAAATATTCCCAGAAAGGACCATAGACTTAATTTACATTGGCTCTCTGTTGCACAAAGAATCTCACTCAAAAGGCTCACCCTTACTCACAAGTGCCTAGCGAATCAGGCACCTCCCTACTTGGCAAACCGATTTACCCCTCACATTGCTACCCAACCTCTTAGATCTTCCCAAGCTCATTGCCTCTCCCTCCCTAGATTTAAGCTGCAGAAAGCTGGTGGGGTGAGCTTCCCAGTCCTGGCTACTAAATTATGGAATACCTTACCTAACCATATCAGAGCTGAGCCATATTTTCACACCTTCAAGTGCAAAACCAAACTGTGGCTTACAGCTCAAGACATTTGAGACCTCCTGTCACTATACCCTGTTGCTTCTTAGGTCTGACCGGCATCCTGATTGTACTCTGTATACTACTTGTATGTAACTGGTAAAAGTCAATGTATCTTAACCCTTTTACGTATCGCTGCATCGGTACAATACTTATCATGCCTGTACATTCCTTTCTGTACTTTTGCCTCTTTATGCCTGTAAACATTTCTTCTTACTGTACTTTCATTTATGATATGTCTGTAAATTACCTTGTTCTGTAACACATAACTTATGATATGCGCCCAAATGCCTTTGGGCCAGGCGCGCTATATAAATAAACAAAATACAAACACAAATACAAGTACTGGTGTAATGAAGAGTGCTATGCAGGGCTCAAGTCGGGGGTCCACGCGAATAGACTGAGTCCACCCACTTTTTTCAGAAGGTGGACTCGGTCCCCCCCAGCTAAAATGAGAAACATTGAATGCTCTCTTTTAATTATTGTGTTAAAGCCGACCTCAGTCGTCGGGTTTGCAAGCCGGACACTTCACCACTGCACTATACAACGTTATGAAAAATAAACTAATAACGTTATGAAAAATAAACAAAACGTGAAATATCCCATTTTGGTACTGAATGTTCCAGTGAAAACATCTGTATTGGTTCTTGAAGTTTAAAGCATGCACACCTTCTAACGTTTTCAAAAGCACTATTAGAAGAAAATATCCTCTCTTGGTTTTGTGTGTGTGTTGATTTAATGAAAGGCAAATGGCATTCCTCCTGTGCAATTTGGGTGGTTATGCAAAGACAATTTAATTAAATGTGCACATTTTACCTTGATATGCCAATTTCTGGCATAATCACATCCCATTGCGTTTGTTGATGAGTCCCCCCACTTTAATTTTTAGGACCACTCGGAGATCAATCAACAGGTCATAGTAGCAACTGTCAAGACAGTGGGGTGGCCAAAGGATTCCATCTCGGTTTACAAAGAAAAACTGGAGGTGTTAGTTCGACATCTTCCACCACAACAGTATATGGCAAAAGCCTCTAAATTTCTATTTCTGGACTGGAAATGTATTTCAAGGCAGCTCCAATAGGTTTAAAACGCATTGTTGGAGCTCCTTATCAGGGTTAATTCTCCACACTCGTTTCTGATTTGAAGACAAAATCAAGGCCTTGTACGCACATCCACCTATTGATGTTTGTGCCCCTTTTTCTCACCACCAAATTCTCATACTGCACTCCATCCCATCGTTTAAAATGAAAAGTTGTAAGGGCGGGGTGTAGTTCTCCAGGGCATGGGTGGGGAGATGGTTTTCTGTTCGCCATCAAAAAACTTGAGGGTGCTGTTCCAGTCCTCAGGTTGGCCCACAATTACGGCACGCTTTCAAGGAAACTTAAGATCCAGTGTGCGCTGCTTTGTCCTGCAGACCCATGGCTTGGCTCGATGCTTGCCACCACCCTCTGGCCTTTTGGTGCCACACATTTGATCCATTAATTCCCTAAACTCAAAGCACCTTTCAGGAAATTTCTGCTTTGCTGCCCTTGCGACAAAGGCCAATGCCTCACCCAGTACTTCCCATTGAGATGTCCAATAATGTATTTTTCATGGGCCAACAGTACATGTTCTTGAAAAATTGTGGGAGGATTTACCAAATGGCAATAGGAGGGAGGTACGGATTTATTAGATCATACAACATGTGTCACTTGTTCTTAGCCAGCATTCCCATGAATTTTCTTTGTGGAAAGGAAGCAATCTGGGGCTTTTATTTTCCTTCCCCATTTCCAAGCAAGCCTCGTGTAGAGTTTACGTGGGACAATAAAGTGCTTTCCAGAGCCACACAGCTTTTGGCCAGGGGATTGCAGTTAGGGGGAAGGTAACCTTACTGCTATTTTGTAAATCTGTTGTGCCCTGAAACCTGAAGGTCATCATATTCTCTGCCTCAAATCACCTCGGCAGAGGTCTGGCACACCAAAGGATTTGGACGACACTCGCATCAGCCGTACCCAGCACAATCAATGGCGAAGGATCATGGGAGTCTGAGTCGAAAACATGCAGAGTATCTCAGGTGTTAGGAAAGATTTCCATTTATGGGTAATTTCCCCTCTAGTTGCGAACCCCCCAACTTTTTGCTGTTGTGTGACCATCCTAGCCTGACTTTTGCCAGTGGAGCACAGCCATCTGCAGCACTTGGCTGGACTTTTGCTCATTTTGTTATGGGGAAACTGACATGCCCTTTAGACGGTCAGTGCTGGGAGACTTTTTTTCCCTTAGTCTTTCACTTTGTTGCCATTTCTTAGTAACGTTACAGTGCGCTGGAGTCCCTTTTTTATTTTTAAAGGCCCCACACACATTCAAAGGATTTTTTGTGAATGCACAAGTGTGCCCAAAACAGACCTGCTGGCAGAAGTTACTTTTAAAGCATTTTTTACTCTTTTCAATGTTCCAAACCGCATTTACTGCGCTTGGCTCCTGACAGTGGCCAGTGCCAAATATGGCCATGCCACGAGGTCCTTTGTTCTGCCTGTGCCCATCTTGTCCCTTTTCCTTCCCCAGGTTGAGACGACCCAGGAAATTCCTTATTTGGTTATGCAGACCCCGCGCAAATGGAAGCTTTCTCAGGCTTCAGCATGCCTTGTGTGTGTGCACCCAGGATGTGGGCTGGAGCTGTCTAGTTCCAATACACAATCTGGGTTCTAGTATGTCTGCAATGCTGGGATGACTGGGACCACTGTGGTCCCCGATTGGTCCACCTCTGGGATGGCTGCATGTGAGCAGATCTCCTATTGGTTTCTCTTCGTTTTGGCACAAAGGAGATTCTGGATAAGAGAAGGCCCCTTAAGCCCATTCCAGGTTGATCTTCTAGTTCACACCAAACTTAATAAAGGAGCCAAGTATCCTGAAACGCTGAAGCAGATCCATGGAACCGCTGGTGATCCGCTGGAAGGTTTGGCACCCTGACCTCGCTGCTGTCCTGTCGGAGCCACTGTTTTGCCTTGATCATAGAAGGCCTGCAACGGCGCTTTGACCCCTTGGAATAGTGGGACCTACTATTCTCGGCACCTCCTGCTTAGCCTGCAAACGAGCCTGCTCGGAAGTGTTCCTGGACTGCCCAGTGAACTGATCAGCTCATATGGGATCTTTGTCCTGGAACCGCTGCCGCATCAAGTTTCGACTTGAGCCTCTGGAGCCTGTAAGCTCTGGGTATAAGGCACTCTCCCGCCGAGTATCTTACATGTAGCATTCCTAGGTCTAGAATTAGAGTACGCCTGAACCCGAGGATACGCAGTCACTGTGTCACCCAGCTGTGGTGACCATCTTCGTGGGTGCCTTGCTGCTGTGCCCCCCTTGTGCCTTAAGACTCGCTGCAGTGAAACTGGCTTGAGCCCTTCACCAGGAGTGGAGAAATCACCACTGTCCCGCCACAGAATCATTCCCAGAATACAGCCGCTGAAAGCCGCAGAGCCGCACAACTGCAGGATTTGAACCTGCAAACGATCTTGACTTGACTGGCGAAGTTTAGTCCGGAGTGCACAGAGGGTCGGTAAGTACTTGCATTCCTTACCGGTGGCCCCTGGAGCATCCATAGAGTTTTACACACGAGTGTCTCCTGGGGGCCACTCTTCATCGAGGTAGCCTCTGCTACCGAGCTATTCCCAATTCTTGGAACCTATTCTGCCCTCTTGTGGAGACCCTCCTTGAATAGTGGGAAGTTATTCTTCATCACCACACCCACCTTCCTGAGTCGCTACAGGCCCTTGAAGAGACCCTGTTTTGTAACTTAACCGAACAATTGCGTGCTCCGTCACTGAAAGTACTTTTGAGCTCATGGCTCCACTGATCTTAAGGACTGGACTGCCTCTTAGCTAGGGTTTGACTCGCACTGTGTGACCCCTTTCTGTGAAGGTTGTGGATCTATATTGTGTAGTATTCCTTTAACCATTGGTTACTGTATATATGTTTCATAGTTGGTGTTGTGTTGGTTTTGTTAATACTGCTGAGATTTACTTTGTGTTTGATTTAAAAGGCCTTTAACAAATGGATATGTATGTTTTTTTTTTTTTAAGTTGTTTTTTTATTAGTTTTTCATTTAAACACAAGGTGTCAACAATCCCCCCAAACGTCCCTCCACCCCCCTCCCATGCCCACCCCCTTCAGGAAGAGTTAGCTGAGTTCCTTGTCATCCAGCTTCTATGATGTGAAGATGTCCGTTATTCTTATGGTGTGTGGGCACCACTGCATCATATAGTCCGACTGTAGATAGTCTATTACCCCCCCCCATTCCTTCGTGAAGGAGTCCCGCGTACCCTGCAGGTTATGGGTGATTCTTTCCATGGTTATTTGCGACCAGACTTTTTGTAGCCAAGTGAAGATCAATGGTGGGTCTTGCTTCTTCCAGTTCTGCGCGATTGTAGCCCATGCTGCGATAACCAGGCCCATGAAACTTCTTCGTTGTGCCTTGGTATATTTTTGGGTTTGTTGGTCTCTCAGTCCGCACAGCCAAACCTTCTCTCCTGCTAGGTCCGCGTCTGGGAATATCTTTTTCATTTCTGATATCAATTCTGTCCAAAAGCCTTTGACCTTTTGACATTCCCACCAAATGTGTCTCCACGTGCCTATTTCTCTGCAGCCTCTCCAGCATAGGTTTGACGTTCCTGGATACATGCCATTTAGTCTCTCTGGGGTATAGTGCCACTGTGTGAATATTTTTATCCACATTTCCCTAGTCTGGATTGCTCTTGTAGCTTTGGGGACGTCAGCCCAGAGTGTTTGCCATTGCTGCTTCGTAATTACTTCCCCCAGTGTGTGTTCCCATCTTTTCATGTATGCCCAAGTTACATCCTCTGCTTGTTTGTTTATAAAGTTGTAGAGTGTGGAGACTAGTTTCTTGTCCCCTGGGTTGGTGAGGAGATATTTTTCGAATATGGTCAATTCCCTGGTTGCCGCCTGGGCCATCTCGGGTGTTGCTAGCCAGTGCCTGAGCTGTTCGTATTTGTATCTGTCAGAGTTCGTTAAGTTCCACATGGTCTTGCATTCTGCAAATGATCTAATTTCACTGTCCTGGAACATCTCCCCTATTTTCCTGCATCCTGCGTCTTCCCATTTATCGAAGGCCCCTTGTTCTTGTCCCGGCGGGAACTGGGGGTTCCTGCATATTGGTGTAAATGGGGCGGTAGCTGTAGTTAAATTCCCTTTCCGCGTTTGCTCGTCCCAAGCTTTCATCGTGGCTATCATGATTTCGCTGATTCGCAGGTTTGGGTGTCTGTGTTGCTTGAGTTTCCACAGGAGGTCTTCTAGAGGGGTTCGTGCCACTGCCCTGTCTTGAGTCACCCAGATTGTTCTTTGGTTGTCCCCCAGCCACTCTTTCAGGACCCAGAGTTGTGCTGCGTGATAATAGTTTTTGAAGTGTGGGAGTGCGAGTCCCCCTTCCCTGACGTGGGACGTGAGGACTGTTCTGGCCACTCTAGGAGGTTTCCCATTCCAAATGAATCTTGAGATTGATTTTGCCAGGTCCCTAAAGAACGCGTTAGGGATTGTGATCGGGAGGGCATGGAAGTGATATAACAGTTTGGGTAGTGTGTTCATTTTCACCGATTGAATTCTCCCCCACCATGAGATGTTTAGGGGGCTCCAGCGTTCCAGGTCTTTTTTGATTTTGGATAGCAGAGGGGGGTAATTTCTTTTGTAAAGTGCTTCAACTTTATGCGTCAAGGTTACGCCCAGATATTTAATGCCTTCTTCTGCTATAATCAGGTTTGATGCTCCCGCCTCTTTATCCAGTAGTTCTCTATTCCCTGCTAGATGTAGGATCTCTGATTTTTTCTTGTTGATTTTCAGGCCTGAGATATCCCCGAATGACTCCAAGACCCGCATTGCATTAGGGAGTGTATTCGTTGGGTCTTCTAGCGCGAGTAGCATGTCATCTGCGTAGGCTATCACCTTGTGTTGACTGCCCGCCATCTCAATCCCCTTGATTTGTGTAGTTTCCCTTATCTTGATTAGTAGTGGTTCCAGAAATATCGCGTATAGGAGGGGGGAAAGTGGGCAGCCCTGCTTTGTCCCCCTTGTGATCGATATCTTTTCCGTGACTTCTCCGTTGACCGCGATTCTTATTGATGGGGATGTGTAGTTGGCTTTAACCATGTTAATAAAGTGGTTCCCAAATCCCATGTGTTCCAGGGTTTTAAAGAGTATGGTCCATTCCACCCTGTCAAATGCCTTCTCGGCGTCGAGTGATAGTAGGATTGCTGGGGTGTGTGTAATGTTTATTTTCTCAATTAGGTGTATTAATCTCCTGAGATTGTCATGGGTTTGCCTTCCCGGGATGAAGCCCGATTGATCCGGATTTATTAGAGAGGGTAGCAGTGGGGAAAGCCTGGCAGCAAGAATTTTCGTATATATCTTAGCATCAAGGTTTATCAATGCAATGGGTCTGTACGAGGCTGGGAGGGAGGGGTCCTTCCCTTGTTTATGGAAAACCAGGACCTTCGCCTCGTTCATGGATGGGGTTACATTTCCGTTGTCTTTGAAGGAGTTTAGGAGTCTTGTTAGAATTGGGGATAGGATATCTGCATATTTTTTATAGAAGTGGGCCGTGAACCCGTCTGGGCCGGGTGCTTTGTTGAGTGGGAGATCTTTTATCACCTTTTTCACTTCACCTTCGGTTATCTGGGTGTCCAGTGCCATTTTGGCCTCTTCTGTTATTTTTGGGATGGGGAGTGACTTCAGGAAGTCGTTCTGGAGTTCCTCGTCCGGGTGATTCGTGGCATATAGTTCTTGATAGAATGCCCTAAATGTCTCCCCTATGTCTTTGGTACGCGTCAGTGTGTCCCCTTGTGCGTTTCTGATGTTGAGGATGGTCATGGATTTTTGCTTTGCGGCGAGTTGTCTTGCCAGAAGACGATCCGCTTTGTTGGCTTTAATGTAGTATCTTTGCTTCAGGTAAAGGAGGGATCTCTCTGCCTTTTTGTTGCGGAGGAGTTCCAGCTGGCCCTGCGTATGTTTTAACGTCCTCTTTAAGTTTCTGGTGGGGTGGGTCAGAAGTTCCTCTCTGATCTCATTTAGTTTCTTCTCCAGTTCTCGTTCCCACCCATGCCTTTGTTTGTCTCTTGAGGTCTTCAGTGCTATCAAGTGTCCCCTGATTACCACCTTGAATGCCTCCCAGACGGTGCCTAGGGGGACTTCCCCCGTGTCATTATGTTCGAAGAATTCTGTGATTTTGTCTTTAATGGCCTCGGCCATTACCGGGTCCGTGAGTAGCTCCTGCGGGAGTTTCCAGCGCCAAAGGCCTCCCTCATTCCTTGGGGTCGCTAGGTCTAGCCAGAGTGGGGCATGGTCGGACAGTGCTATGGTGCCCAGTTCCACTCCCTGAACTTTGCCCAGAAGCCCTGCCGAGACCCAGAAATAGTCAATTCTAGACATTGAGTTGTGTACGTGCGAGTAATAAGTGTACCCCTTTTGTTGGCCCTTAAGTTCCCTCCATGTATCGCAGAGTGCCATGTTTTCCATCGCTTTTTTAAGATGTTCGGATGGAGCACCTTGGTTGTTGTGTCTTCCTGCGCTCCTGTCTAACTGGGGGTGCCATGCCACATTAAAATCTCCCCCTATAATGATTTCCCCTTTAGCGAACCCCTCTAGTCTCCCCATGGTATCCCGCAGGAAGCTATCTTGGCCCGTGTTTGGGGCATAGATGGACGCTAGGGTGAGCACTGTGTTGTGTAGTTTAATATTGGCAAACGCATATCTCCCTTCCTTGTCCGTCCGTTTGTCTATCACTGTTACCCTCTGTCCCCCCTTCACTGCTATCATTACCCCTGCTCTTTTCCCTGGTGCGTTTGACTGTGTTAGGATATCGTATCCTCTAAGGCGTACCTTCCCCTTGTCCATTGCTCTAATGTGCGTTTCCTGTAGGAGAAGCACTTCAGCCCTGTCCCTCCTGAGCATATGTTCGACTTTCTTCCTCTTCACCGGGGAGTTTAGGCCCCTGACATTTAGGGTCAGCAATCTTATCTTCCCCATGTCGGATTGCCCTTCTTGGACTTCTGCTGCGCCCTGGATGGTGGACCTCGCTCTTTTCCTGGTAAACCTACCCTCCCATCCCCCCAAAACTCCCCAACTGTGCCCCAACTGTTACCCTTGTAACAACATTTGCTCCCGAGGAGGGCCCGGGTACCTAAGGTAGCTCTGGCGTTCCGCCTATCGCTCCCTGCCCTCTGTAGGCTCGAGACTGAATTTGCGGGGGATCCTAAACCCCGCATTTTGATTTGACTTTACTGCAAGTCGTTCTGATTTCCCACCGGGCCTGTACTGCCCACTGGTGTCGTTGCCCTTCATTGGGTATCCCTCCGTGTTCCTTAGGTGTAAATTAGTCCTTTTCCTACTCCCCCCGTGATTCTACCTTCATTCCGCTGTGGCCGGCGGATTGATACCCCTTCCGCCCTTTCTCTTTTTTTGTCGGACCGTATCCCAGCCTTTCGGTCTCCTTTGCTGGTCCCCTTTCGCCTGCTCGCGTTTGCTGGGGGCCTCCTCTGTTGGGATGTCCATTATTTGTAGACCTTCTCCCCAGGTGGTAACTCTCCATTGTTTCCCCTTAAAGTCAAACAGCAGACCGAATGGGAATGTCCATTTATACTTTGTCTCTCTCGTGATCAATTCTTTTATCAGTGGGGCCATTTCTCTTCTCTTTAGGAGTGTGGTGGGTGACAGGTCTTGATATAGCTGAATGTCCACTCCATTCATTCTGATCTGGTCCATTTGCCTGGCTCTCCTTAGGATGAGTTCCTTTTGAGGATACGATGAGATAGCAGCCAGCACATCTCTAGGTCTCTCCCCTGGTGCCCCTGTACGTCTAGGGCCCACTCTGTGGATGCGATCTATCCCTATGTCGTCCTGGTCTTGTGCTTCGATGATGTCCCTGAATACTTCCTGCATTGCTTTCTTCAGGTCTTTGTCCATGACGGATTCGGGCATGTTTTTTATGCGAATGTTCGATCTACGGGACCTGTTTTCCAGGTCCTCACACTGCAGTTCCAGGTTATGTGTTACTCGGACTAGATGTTCTTGTGTTTCGTTGCTCTGCCTTGCCTCGTCTTCTACATTCTGCACTATTTTCTCTAGTGTGTCTGTCCTTTCTTCGAGGTTGGCAATATCGAGTTTACAGTCCTGGACTGCTTGTTTAAACTCATTCTTTAGTGAGGCGAATTGGTCATGGACTGTCGACATAAATTTGTCCTGTAGCTCCGTGAACCAGGCGTGCATATCTGCTTTCGATGGTGGTTGATTGGCATCGGTGGATTGGGTGGGATCGTTTGTGGGCATTATTGGGTCTTCCTGTGATCGACTTCTGGTTGTCACCGTGGAGTCCGTTGCCCAGAGTTGTAGGAGATTCGAGTCTTGCTTGGAGGGGATTGGGTTCTGTTGGGTTCCCACCCCTTTACTTTTCCCTTTGGACATGGGGTTTGAGGTCAGAATGCCTCCGCTGTGCCGCCGGCGTTCCAGTCACTTATGGTGTGCCAGGGATTCGCCCTTGTTGAGGTTCCCCTGTGTGGGGTAGTGAGGATAGTTTGGTCTGTCCCCCCTCACCGTGCCCCCTGCCCCTTCCTCTTAATTCGTTGTTGCGTGATGTGGTGTGGGGTTGGATGTGCCGGTCTCCTTTTATTGTTGCGGGGGGGTTTATAGGGGATACCCTCTTTCTGGGTGCCCGTTTCTTTCTATGGGGGAGCTAGAGAGGGGGGGGCCGGGGGAGCCTCTCACCTGGCTGTCTGTGTTTCCGGGTCTTGCCGGTGCTGCCACTCCGCCGCTTCCTCTGCGCCTTCCGTGGTGGCCGCGTCCCGCGGGCGTCCTCTGATCTTCCCTGGTCCTGCCTCTTTGGGTTCTCGCCTGCTCCTGCTCCGACCACGGTACCTCCGTGGGGGGTGGCGGTGGGGGGGGGGGCTTCTGGTTTCTGTGCCGGCCCCACTGTGTCCTGGGCGCCTGCGGAGATGGTCCGCTTCCGTCCCGGGCTTCCCTGTCGCTGTTGTCCTCTGTTTTCTGGGCCGCGCTGTAGTTGCTGTGCCGCGGTGGGGGAGGGGCGATTCGCTCGCCCTCTGCCGTTTCCCGTCTTTCGGGCGGGATTTCTGCATCCGTGTTTGCCCTCCGTATCTGGGCGGGTAGGGCTGCTGGGTGGTGGGGTTGGTACCCTCAGGGTCGACGCTTAGAAGGTGCTAATTAAAGGCCCGGCCGGAGCGAGTTTCACTCGCGTCTCCCTGCGCCGGCGGCCATCTTGAATCCCGGATATGTATGTTTGATATATACACCCGACAGTCATTTGTGGTGTTGTTTACTGTGTGTACTCATTGTGGGCTTTCGAGCACACTCACCCCTCCCGAGACCTAGTCTTGACCACAGCCAATGCTACCTTGATTGGCCTGGCTTGTCCAGAAGGTTACCCTGTTCCAAGAAACTAGGTAGGCCTTCTGACCCTCTGCCCCCAGGGTCAGAGTTCAGAAATCCATCTAACATCAGGTTCTAGACACCTCATCTAGGCTATCCTCTTATGACTCCCTATATGAAATACAATATCAAAGAGAATCGTGGAACTTCTAAATCTAGATGCAACCATTTGTAGAGTACATTATCAGCACTAATCCATGGTAACCAATCATTTTTCATCAAGGCAGGACACGTATTTGAATACACAATGAAGATGGCTAACTTCATTCCCTTGACTATAGCTCAGTCAGTTAAATACTTGCTTACAAGATATGGTTGGACCGTCGGGAGATAGTAAAAAAAAATATAAATAAATAAAAGGACTGACACAACCTTGCATCCTTTTGAGCTTATTAGAGTGCCATTAACTTGGTTAATAATACAACATAGTACTTGGAAGCAGAGGTGTTGCTGGAGGTGGGGGGGGCTAGGGGCGCTATAGCCCCTGGTCTTTTGGTTGTAGCCCCGGATAGAATCTCAGGAACTACAACCAAAAGTCTAGCTAGCCCCGAGTCACGACAGTCCCAACATTAGCGGAGTAGGAGGTAATTGGCCTGGAGAGCTACATGAGAATGTATTCGGATTCATATCCTTAAACCTAAAGCAAATCGGAGGTCCCACTCATGCCTCGGTGTAGGGAATTTTATTTATTTATTTACATGCCTTGGTGTAGGGAAAGTTTTCTATCGATAAAAATGGACTACAAAGTATCCATATCAACAAACATCCAGATGATTCCTTTTCCATTAATCGAATATTGACCCCTCATATAATCACAAATGTAAACATATCTATAAGGGGTTATAAGGGAGCATAGTGCAGAGAAGAGCTAACACGCTGAAATGAACAGAATCAGGTAAATGGATGAAAGCACTTTCTATAATTGCAGAGGGTGTTATAATTAATTACACAAATCCAGACATCTGGGGGTAATGACCAAAATAGAGTATGGAACATCTGTGGGTTTAAAATTTATCAGAGCAAACCCCACAGTGACAAGGGAAGAAAGTCCACCAATTCGGTACAGAAACGTGGGATGCATGTCTATACATACAGGCAAATGTCACAGCGCTCCTTGAGGACATTGCTCCAATGTGCTTCCTGTCTAGCAACCACCAGTGCCTCACAGGGACACCTATCAGAGTAACTGTCTCATTAACAGCCACTTCATACTTCCAAATTGCCAGCCTCCTCTCCACACTTATGCTCAAACAGTCCTAGATAAGGGCATCAGTCATCGTTCAGCACTTAGCAATGCACACCTGGATACACGGTCCTGAACACAAACACATACCCAGAGCAGAGGACAGCTTCTGCAAGCGGCCTTGCACCAACGGTCTGTCTACAGCAATCCTGCTGACCTCCAGCAGCCCCTAACCTACTTCCCATAAGGGCCCCAAAGCTCCAGGAGTCCATTTTAAATAGCAGTAACTGTGCCATGGAAGAGCCAGTAACACAACAGTAACATGTGTTAGTCATGGGACAGCATTCCATGTTCATGGCTGGATTGCAAAGACAGTGGAAAGATGAACTACCTATCACAATGGCACACTTTCTATAACACCCCCTCTTTAGATTCTGAGGGAATACCGCTAGTTTACAGTAAAGTAGAGAGCATTTTTCAATTTCCATGAAGAATGAAAATGGAGAGCGGTTCCATCAAAGTTCTTCTGACAACCAACCTAAAAAAAGGCAAAGCGACTGGTGTTACAAGACACAAAGTGCTGCTTGACCACCCACCATAGGGATAGTGAGTGCAAAGGCATCAGGACGTTCAACACTGGGTGATTCTGGACAAAAGAAGCAGCAACTCACAGAGGGCATCTAGGCCCAGATGCATCTTGGGATGAATCCTGCAGAGTCATCACTGAGTCCCCAGTCATGATCTCCTCCCACATGGAAAGGGACGGCAGCCGCTACCTGATCCTGACCCTGGGGAGGGTGCTATGAGGGCAGAGACGACTGCCGGGAGGAAGGTGGTAACTCCATTAGGATTGATGTGTTACCACCCCCCCCAGAAAATCCTGTAACCAGAGGCGTAGCCAGGATTGTCTAACAAGTGGGGCCTGAAGCTAATGTAGTTGGGCCCAACGCAGTGACATAAACATCTGTAAATGCCCCACAGCGCTGCTGAGTGGGCATTTACAGACTGTGGGTGGGCCTTGCCCTCTCAGGCCCTACCCTGCTTACGCCTCTAACTGTAACACAAACTTCTGATGGCATACTGCCATTCCAGTCAGAAGTCCATTCATACCTCATACACACACCTAACATCCCCTGTCTATAATGTTTTTACAAATAAAAAGCCTAACAAATATCACTTTGGGAAATCTAGAAATCCTATGGACTCCAACTCCCATAAAGCCTCAAGTACTCAGACAAGGAGGAGGAAGAAGGAGTTAATGCGGGTTGAAAGAACCACAAAAACCAACTGTGTGGACAAGTGGTTATGATGCACCACAGATGTGCAGGACATTTAACAGTGGTGTCCACACTTGGTAAAGCAGGAAAGTCAAAGAGGAAAGTAGAACCAGAGAAGGACGTAGTACAAGAGCGGGCTGCGCTGGAGAAGGCAGGCATTTTCAGGCAGCCGGTTGCAATCACATACCAGTGTGGCTCGAGGCCAGAAGAGACGCAGCAGGTACTTTGGGAGAACCGTCAGAGGACTGGCAGCAGCAGCCAAGCTACCGGAGCCATGGTCATGTAGAGAAGCTGCAGTCTTGCCGGTGGGTGAACGCGGAGCGGTCAGGGGTGCTGGAGGTTCCATGTAATAATGTCCCTGCAAAAATGTCCGTTTTTTGCAGAGACATTATTACATTGAACATGCACCCGGACACCCCCGCAGCCCCTGTTTTTTTTAAATAATTTTTTTAAATGGGAGCTGGGGACTTCCCTGCAACCCGTCCCCAAAAATAATGTCACCATATATAATGTCGTCGTCAATGGCCTTTCCTAGTGACAGTATGCATGGGGACATTATTACCCGATACCATGCTGGAGAAAGGTCTGCAGTGCAAGGAAAGCCGTCCCGAAGAGGAAGCTTCATCACAGCAACGTGCCATGGATCAGGAATGCTGCAAAACACTGATGAGTCTGCCCATAGCCATTGGGAGTCCTGGGGTGTACAGATAGGCATGTAAGCAATTAAGAAACTGTTTTGAATACTGACCAAGTGAAACAAAGACAGTTAAACTTGCACAAGTCCTCATGTGTGAGATGTTAATGTGGGGAAAGATGGAGCAACCATTACCACAAGCAACTAAATTCTAATGAACATATTCAAAGGCAGAACTGGAACAAGTCCCCATGTATGAGATGTCAAGGTGGAACAAGTAGTACCTTAAGCCAATGAAGAAGCACAGTGAAGTAAAATAACTGTGCTATATTGAAAGATTGTTTGAAGTGAAGACATCAAGGTGAGAGAAGTGCATCTGGCAGTGAGAATTCAAGGGAGCGATACCTGGCAGAGAAGTATATCAGGGTATCGGCAAGACCCCAGAAAGGGATTACAGCCAGCGGAGCATACCAGGCAATCCACTCAAAGCATGTGGAAGAATAAGACTTTGTGACTAGATCCCTGGCAAAACAGCATGCCATGGGATCTAAGAAGCTGATGAAAGGAGGCCCTGGCAAGCAGAACACCAGGTACTTTAAAGATAATTAGAAACTTTACAAGTGTAGGAAGCTACGTGGCAGGAGAGTATACCAGTGGATCTGAAGAACCTACTGGGGGATTCCTGGCAGGGGAGTATACCAGAGGTCTCCTTGAGAAATTGTTTGAAAGACACTTTCACCATTCTTAAGGAACTGTTGTTTCAAGACACTTTCGCGATCCTACCTGAAATATCCAGGGGAAGGGAACCACCCTCTGGATCCAAGGTTCTCTCCTTGGAAAAGACTATTTTTGTTAGTTTCATCCACTTGCTTTAATTGTTAACACTATTTGCCAACACACGCCACAGCCATTTTCCTTGCACACGTAGTTCCTTTCTTAGTCACATGGACAGTTTATATAATTTTGAAAACTTGAAACAGACTGATCTTTAGTTTTAGTTTCCTAGGTAGGGAAACTCTTTACTATAGGGACAAAGGATTTGATCCAACCGTTTCATTTTAATAAAGATGTCTGATATGAAAACATTACAACTTTGTGCCCGCCTCTCATTTCTGACCCCTCACAATCTGTAAAGATTCCATCCAACCATTTACATTACGACAATATATAAGGCCCTCTTCTGTTATCCTCTGCAACATTTGCACCACAATTCCTCTCTGCCACAAAGTCAGTAAGATTCCTGCATCGGGAAAAAGACAAGATGCCAGGACAAATGTGTGATGATGAGGGACTGGTACGGGTAAAGAGCTATTCTCCATCTGGGAAATTGTAAGGCTCACAGTGCTCACAGGGCACACTCATCATTCCTCACCGATCAACAAATGAGGATCAAGAGAATTAACATAGCAACGGTAACACCACGTCAATATCTACCGAACAGTGGCAGAGCCAGTGTGTGGATAAGCAGGGGGGGCAGCACCCAAACCCCCCTAGATCCTCCAGGTGCCCAGGGTGCCCCCCAGCCAGAGACCTCTTTATGGGAGGGCAAAAGGGACACGTGCCCCGGGCCCCTACCTTGGAGGGGGGCCCCATAAGGCTGTATTATCTTTAGAAACCAGTTTCCATTGTTGAGCAAACATAAATGGCACACGATAGGATATTTTACGGGCTGCTGCTGAGGCTAAACCTATTGCCGGTCTGTTGTTGACAAGAACATTCTGTTCTGATTAATTCACCCTGTAATGCTTTCTTTTTTCACAGTGTATACATAGTTTGTGCGTCCACAATAGCACAGCTCCTGTAGTATTTTTACCTTTCTGTGGGGACCCTATTGATCATGTGTAACAGCCAAAGTTGAAATGCATATTGATACATTTGAGGGCTGCGATGGTGAAGATAGCTCAGCATGTTAAGCATTCATTGCTGAGATCTGTGTTCGTATGCAAGATTACAAAACCCATTTCCACAAAGGCCGACTCAGCCTTTCCTATCTCTGAAGTTGATAAACCAATATGTCTATGTACTTTGCTTTGTAGCACATCAGGTGCTATTAACAGCAATGTACCTGCACCAGATAGCGGTTGCTATAAACTCAAAAAGCATCAGTATGGTTAAGGTCTAGAAAGCAGAAGTCTGTTTCTTCAGACAGGTGGTTGTAAAACCCAGGCCCCCACCCCTAATGATGAGCATGAAGTGTGAAACCAAGGCGTACATTCTCGTGTCTTGGCTTTGTTAGCAGATGATACAGTCATCCTGGACAAATCATTTATATGACTGACAGCACTGTGCTGTCTTCTGTGGAAAGGATTGCCTTATTACATGCTGGTTTAGCCCATTACCTGATCTTTTTTTTAATAAAAGTCATTTGAGTGGAAGGGGTTCTACACAGTAGAAAACGGACCAGATAATGAAGGCCTCTGGCAAGCATCTTTTAAACTCTGCTCAATTGACACAAAAACGGTTTGCTTTTTTTGTACAATGCACAGAGTTATCTGTGTGTTTATAAATAAATAATTTCACAAGCCTGTGTTTTGGGAATATTTAAAGCTTTAAAATACAAAAGAGAAACCCAGATAAAATCTTTTAAGATCACATCAATTAGTATGCTGATACTTAAATACTTTCCTTGACGATGGAGTAAATTAAGGTGGAATCATCCCCATTTTTCATTATACACCTCTATAAAATGTAGTTTAGAAAAAAAACCTGTCATGTTGGGTTATGCGACTTGTGTACCTTCCAAGTTGCTTGTATAAAATTATATTACTTTAGTTCGTGGTAAGATCTGGAAAAGAAATTGCAGAATGGGAACGAATCCCAGCGTCACCGCTTAACCAATGTGTGATCCTCATCTCATTTAATCTCATATTGCCTAACTTGTCAAAATTACCAGCCCCCAAATCTTTCAATAATGTCACTGCTCAGAGTGATTTCATTCTCAGGGTATGGTCTTCAAAAAAAGCCTCACACATGCTTTGAATGGCTACAGTGTTACCTCCCCTATAATAATAGGAAGCATTTATTTATTGCACACCACACCCACTACAGAAGTATCCTTATCGTGGACTGCTAATGCTGTCCTTGAAATGCTACTTCTTTATCATTCTGCTTACAGCAAGAATAAAGAGGGTAATGGTACTGAAAGGTAGTACCTATGCTTATTTTGCGATGCAACATATCAAGCTATGAGTGGTTGCTCATGATGAGGCGGGGGGGGGGGTGCGACCAGATATTCGTATCCCTTCATTCTTTTTGTTTAGTAGAAGGGGGCCCCAAAAGTGATTAAGATGGCCCTGCCCCCAGCCGCCCACTGGCGCCCTATGATCCGCCCACCCAGCACCAAAAGCTGCCTCCGGTACTGCTACGAACACTGGGTGCATGCGCAATTAACAAACAAACACCGCACATGGAAACTCTGGACAAATGACATTACAAGCACTTCCAGCTGATTGGCTGGAAGGGACCCTGGTAAAGTACAGGGAGAACGTACTTTCGTACCGGAAAAGCGTTATGTGAAAAATGTCACAGGTGCTGTTACACATGAGGCCAGTCAGGAAAAAGCAGTTTTTCTGAATCAAATAGGTCAGCGAGACCCGTGGCAGATGCGACACTGTGCAGCTGGGAATTGTGACAAAGGTGAGCCTTTGTGGAAAGACATATTTGAAGCAATGAAATAAATAATGGGGGGAGGGTTATTTTGTGGAGTGCAGACATGGCCCTGCTGATGGTGGCTGATCAAGAAAAAACTGAGCCATTTATGGGAGAAGCAGTGAAAAAAGGATGCCCCCTCTGCTCAGATCATCACAAGATGTTGGGAAAAGGCATCCAGATAGTTATCTGGATTTATTTATTTGCATTTATAAAGCGCCCAGCGGCCCAGAGCCATCGTGGCGCTGTTACAGCATATTCACTTAGTACAGGTTAATTTTCAGAGCAGTGATACAGATTTAGGACAGATATTTACATATATCTGTAATAGAGGTTAAATGCATTGTGGGAGTGGTTTAGTTAAATAGATTCGTTTTTAGCCCCTTTCTGAAAACTGTGAGGGATTCTTCGTGTTGTAGGCTGGGCAGGAGTGCGTTCCAGGCTTTTGGGGCTAGTACTTCAAAACTAGAGCTGCCCGCTTTGGCTCTGTTGAAAACTGGGACTGATAGTAGGTGGGAGTATTGGTCCCGTCTTGGTCTGTGGGCCGGAGCATGGTGTATTCTTTGTCAGGTAGGCAGGGGTGATCTGGGCAATGCATTTGTGAGTGATTGTGAGGGCTTTGACTGTTATGCCTTCTTTGATTGGGAGCCAGTGGGCATCTTTTCTCGCCTGTGAAATGTGTTCTCTCCTAGGGATGCTAAGGGCAGCTTTGAGGGCACTGTTTTGTGCTGTTTGCAGTTTGTTAATGTTCTTCACGGAGGTGCCTAGGAGTAAGATGTTGCAGTAGTCAAGTTGTGCGCCAATAGTGGCTCTCGCAATGTTAAGGCAGTTGGTTGGTGATAGGTGAGGTTTTACTGCATTTATGATTTTTGTTGTGAGTGCAGCTGAAGATGAGATGGCGCTGACTTGCCTGTCCATTGATAAGGTGGCGTCCAGGTATACCCTAAGGGTTTTTACTTCAGTGGAAGCTGTGATAACCGTATTCTCAATACTGATGGAACTGTACTTGTCGTCTAGTCTTTTGAAGGATTCTTTGGGGTCTAGCAGTAGGATTTCAGTTTTTTCCCTGTTTAGACAGAGACCATTGGCTGCCATCCAGGTCTGGATGCGTGCATATATCTTCTGGAGTGTGTTGAGGTCTTGTGCATAGTTCCCTGTAAGGGGAAGAATAATTTGTGTGCTGTCGGCATAGTTAATAAAGGCTATGCCAAATTCTTATAGGTCGCTGAACAGTGGGAGGGTGAATAGATTGTATAGAGTGGGGGAGGTACAGGATCCTTGTGGCACTCCACACTGAATGGGGGATGGAGTGGCTGGGGCCTGGTCGGAGAAGACCCTCATCGCTCGGCCTTCTAAGAAGGAGGTTATCCAAGCGGTGGCTTCTTGGGAGAAGTGGCCGGTGTACACAGGATCTTGTGGTCAACCAAGTCAAAAGGCAGCCGAGAGATCCAAGAGTAGGAGGAGTGAGGATTTGCCTTTGTCCATGGCTTCGAGTAATTGATTCTTGAGGTCCAGAAGGGCTGATTCTGTGATTAGGTGATTCAGATAGCCCGGACATGATATATTAGTGGGGAAAAGAATAGTTCATTGGAGTGACTGGGAGAAAAGCACTGCCCTACTATTACAAAGGGCTCAGGACTACTTAACTCCGCCCCCTTTCATGTTTGATGTATTACAGCAGTCTTCCAGCCCAAGACCATCACTGTTAAGGACGCCCTGTCACTGTACTAGGGTAAGAAAGGTCGGCTGTCGTGCACCCAAACGCTCTCATGCCTGCTCTGCCCACGGCAAGGGGAAGGGATTCTAGGAGTCATAAAAGCTCCTTAATGAAAGCGCTGGCCATTTAGGTGATCTGCGTCAATATTATGATTGTATGCGTAGAAATTAAAATTGCATCGGGAGCAAGGATCCCAGGGGCAGAAAGGAGCAAGCAACTCAGTAGCGCCGGCCAGGGGCAAGTGGTCCCACAGCCCCCAGCCAGGAACAAGCAGCAGCGCAGCCACTAGTCAAGGCCAAGCGGCTCAGTAGCCACCAGCTAGGACCAAGCGGCCCACAGCCACCTGCCAGGGGCAAGCGGCCGCAGCTCCCAACCAGGGGCAAGCGTCCCGCAGCCCCCAGCCAGGGCCAAGCAGCCCACAGCTCCCAGCCAGGGGCAAGCGGCCCACAGCTCCCAGCCAGGGGCAAGCGGCCCTGCAGCCCCCAGCCATAGACAAGCGGCTTAGCAGCAATCAACCAAGGCCAAGCGGCTCAGCAGCCACCAGCCAGGGGCAAGCGGCTCAGCAGCCACCAGCCAGGGGCAAGCAGTGCATGGGGCTGTGACAAGGAAACTCCCACAGAAGGATCCGCAAGGACATTTCAACCCTCCAAAAATCAGTCACCACCCTGTTCACTGGGTCAATGCTATGCCAACCAGAAGCTAGATTCAACAGTTAACAAATACTAAATATACAAGACCCTGAAAATAAAGCACACAGGCCGAGGCGCAAAAGACACTGACATTACGCCGGGACCCTTTACTGAAAGACAAAAACCACAAGAGATCACATCGCAGAAACAACTTGAAACAAAGCAACACTTTTTTGAGCCCCTTTGTGACAGAAAGACTAACAATTGGAACGTTTTTCACCGGGCCCTCTTCCCGGTTTACAGAAGGCATTTGCTGTTCCCACCTGCTTGATATGTGTGAATGTTGGGGAATGTCAGAATCTCCCCAATGGCGATATAACCACTGTTTATAGAGGTCAACATAGGATTATGTAATAACATGTGTGTTGTCTTGTGTAGTTAAAACCAAAATGACTAAGGTTTAAAATAAACCAAAAACACAATACAAAATAAATAAAAAAAAATGTTTAGCCCATTGACTCCCCTGACAGTGGTTTTACAAGTGAATGATTTGCGTTTAAGAGTAAGACGACGGAGGCCGAGCATTAAAGACTTTATAGATTACTTTGGAATAAAGAAAATAGTACCAAAAAACAAAATCACCAAAATGCAAGTTTTGATACCCTGCTACTGGTAACCACTACCTTGCAGCAAGATCCGTGGTTTTTAAAAAGCCAATGCATTGCACTTCTCATCCTATTTTCACTTAGTGTAATAGGAGCTTGCACTATTTGGATTTTTGTGATTTAAAAAAAGGGATCCACACAGCGTCTGTCTTGTCTGTGCACATGAAGAATGTCAAGGTCAGCATGCATTGCATGTACATAAAGGGGGCGGGCGGGCAAAGCACACGCCCCCGGCTGAATAGCAGCAAAGTGCTGTACCAGGAAGGATGGGAGGCGGGGCGATATAATGCATAGCAGGCAGAGGAAGTAACGGAGTAGGGAAGCCGGATGCAGACAAGCGTCAAGGGCACACAAGCATGGAAGTACATCAGCAATGTTGATCAGGAAGTCGTGCTTTTTACGCTGTCTCTATTTCCGGAGGCGCAGGATATGGGGGGGATCGGAGTCTGGCGTGGAGCAGAGCAATGTTCCTGAGCTCTAGGTCTGTGGCGGGAGATGGCTCAGTTCCTGGCCTCGTCCTTTTGGCGTTTCTCGATTTCCATTTTGATAATTGCCCGACGCCATTCATCACCCAGGAGCTTTGGCTGTGGGTGCCTAGCATGGCTTAATGTCACTCTAGATGTGGATGCAGGGCTGAAAGGGAGGTGGTTCAGCTCCATCACTGCTTGTGAAGCAGCTGAGTTTCTTACCTTGCAGAGCCGGGGCGGGAGTTCAAGTGTAGCATGGGTGTCACAGATACCCAGAAGAAGGGTGTTGCCAGAGCTTTTTACTTGTTTATGAGAATAAGTCAAACAATGGCAAGTCTAAAACTGTAGACCTTATTCCACGTTTGTGGAAGTAAAACTAAATCTTGGGGTTAAATTACTTCCATGACGAAAACATGCAAGTCGTTTTTCGCTTTCTGTTTTTCCGGTTTGAGAATAAAATGGAAGACCAGGTATGAATTTGATTTGTGAAAGTGGCACCTGGCCACTAGCACAGATGGGGGAGGGAGAGAACCTTTGGTAGATTTACAGCAGGGGTGCACAACTGATTTTGACAGAGGGCCGAAAGTACCTTACATGATGGCTATAGTGGGCCGAAAAGTAAATGTGGGTGGGGCGGTAGGCGGGCCATGGCAGGAGGCTTTTTCAACCCCCAATTTGTATTGAACACATGGAAAAAGAATACGTTTTTGAGGTGTAGCGATTTTTATTTGTATTTCAAACTTATATTTTGTACAACACATTTTCCATTGTTATAATTTATTTCTATTTAGTTATTGTATATTGTCTGTTTAATTAAATTATATATATATTTTATTGATCCTTGATTGGACATTCCGTTATTTTGAACTGCTATACTTTGCTGTTTGGGTTGGCCAAGGGGAGTATGGCCTTTATGGAGTCAGGTTTCCTCAAAAAGCAAAGGATGTACATCTCCTAACTGTGTCTGTTTTAGCTTTATTATTGGGTTCACTCTTGGAGTGCAACACTATGCCCCATGGCCCCCTGAGCCCCAAACACTATTCCCCATGGCCCCCTCACCCTCAACCAAACACTATGTCCCATGGCCCCCACCCCTCAAACAAACACTATTCCCCATAGCTCCCACCCCCAACCAAACACTATGCCCCGTGTCCCTCACCCCCAACCAAACACTATGCCCCGTGGCCCCTTCACCCCCAACCAAACACTATTCCCCGTGGCCCCCTCACCCTTAACCAAGCACTATGTCCCATGGCTCCCACCACCAGCCAAACACTATGCCCCATGTCCCTCACCCCTCAACCAAACACTATGCCCCATGTCCCTCACCCCCAACCAAACACTATGCTCCATGCCCCCTCACCCCCAACCAAACCCTATGCCCCATGGCCCCCTCAACCCCAACCAAACCCTATGCCCCATGGCCCCCTCACCCCCAACCAAACACTATGCCCCATGTCCACCTCACCCCCAACCAAACACTATGCCCCATGGCCCCTCACCCCCACAAAACACTATGCACCATGGCCTCCACCCCCAACAAAACACTATGCCCCATGGCCCCCACCCCTCAACCAAACACTGTGCCCCATGCCTCCCACCCCCAACCAAACCCAATGCCCCATGGCTCCCACCCCCTACCAAACCCTATGCCCCATGCTCCCCTTAACCAAACACTATGCCCCATGACTCCTGACCCCCAACCAAACACTATGGCCCCCGACACCCAACTAAACACTATGCCCCATGGCTCCCCCCTTAACCAAACACTATGCCAATGGCACCTACCCCCAACCAAACACCATGCCCCATGCCCCCTCACCCCCAACCAAACACTATGCCCCATAGCTCCCACCCACAACCAAACCCTATGCCCCATGGTTCCCCCCTTAACCAAAAACTATGCCCCATGGCTCCCACTCCCAACCAAACACTATGCCCCATGGCCCCCACCCCTCAACCAAACACTATGCCCCATGGCCCCCACTCCTCAACCAAACACTATGCCCCATGGCTCCCACCCCCAACCAAACACTATGCCCCATGGCTCCCACCCCCAACCAAACACTGTGCCCCATGGCTCCCACCCCAACCAAACACTGTGCCCCATGGCTCCCACCCCCAACCAAACACTGTGCCCCATGGCTCCCACCTGCAACCAAACACTATGCCCCTTGGCCCCCTCACCCACAACCAAACACTATGCCCCATAGCTCTCACTCCCAACCAAACACTATGCCTCATGGCCCCCACCCCTCAACCAATGGACCTTACATGTTGCCTATAGAGGGCCGAAAAGTAAATGTGGGAGGGGCAGGGGCAGGGCTGGTCGGGAGGCCTTTTCAACGCCCAATTTTCATTAGACAGTTGGAAAAAGAATACCTTTTTGGAGGTGTACCGTCTTTATTTGTATTTAAAACTTACATTTTCTTTGCAAAGGACATATTGGCACTAGAATAAATATGCAAATCATACAGGATGAAACAGTGAAACAGTGAACCAGACATACTTGATCAGTGAGAAACATTGTAGCGTTTCTCAGCTGTCAGTTTCTGGATCTTGGGCTCCAGTGAGGTTGTTCCTACTCTCAGGATAGCATGGAGATGTTGGTCAGTGAGTCTTGTCCTTAGGCTGGATTTATGTAGTTACATTTGTGAAAAAACATGCTCACAAATGTAAGCACTGCCAAACATAGATACCATCTTTAATGCTTCCCGTGACAGATCGGGGAATTGAGAAGTGTCCAGAGACTGATAGAAGACTAATAAAGGTATCTCTCTGTGCTTATTTTTGAGGGCACTACAGCACTGAAGTTCAATCACTTCCAGTTGCAGTTCAGGTTGCACACTGTCAACATCAGCAGAGAAAGGGTCTGCAAAAAGTTTAAAATAGGCTAGCTGGGATTTGAATTGCGATAAACGAAAAGATTGGCCATATAGTCCCAAATTGCTGTTCCATTTTTTTTATCTTCCAAGTGCTTCAGTAAATTGAGACATACTATGTGTAGCTGGTATTCATAGTAAAATATACAGACCTGTACCCCCACCTCCCAACTCAGCACACACACTCTCAAGCATGCACTCATACAGACCCGTACCCCCAACTCAGCACACAAACTCAAGCAAGCACCCATACAGACCCATACCCCCCACCCCCAACTCGGCACACAAACTCTCAAACATGCACCCATACAGACCCAAACCCCCCACCCCCAACTCAGAACACACACTCGCAAGCAAGCACCCATACAGACCTGAAGCCCCCAACCTCCCAACTCAGCACACAAACTCTCAAACATGCACCCATACAGACCCGTACCCCCCACCCCCACATCTCAACATACACTGCACTTATACTTAAAAACAAACATTCATGCAGACTCGACACCCCCCATCCCTGCATCTCAACATACACCACACTCGAACTTAAAAACAAACATTCATGCAGACCCGACACACCTCCCCCTACCCGCATCTCAACATACACCACACAAACATACAGGCAGAACAGACCCGACACACAAACAAACAGACAGACAGACTACGTACCGGATGTGCTGGAAGGCAGGCTAGCTGGAAGGCTGGCGAGGTATCTGGAGTGGTACTACGGCATTGCGTGGCAAGGCTGAAATGCCTTCCGGCATCAAGCCTTATTGACCACGCCAGCCGTAGTGCTGGCACTCCATTGGTGCAGCACACACACACACACTACGTGGCTTGTAGGAGTTACGTGGTGTGTGTGTGCTGAGCCAATGAGGGCCAGTGTTTTGTCCGGCCCGGAAGACGAACAAAGACTTTCCTAATGGAGGAAGGCCGATGCTGCTTGCGGGCCGCACTCCATTAGGAAAGTCAGCACCCACTGAGCAAATCCCCTTCCACTGCTCCCAATGGTCAAGAACCTATTTGCACCCCACCTCAGCTCTACTTCACCAACCCATCTGGACTCTGCTGTCAATTGATGCCAAGCTACCTATGGTCACATTTCAACCCCTAGTGATCAGTGGCCAGTATCAACCAATAGGTGACATGGCCTGCCCCACGGTTCCATCCGTCCCCAACCTGCTAAGTGAGACTGTGCCTACCTCTGCTTCCCACTTTACTACTCATGTGTGCACCTGGATCTTTTTCACCCAGCTAGTCGAAAAGATACTATTAGGCTGTAGTGTTGCGACCATCCACCCCAAAGGCTCACCGAGTCTTGGTCTGACACCACACCCTCAACCCACTTCACAGTCTGCCAGCACCACCATCTTCAAAGGTGCCATCACCCATTGCAAATCGCCATTTAACTCTGCCTCCAAAATCCATATGCTACGCTCCTCCCTAACTTGCATCCAAAGAAACACGGCTGACGGAAACATGGCTCATCAATTCCTTCATTTCCTCTTCCCAGGCCATTATATAGAGCAGCTACAACATCACCGTACATCATCTGGAAAAAATAAAAATATAAAGGAGTTTGCAGTCAGATGACAGAACTCAAGCTATCTTCCTGAATTTGATCCCCTGTGAATAAACAGCTCTCAATAAGAGATTTAGAGACACCCACTATTTAGCGCATCTTGGACCCAGGCCCCTCTTACACGAGAATTTGTTCATGGTCACCCTTCTCCTGCCCCATACCAAAAGGCCTTGTGTTCTTCCAGGCATATGGCCCGACTCCCGCAGCACAGGCTGTCCATCTCAATGTATTCTTTCATTCTGGGTAAATTTGCTATCCGTGCGGTTGACACCTGATGTGGTCCAACATTGACCATCTTGGGTCCATTCTTGGTGCCCATTCATGAAGCAGAGCAGGAAGTGCCTCATTAGCTCACCTTGCTCTGCGAGTTCACAAAGACGTCAACAGACTCTGCGGGCAAGTCTAAGCATTTCAGCAACTGCCAGTGACACCTGAACGGCGAATACCAGAAACTGGGCCTTCCCAACTTCAACCACCCATTCCTCTCGCTAGTCCGGCAAACAGCACAGGAACTAGGGCATGCCACCAGAAACCCCCTACTCAAGTATCTCAACACATATCTAGAGATTTTCTAATGATGTGCTGACGCACTTACTTTTTTTTTTTAATGGTGTGAGTGATGCCAAAGCCGTCCTCTGAAATGATAGTAGAAATACGTTACTCCAGGAGAAAGGGTCATGGTCCCCCGCAAAATGGCCCAAACTCTTGGATCCTCTTTCATTTTCAAGTGGCTCCACGTGCTCACGTCCTGTACAAAGAGGTTATGCAGTGCTATGTTAAATATTGGAGGATCCACACAATTCTAGGCATGTCATGAAATGCTTCTCCTACATCAAACACTCTATGCACTCGAAGTGCTGCTGCCACCAAAATGGAAGCCACCCATCTAGGGCTCCATGCTACCGCTCCGCTCTCACCCAGTTGCCCCTCCCCATGGGCTTTACCTGTTGCCCATCCATCCAATTTCAACACAGAACTAATGTATCCAACAGGTAAAAAATTGGGACTAGAACTGTGATCTTTCAATTTTGCAATTGCTCTGAGCTCCACCATTGCTGTTTCTGCCACACTAGCTCGCCGCTCGGCTTTGCGTCACAGACTTATTATTTCTTTTAATTTAAATTGCAATGGCTGGTAGAGGGTTAGCGTCACCGATAATTGACCCTCTCCAGTACAATCTCAGTTGAATGGACCATGGACCAGTCACCCCTTACTCCTACATGGACAATTAACCTTTCTTTTGCTTTATAGAGAAGGTCTTACTCAAGTGGTTTGGTTCTTCAGACACTGCTTTCATTTGTCCCAGCCACAGTGTTGGGTAATGTCAATATCAGGAGCGGAGCGCTCTCCAGCCACAATTCGAAAGCCTGGACACGAAGAATGCATTTTTGTCCCAATTCATATTAATAGCCATACTTGGGATTTAACGTTCTCTACACAAGTGCAGTCACCACTTCCACACTCAGGTGGACTGACCACAAAAATCAACTGGTTTTCAGTGCCTCATCCCACCCTAGCCATGCAGCTCCCTACTACCTCCCCTTTCTACAGTTGGAGACAATAGGACAGCCCTACCTGTACCACAACACACTCTCCAAGTGAAATCCATCCAAACAGAACTCTGATTCTACAGTAGCCCATGCAGATGTGTTTCCATTGAATCTCCAGAAACGCAACTACTGGCCTGAAACTATGCATTGCTCTGTGGAAGAGAGGGGGGAGGGAGGCAGCAGGGTGCAGGCGCCTACATGACTGTATATTAATTTGTGTGTACTCACTAGCTTTTGCTGTTTGGGTATTAAACTGTTTATGGGACAAAAAGGGGCTGGTACACCACTTATCTGTAGGGCAGATCACACTGCGAGGAGACTAAAAGTAACAAAGATACTTCATCCATCTGTAAGAATGTTTGAACTCCACCTGCCTTGACCAACACTATACCTCCCTCCCCAGAACTCAAGTGCTTTTCCACGGATACAATTCCTACAATTTGCTCAGATTCGTATTACCAACCCTTCTTTTTCTGCAACTAGCATTCATTGCTAGCCTGCGATTATGTCTTTCCATCATGACTCCTTTACTACCCACTTTGAGGAGGAAATGTAACTTAGAGCTTCTTGCACAGCAAAAGCCTTCCTGATTGTGACCCATCACCAAGATAGTTAATTGTTTCTTTAACTACAGGGTCGGCCCCTTTTCTTTAAACAAAGACCATAGGCCTCATTCCAAGTCTGGCGGTCCCGAAATAAGGGTGCCGGCAGCAACATACCGGCCCCCTTTCTGGACCACCAGACAACGAGAATGTCTGCAGTGGCCAGTGCTCCTGGCTGGTCTGACCTGACGGGAGCACCGGCCCCTGCAGGTATGGTTTTCACGGAAGCACTAGCACCGTTCGCAACAGTGCTTCTGTGTTCCCATTCCCGTGGAGTCCTATGGGACTCCATAGGACTAGGGACTTACACTTTCAGCCACCTGACATCCTGGGCTGCTGGGACTTGTAATGTCCCGTGTGGAACCAGGCTCTCAGGCGGCGACGAGGTTGGCGGTAACCCGCCGGTCGAATCAGTGAGTTACGGCCAGCATTGAAACGAGACCCCATGTCTTGCTTTAATAAACCTATGCTGGACCCCTAGTTAATGAACTTCATGATGATCACATTTCCCAACGTTCTTGCCCCTTAGATGGTTGATTTCTGTTCAGCTAAGGACACCAATTCTGTACTTATTTCTGTCCTTGTAGATATCAGCATGGTGGTTTAACACTGCAGCAGCATCATGGTCTTGATTCTTCTCAATCTACTAGCCACTTTCGACACTGTTGGCCATCTGCTGCTTCCACACAGGCTCCTTGATGTAGGTACAGGAAGCTCTGCCTTAGCCTGGTTTCTTATGGCTAGAAGTCCGTCCGTCACACTCCTTTTATTTACTCATTCCCCTCTGAAGGTCCCCAGAGATCCTTGCCTGCTCTGTTTTTCTTTAATGGTTATAAATATTCCCTAGCCAAGCATATCGACTACTAAGACCTCAAAATCTATTTCTATGCAGATGATCCTCTCGTACCCCTGTGGGGTGAAAAAAGAAAAAAAGACCACCTGTATTCAGAAGAAATCCTTCTGGAATTTTTGACACCCAGGACACGATGGCTGATAATGGCTGAAACTAAATTCAAACAACTGGCATTTTGGTAGGGAAGGGACAGAGGAGAGTCGGGCTCTCTGGGAGCCATCGTTCTAGCCACCTGTAATGAGGTCTTGTCCCACTCTGATTTCACATTGCAACCGTGTTCCCTTCCGGTTAATGGTTTTAATAGGCCTGTTTTTTCCTAATTAAACTGTTTTATGCAAGAGCCTATCTTTCCCCTCCACCCCTAATGAAACTACAGTAGGAAACACCACCATTTCCACCAGACTGAATTATGGCACCGCACTTTGCCTGGGCAGCCCACCGAGTCATATCCTCTTAGATGACTGCAGATCACTCAAAATGCTCTTGCCAGGCAACTCAGAGGCTTGCATGATAGGTGCCCACCATCTCCTATTCTCTGCCAGCTTCAGTGACTTCCTGCTCAAACCATTATTTATCATTCACTGGGTCTTGAATGGATCCCAACCAACTTTACCAGCACCTCGCCGCTAACACAGCGTGCTGCTCCTGTCCTGTGTATTCCCCTGACCCACAAGAAAACATTGCGGGTCCTGCCCTTTCTCTGCTCCGACCTCCATTTTAGAATTGCATCACTCTTGCTCTATGCTCCATCTCAATCTAGTATTCTGAACATTTGCCAAAACATGGATATTTACCCCTCCCCACTTACATCAGCTTTTCAATGTCTGCAGTTTTATTCAGTGCCAAGAGACCTGTGGTTCTTTCAGTGCTTTAAAAAAACAATGGCATTCGCATGAGACCTCAAGCTTAAGGAGCACATTAAGAACAATATGAAATAGTGCCACAAGACCTCCTGGAATGACTGCTTTGAAAACAGTAACACAGCAAATCGCCTGGTCACCCAAGGTTGGCTGCTTCAAACAGACCCGTGCTCCCTGCATCAAACGATGCAAGCCATTTGGCGGGAGAACATTGCTCTATAGAGTGCCATTGAACTAACCACTCCTCCTGCCAAAGGCGTTGAATGTACCAGAGTAGGCTGAAAATCCACCTCTTCCTCCAAGCAAACTAATCAGCACCTTGCTTAGTCTTGCTCGTCGCACCATCCGACTTCCAGATTTTGATTTGCGACACATTTGTTAAGCGCAAGGGCATCTTGGTGCTAGGAAGCAAGAGTAAGGGACCATCTAATCAATGCTCTAGAACAAATACGTTTTTAGAGACTGTCTAAAGCCGGGTAGTCCATAGTGGAGCGTAGTAACAAAGGAAGCATATTCCACAGTTTAGAAGCAGAGATAGAGAACACCGATCCTCCAACGCATGCATGAACCCACCACACTTAGCAAGCATGAGCCGAGTGCAAGACAGAATTTTAACTGTAAATATTCAGGGTCTAAGCCATAGAACGGGCGGTGCACCAAGCAGAGGGATTTGAAAATAATGCGCTTGGTCACAGGCAGCCAATGAAGACGGCGGAGTGTAAGGGCAGTGCGAGAGTAGCGGGGAGCCGAGACAGCCACTCTGGCGGCAGAGTTCTGTCGAACCTGAAGCAGATATATAATCCAGGCCGGCTAGAAATAGGGCATTGCAGTAGTCCAATGCAGACAAAAAAAGGGAGGCGACAACTAGAGCCCTGAACTGGGCAGATATAAAAGGCAAGACATTGGAGAGAATTTTAAGATGAAAATGACATTTCTGGCACACAGCTCTGAACTGCTCGTTAGCCGACAGAGGCATAGATTCTTACTCCTAGATCCTTAACGACACCGACACAGTAATAGGAAACAGGCCAAGCGAGGATGGCCAGAAAAGAGTGCTCTAGAGGGCTGCGGCAGAAGAAGGGCCCACCACTAACACCTCAGTCTTGTAGCCGTTCAGCTTGAGCCAGTGGTTTCCCATCCGTGGCTGCAAGACAGGCCTAACATCTAGAGGGAGTCTCGACCACTGAGAGGTCCAGACCTGGGTGTGACTGGCATACTAATAACAAAAATTGTGGTAGAGGATATCTTGGTCAGAGGCTGAATGCAGATGTTGAACAAGACCAGAAAAATGGCGGACCCTTGAGGAACACCGCAGGTAAGAGGGGTAGAAGCAGAATGATAAGGAAGAAGGGAACGAGTCTGAATCCGATCAGATAGAAAGGAACTGAACCAGGTTAAAACAACATTGGAGAGGCCAGCCCCAGAGAGGCGCTCCAGCAGGACCA
Source organism: Ambystoma mexicanum (assembly GCF_040938575.1). Lineage (NCBI taxonomy): Eukaryota > Metazoa > Chordata > Amphibia > Caudata > Ambystomatidae > Ambystoma > Ambystoma mexicanum. Next base: position 737,656,415 of record NC_090926.1, on the reverse strand, counting down.
GATCTTGAAATGTGCCAACTGCTTGCAACATTTCTGCAACAAGCAAGCATCTCAAACACAAAGTATTACTCTGACCGGATTAAAACATGCACTTGAGTATCCATTTTAGGACTAGCACCTTCGTAAAAACCTGTGCTTGGTGTGCGCCAAAGGGCACTGGGAATCCATTTTAGCAGGAACTGGGTTTATTTTTTGGGGTTCAATATAGCGCACACTTACCAAAGAATCAATGGATTAATGTACATGTTGAGAACAAAATACTAGGAAAGGAGAGAGGAGTTAGAATTTGTGGCATGGTTTGCTCTGCAAAAGGAACAGGTGATGGCTGGAAGGTGTTTACTTAATCAGACCCATGGGCACAGTTCTGGGAAACCCCCAAGAACATCGTTTTTCAGCCTACCAGCCATTACAGAAGGGGAAAGACCATAAGGTTATAGTTTTCTCTGGCCGTGATGGTTGATGTGATGCGGGGATGCAGAAAGCCCAGGTGGCATATAGGTAGTGGCTGATATAATTCTTGAGTCTCGTCCCGATCTGCAAGAGCATTGGCGCAGTCTGGATTGTTCCCAGAATGGTGTCAGAGCAGGAAGCTGCATGGCCAGAGAAAGCGTTTCCTGTTCCTTGCGCGCCAGTTTTATCTTGAGCTGAGCGATGACCTGGCTCCTGGAAGAGAGCAACCCACCACAGCTGCAGAGTTGGTAGGCAGGTGTGCACATTGCGGTTGCCTTAGAAGTAATACAGTCGCTCAAAGCCTATTCTGACTGGGGTTGGGAACCAGTGCTGCTCCCTTAGAATGGGAGAAGTGTGGTTGAATTTCCATTATGAGTCAAGCTGCGGTGTGCTAAAGCAGGGCAATATGCATCACAGGAACAACAGGCAGTATGGCTCTTCCACTCTCATCCCCCTCCCCCATTGTAGTGGGAAATTACCAGGGTCTGGAATGTGATTCTGAGGCCGTTGGGTGAAAGGAAGTTTTTTCTCATCTGGAGGAGAGTTAACTGGTGCCATGCTGTTTGAGAGAGTGTGGTATGTAATGAACCCTGGTGAGGGCCAGGTTAGGTGTGAAAAAAGTAGGGTTGTCACCCTTGAATGATATTCTGCTCATAATGGCCACTGAGCAGGGTGAATGTTATCTTTGTGGAATTTGCTCGCCTCATATTCATTCACACCTGGATGACCATTCCTGAGATGCAGGATGCCGTTTGAACAATCTCCATTTGCATTGCAGCAAAGGAGGTCATTCCCAACAGCATCTCCACTTATCGCATTACATGCATCCTTGTTTGTTGACGGGGGGGGTTGGCGGGAAGTGGACCAGTGGTTATCCATTTGGGGGCCACTGGGAATTATATTGATTGGGGTAGCAAACTGGGAATTTCATGGGATCAGAAGGAACAGGTAGCTCAAGATCGAGCCGTTGACCATTCTCCTTAATTGACTTCTGGCCCCAATTACACACGAAACAGTCATCTTGAAAATGCCCATAGCAGAGGGTCATTGGGAGGAAATAATGTTATAATTGATTGACGCACCCCAGTTAAGAGTTACTTTGTTAATGCCATGACTTTGCCTCCATAGCCCTACCATTGATTGGCATAGTAGAGTGGTAGAATTCAGGTTTGAATTTTGTAGGGGACAGTGTTTGGGAGAGCATACTGCGAGAAGTGCACCCTTGCAAGGGTTGAGGGGGTGGTTTGTTTGGCGGAAGGTGGTGCATCCATCCTTTCTATAGGAGCAGTAGTAGGAGTGTTTCCTGGGTGTGGCCATGAGTTTATGTTTTTGATGAAGCAAAGGCAGGAGAACCTTTGCCCCCCCCCCCCCACACCGGTCATATGATTGTAAAACTGATATGGAGGCAGGGGCCTGAATTACTTGTAGTGGAGTTTACGCTCTCACTAAAAAAGGAAATTAATAATCTTAAGGAATATCTTGCAGACAACTTGGCCCAGGGATTCATCACACTCCCAGTTTCCAGCGGCGTCGCCACCGATTGTCCATGCCTGCAACACTGTGAAAATGCACTTTGTGAGGAACCTGAAGGTACCCTCACATCTACTCCCCAGGGATCTTCTGTTCAGGTGGTCAGGGAACGGCCATCACTTTTGCATCCTGACCCGGGGGGGGGGACAAGCAAGGGAGGATCACCTGGGCGGAAGGTCCTTGGGAACAGGAGAGAGGGTACCTGACAGCGCGACATGGTAACCCCCCCTTCACTAACACTGACCTACCCGCCCCTCCCTCAGTCTTCATGGGATATTGTCAATCTTATCCCATCCTTTCCTGTAGTTTCCCACCAAGTACTGAGAAGAGGAAGAGGCAGCTTAGAGTAGTGCACAGTTCCTATTGCAAACACCACTCTAGTACTGGGTCGAAGAAGAGGGGAGGGGTCTGAAGGGATCCAGTAATGAAGATCAGGCATGTCACCCCAACAGGCTTGTACAAGATCAGACAATTGAGTTTAACTCTCTTCACCTGCAGCCTGTTACAAATGGAAAAGAGTATAACAGGTGGAGCCCAAAAGCATACAAGCAGCAGAAGGGAGATAGGAGAGGAGAGAATCCGTTGTGCTAGAAGACCAGGAAGCCGAGACGTCTGCAACGATCCCGAGGGACCTGCCAGAGGGACTGGGCAGGAGCAGGAATCCTCGTATGGGAAGGCGGGCAGTAGGTACTGCCATATAGTAGAGGTGGAGCAGAGCACAGAAGCCAGTGTGGGTGTGACAACGTGCCCAGCAAACTGGTGGTTTGGTTTCCCATTCAAGAGAGCTGGCTGGAGGAGCTGCGAAGAGCCAGCAAGTGTCACAAGTGTCAGAAGACACTGAGGAGACAGGAGCGCTCCTAAGGGACTGAAAATAAGTAATGGTCCACGAACATAAGTAAACGCTGCATTTATTGAATGACAAACTGAAAGAAAGGTGCTACTTGAGTGAGCACCAGTCAATGTTGCATATATATACTGAACTGAAAGAAAGCTGTTATTTGACAAAACTACAATGTGCTGAATGGTGAATGAACACAAAGTCAAATGGACATATCAGTAGCACGCTGTCAGTAAAACGCAATATGAAAGAATTAAAATCATGATGAAACTGAAGAGTTGTTTTCATCATTACAAGTGCAAAGAATAATATTACTAAAGAATATCAGTCATGACTGCAAACGTGAGAAAGAGTCATAAGTATATGACAAGTCAAGAAGTAGTAATGCATAAAGGAATACAAGTGTGGAAAGTGAAAAACCATGGCAGAAGAGCCTATAAAGGGGCACAGCAGCTTTGAGGAGATTTATGGTTGCACGACCAGTGATTGGTGGACTGTGCGGTCTGACAACTGCACCCATACCAGAAAGTCTCCTAATATGAAAGTTACAAACATAAAGAATCCAGCCAAAGCAAAGTATAGGGTTACTGGTTGCGTGACCTGTGATGGGTTTGATAACTGCGCCTGGACCAGGAAACCCTGAATGGTGATCAAGCTGCAAAGAAGTGTGAAACAAATAGTGACACAAACCTGAAGACGGGTCACGTAGACCCAGTATTTTCTTGTGAACTTTGAACAGAAGAAACAATGTGAATGCTCAGTTAAAGTCTTGGGGAAGGGAATTCTGAGAGCCAAACCACCAGAGAACATTATCTTGGGGAAGGGAGTCCCAGGAGCCCCATTTTGTGTGTACTGTACTACTGTCATAAATCACCAAGGTATCTTATGAAAAGGATACGGTAACCAAAAAGGATACAATTGGTAGGGCTCTTCCGGATCCTATTCACACGACTTGATAGTAGTGAAGTCAAATTAGACCTTCCAAATGATACCACTCTCTGACTGGTGAAACAGGCAGAGGGAGGGATCACTGGAAAGGGCGTGGGAGCTTTATAGGAAGTCAGCCTAGGATAAATAAAGTATCATGAGAAACGGTCCCAAATCAACTATAGAACAGCAAGAGCACTAATTAACAACACTGACCTGTAGGCTTAAAACTGAAGTCTCCATCAAAGTCTCTGAAGAAATCCAGGAGTTGAAACAATGAAAAGGAGGGGAAGGCTAGTAAGGGAGACTTTTCCCGAACGTCACGAGGCTCAAGCTAGATACCGGGTTGATGCACCACAGGATAGCGTCCAAAGTATTGTGCACAATCACCTTAAAAAAAATACTTCCTTTCCCACGTAGAACAGAAATATGATGAAATGGGTCCACTTGTTATCTCATCATAGGTGCCAGGGATTCACTCCAAAGTAAAGAATTGTATGCGTGTGGAATTACACGTTTCAACAGAGTTCCAAAAGCCTGCGTGCAGGTTTACACGTGACAGAGTTCACGCAGCCGGGACAGCCGCTCTTGCAAGCGTGAGGATTCGCACGCAACATAAGGACACGCAACTAGGACCGCAGCATGTAAAAAGGGTAGAGTAGACCACATGCGATACGCAAACAAAAGTGCACGCAGTCAGAGCAGTCGTACCTGAAGAGTTCCAGAGTCCACATGTGTATTACCCGCGAACAAGGTACACGCAGCCGGAACAGCCGCGCTAGCGTCCGCCTGAGATTTAACACGCGACCAAAGTACACGCAGCCCAGGACAGCCGCGCTTGGAAACAGCGTCCGCGTGGGATTTATACGCGACCAAACTTAACGTAGTCAGGAAAGCAGCATGCGAAGAAATCAGGAACCCGCGTGTCATAATACATGCGACTGAAGAGCACGTAGACAGAGCGGCCAACCTGTGACTTCCAGGCAGCAGCTCCAGGAATTCGCGTGTGGAAGAAAACACGCCGAAGAAACCAAGGAAGTAACTGAAGAAAATGCGAGGACGCAGATCAAGGGTTTCAGCTACCAAACGCCATATTGGTTCAATCAGAAGCAGCGAGTGACGTATCCACGCTGCTTATGAATGTACTACCATAAAACACGTGACTAACCTGAATCACGTGAATTTAACGACGGGAATAATGCAGACGTCGTTTCCCGGCAGTGCATCAAACAATCTCCATTTAGAATAGAACGGTCTAGCAGTTCTATGAGCATAACTCATTCTGCGTGAAGATGTTGTTCCAGGTCCAGAGGTAATATTTACAGCACGCATGACAACTACATTTGAACTTGCGGAAGGGCAGCCCAGATCATTAGCTTTGTGTGAATTGTGATGCATTCAAACTTGAAGGTCATTTCAGAACTTGAAAAACAGTATTTAAGTGAACCTATATTGGAACTGTATTGAACTTGAGATGGGGAACTCAAGAAGAACTAAAGCTGAAAGTAGCTTAACCTTTACTTTTTAACATTTATATTTTGATGAGAAGATTCCCTCACCATATTTAGTTATAGTTGTGAGGACAAGCATAGGTTTTGACACAGACAGATTCTTATTATGGACTGTCCTTAGTTTCTTTAGGTAGGGCAAGTTAGGCGTTACACCATCCTGATCATTAATAAAGATTTGTTTGGAACTGTACATCTGTTATCTGTGTCATCTCTCTTGATCCCATGCCTGTCTCGCAACTGATAACAGAGTGCTTAATAAGGTCACAATCAAAAATAAGTATCCATTTCCCATGATTTCGGTGATGCTGGATCAAATTCTGGGAGCTACAATCTATTCAACATTAGATCTGTGGGGGGCTTATCACCTGGTTTATGTCCATCATGTTGTTTAAAACTAAGTTGGCCCTTTTTGAAAGTCAGGTCATGGCTTTTGGCCTTTGTAATGTCGCTGCAGCCTTCCATTTCTTTTTATTTTTTATATAAATTAAGTCCTTTGCGAGTTACTGGATGTTTTTGTCATTGCTTATATTGATGGCATCCTAGTCTATTCACAACATATTAAACATCAGGATTATGTCGGACAAGTGATTTGTAAATTAAGAGAATCATCTATATGCTAAATTGGGGAAGAGGCAATTCCATACCGAAGTGGTAGAGTACTTACGGTTTCTGATCTCCTTCCGCCCTGCCTCTGCCCAATTTTAAGAATGGCACATTACCTGTTCGTGGCTTGGCATAATGTTACTGTGTTAACTGATCATACAAACATGCACTCTCTTATATCTGCCAAGACCTTTACTCAAAAGACTGTTGTGCTTGGCTCTATTTTTGCTGACGACTGCTCTGTTACTACCTTTACGTCTAGCCGCCTCAATGGCAAGACAGATGCTTTGTCTCATCAATTCTCCAGAAGAGAAAAGAAGGAAGAATTGAGTCCCAAACCTTTAAATGTGGAGATTTCGTTTATTTCAGCATCTACTTCAAAGGAGGGGTGGTCAATTCAGAAGTTTCGGCAAAGCATGACCAAGTCACAAATGTTATGTTGGGTTTGTCGGGATCCCATTAGATGCATTAAGGATGGGCTAACTTATGCAGATTTCATGAGTCGGGGTTGGCTGGTCTTGCCGACCTGATCCCTATGTGGGGATTAAATGGGCCTCTCAAGGGAAGGGTATTCCTGGACAGTGCCAAGGCCTGGACCTCTTTGGTCGCATCTTCAGGTGGCATTGCAAGAGGCATTTTGTATTTAAAATCAAGAGTGTCTATGAAGTTTCTATTTCATCCCATGCAAGAATTTGTACAGGCATTATATGTGTATGTAGAGGTCTTGTCATTAAAATTCTGGATTTTAGGTATGAAAGAGGATGTCTTTTGATAAGTAACCTATTTAGTTGTGATTGATTGCTGGATTTGGGTGTGAAGGTTTCAAACAGGGGAAAGTATAGTTTTGCTCCCAAAAGGGCCTGTGTCTCTGTCAGCGGATTTGTGTGGGGGACCCTCAAGCATACACGCCCGATGCACGAACCCTCAGAGGAGGTTTACTTTGCTGATATCAAGCAATAGTGTCCATGGAATAAACACTGTTTTTGAGCAAATGCTTCTCTATGGCTCCTTGACCACCATACAACAATTCCCCCACTTGCTTTCTGATCAAATGTGTGGGTTAAAGGACAGCAGCCATGTTGCAGCCAGAATGTACATCACAGCGACCCAAGTAAGCTGCATGAACTCTGAGGCATTCAGCCAGGACCAGCCCTAGGTGGCATAAGATGTGCAGGGGCTAGGGGGTGGCCTTCTTTGCATAAATGGTGACGCACGATATTACAGAAAGTTATTTCACATAATGAATCTGTAATATACAAAATATCATGGGCAGTTGCATTAAAAACATGCTGCCATTAGTAAGGCCGGAGACAAATATAATGCGACGTCCAGTATATGATTTGTCACTGTTAACATTTACCTATGTGGCAAAATATCAGGAGAGCGGCTTTATTTTGTAGTGTCAGACAAAATGAGAAGGAAGCCTCATCAATGTACCCCCTGAGCCTTCATTGGAGGGGTGATCAGGCCACAACTGTTTGACGGGGTGCATGAAATGAAAGGGGAAGTAGGAAATCCCATAACGGAATGTTGCAACGGCAACTGAGCAGGTTAGGTGACTGTTTGAGATGTTATTTTTAGATCTTCCTGTAAATCATATGACTTTTTTCCCCCATTGCTGCTGGACAATGTGCTGTAAAATCTGGTGTTTCGACTATGGGATGGATACGTCTCCCTCGTATCACTAGGTGTGTGGGAACTTCTGGCCCCAAAGCAAACAAGCTGACAAAGTGTGAACGGTGCCCACCTTTCAATCCCAACATTCTATAGTGAAATATTCCCAGGAAAACAAAATCCCAGTAAGAGACATGTGTTTTGATGACACTTGGGGTCTTGTGGGTAAGCATCTGCACTTGGACTTCCTGGGTGAAATTCTTGTAGCCGAACACATGAGCACGTTTGCCAGACTCAAAAATACCCAAGCGGGGTAGCGGCCACCCTTTGAAAAAAGTGTGCCCACCCATATGTATCCTCTGCTTATGCCCTAAAAAACAACACAGGGCAACAATGAGGGAAATAACTCCAGGATTGCAACCTCTGGGCACATATAAATGACTTGCTTGCCTGCTCATCGTTTGCCCTTATTCCCTTATTTGGCTTTGAACAGTACACTATATGACAAAGTACACAAACCATAGTAAGGTTTTCACACACATATATAAATCCTTACAGAAACGTGTCAGGCAAAAGTTGTTCACTTGTGGCATTATTCTCCGCTTCTTGAATGGGAACCTAGAAATACCAGAATGCAATTCAGCAGGAGGCAAAACATGGCCTTTGAGTTTTTAAAATGTACTTTCAAGATTTATGGCCTCAGCACGAGTTGGGCGGTATCCCGGCGGTGATACCGCCGGGGCTATTAGCGCCAGATCACGGGTTTGGCGGAACGGTAATTCCCCATTGCGCCCATTCAGGAATTCCCCATCCCCCATTGGAGGCATTACTGTGTGGTAATTGAGCAGAAAATTGGCAAATTCCCTGTGGATTTACCACCAGCTCAGAGCTGTGGGTAAATGCTGCCAAACCCGTGATTTGGCAGCCCCTTAAATGCAGTGGTAATATCTTTACCGCAGCATTTAAGGGTTACTGCCAAACTCACGATGAAGCTGTTAGACTATTGTGAGAAAAGGTTTCTTACCCGTTTGTGTTTCAATGCTTGACAAATACAGGCATTTATAAATGGTGTGATGAACATATTACATACTATCAAAAATAAACTATTTTTGGTGTGTTAAATATGAACATCTGAAAATAATGTACTTACTTTAAAACTGCTCTGTGAGATATATTTTAAGTGGCTTGGAGGAGGGAGTACACATTTAGGCAGCTAACTGGTGCTTTGTGTTTAGGACCCTTAGCACTTCTTAACAAGGAAACACCTTGCACAAAACAAATGGTCTCTTAAATGAGCAATGACGTGTACATTGCTGCTGCTTTAAAAGCTAGGCTAGAGCAAAAGAAATGATTAGTAGTAATTATGGGGCCTGCAGCGTCTGATGGGCTGCTGGGAGGGAGTATATGTCTTAGGAGCATCACAATGGCTTGGGAGGCAACACCAGGGTCAGACTGGGACAAGAAGTAGGCCTGCTCACCCAAAAAAAAGTTGCCCACCCCTCGCCTCAAAAAGTGGCCCACCCCTTGCCTCACGACCCTTGACCTCTGATGACATCACTGGAAGGGATGTCATTTGACCCCACCCCAAAGTGACATCCCAGGAAGCGATGAAAAACAACCTTTCACCCCTTGACAAAACAAGAAGTGGCATCAAATAGCATTGTTCCTAAGTACACTAAATTACTGTGAATCCACGCAGACGTCCAAGGCCAAATGATATGTTATTGTATAGCACTTACGCTTAAGCTCTTTTTTTATAGAACAAACATGCATACAATATTACCCAACCTGTGTTGGCACTCATTTATCGACCTAAGAAGGATGAAAGGCTTTTTGAAAAAAAAAGTACAAAATTAAAAAAAAAGAAAAACATGGAAAAAAAATGTATATATTTGTTTTCAATTTTTTTTCTTCCAAACCAGACATGACTAGAAACCGGCCCCCACTCCTCAGGGACGATTTCGGCCCGGCCACGGGCCGAAAGGCAGAGGGGCCAATCCGACCCTGGGCGACACAGTGGCCTTGCTCGGAAAAAGCATGAATCGTCCGAGGAAACAGAACAACCCCTCTTCAAAGTAATGTGACCTTCTATAGTCGAGGCAGGCATTGGTGTTTATGGGCCCCATCCAAGAGTGGGACCCTGTGCCACCATACACGCTGCACATGCCTTGGGCCGGCTCTGCATACAGCCTGCACAGACCCAAGATTGCATGGAACAGGAGAAAATCATGGCCTGGGATGGTAGCGCAGCCTGCGGGAGTAAGTCTGCCCGCCCTGGGGCCAGAAGGGGCAGGTGGTTAGGATGTTGTCCGCCTCAAAAACACACGTGGCGTGTGCAGGGCTGCACTGCAACAACAAGGGGCCTGTGAAGGCCCTACCCTCCCAGGGAAGACGACGCAGAGGCATTTTACCCGAGTCCCCCGCCACATCTTTCAACGTGGTGGAAAACCCTGAAGGACTGCGGTGGACTCAGAGGCCGTGTCCAGATAGGCGGAGTACTAGCGGTCCAAGCAGGGACCTCAGTCACCCGGGTTTGGCAGTTTAGGGCGAGACGCTGAAAATTGAAGACATCGCCATGGAGGAAATAAGAACTGCACCGCCACGAAGGAAAATTTGAATACCACGACCACCAGAAGCCAGCCTGAGTGAAACAGGAGAATTGACCCGTGGGAGATACTCACGGCAGAGAGGGGGTTGAGTGCCAGCTAAAGATGGAGGATAGTTGCGCAAGAAAATAGGAGGTGCTATACAAGGACAAGTGCATATAAACTGGAGCTGACATTTACAATTTGATTAAGAATTTCCAAACTCTTAATCCCCTCCCTCATCTTCTCCCGCCTCTTCTACTGCTTTTCCCTACTCTTTGGACTTCCTACTTCTCATCTTGCCCCTCTTAAATCCATCTACCACTCTTCTGTTCGCACCCTCTGTCTCCTTACCTCCCGTGACTCCATCTCTACCTCTCTCACTTACCTTGGCTGGCTTCCTTTTCACTCCCAACTTAAATTTCAATTTCTCTGCCTTGTCTTCAAATCTCTCCATGGTCTCGCTCCCCCTTATCTCTCCTCCCTTCTCTCCTTCTACTCCCCCTCCCGTTCCCTTCGGTCTGCTGACCATTTCCTTCTCACTGTACCTCCGCCCCCTTGTGCCTCTTCCCGTTTCCGCTCCTTCCAACTCCTAGCACCTCTACACTGGAACTCCCTTCCTCTTGCTATCTGTTCTACCCTCACCTTCACTTCATTCCGCACTTCCCTTAAATCTCTCCTCCTCCATTCTCCTCCTTGAAACCCCTTCCCCCTTCTGCTTCCCCCTCTCTGTATTCTCCCCCCCCGACGATCTCCCCCCCTCTCTCACCCTTCCCCTTCCCTCCTCCTACTCTTCTCCTCCACTCCCCCCCTATCCAGTCCCACTCCCCTTTCCTCCCTTTCCCCTACAGTTCATTGCTCTTCTCACGGTTTTGTTGATTGATTGATTCATATTGTAATTGCTTCAACTGTTATATTGTTTATGTATTATGTTGTTCCATTGTACAGCGCTTCGGTGTAAGGCGCTTTATAAATCAATAAATACAATTACAAATTTGAGTTACAAGTAAGGCAGACTCCAGTTGCCAGTGTTATTCAGTAAAGTATGTGTTGAGGGGAAAAAAAGAATTAGAAATGGAGGAAGGGCAGCCCAAAAGAAGGGAAGATAAGGATCCTGCCTAAGGATTCTTTGATTTGAGGTTTGTCCAGAAGGAGTATTCATTACTCTCATTAATAAAGGGACAGTGAAGGGGGAAAAGTGACAATGGCAGGCTGCGGTATGAAATATATGTGTATTATTAGCCTGTGTTTCAGAATATAATTGCAAACAAGGGTTTAAAAAGTTCCCCCACAGACCCTGCGGGTGTACGGTGCCTTATTTCTCAACCAGAACCCAGGTTCATGGCCCATCTCGTGTCCTAATATCGCTTATATTGCATAAGCATTAGGGCCAACAGGCAGCGATTGTTCCCCAAGGATTTGCTTACCCAATGATGTCTGGAGCGTTGTTTAAGTGTTGGCAATAAAGGCTGTGGTTTTATTGCACATAACATTATGTAAGCAAAATTGTATTTTGCAAGTATAACAAATTCACACATAATAAACAAATGTACACTTTTGGGCACAAAGTCCCGGGTTGTGTCCCTGGCCAGTGCCACCAACCGTTTCCCACGACGTCATGGGCTACGTATGTTACCCTGTTTCCCTTTCTTATCACTTTTTGGTTTTCCGGGTTGCTGGTATCTGGGAAAAGAACGTTTTCTGCGTGCGCAAAATGACTACGGTGCTCCGTCCGGAGTACCAGATGACTGAATTCTCCCTCCCTGTTGCCTTCCTTTTACCCCCCTAGTTTTGCCTAAGGCCGTACATGTGTTTGTAGGGGCTGTTGCGTACGCCGACGCTTGTTCTCACCTTGGTTTGCCCCATTGTCACGCCGCTTGGCCTCTCCCTGCCTTGTGGGTCTGGCACTTGTTGGCGCTTTGCACCCTGGTGTGTTGCCCTGAGCCTGGCTTTCCATATGCTCATCGGCAGGCTGCTTGTCTGCCTCCTTTTGTTCGTGCTGCGTGTGGCAGCGTGTGCTATGTCCCGCTGTCACCTTGCTCCTCTGCATATTCCCCTGTGCTTTCTAGCTGCGGGTGTGCCCCCCTCTGCAGCACTGGCCATAAGAAGTGGAGCCAAGAGGCAGTGACTGTTCCCCAATGATTTGCTTACCCAAAGATGACTGAAACATTAAGTGTAGGCAATAAAGGACGTGGTTTTATCGCACATAACATCATGTAAGCAAAATTGTATTTTGCAAGTATAACAAAATCACACATAATAAACAAATGTGCACTTGGGGCACGAGGTGCCAGGTTGTGTCCGTGGCCCATGCCGCCACACCTGGATGGGTTATCGGCCATCCAGGGTCCCCCCAAAAGTTACCACTATATCCTCTTGCAGATAGACTGTTTACCATTTCTGAATGGAAATTGTCCATGCCTTTGTCTGATAAGTGTGTCCCATCTCTGTGGAACAGCTCGGGGTTTGCCAATGAGATGGCGCTGTGTCTGATGACGTGGATTCCTCTACTTGTGCAGAATTTTTCTACCCCCCATTGAGTTTTTTTTCTTGCTATGTCTATGGCTTTGAAAGAATTCACTCTCCACAATATTTCTTTGGGCAGTACTGCTGAGCAGAATATCTCGGTCTCTCTCCCGTTGTGTTCAATACCTGCCAGGGATGCGCTCATGTCGGCTAGCAACTGTTTTCTTCCTTGTTCCACCAGGTCGTTGCCCTCTAAGTGTATGATTAAAAATACGGGTGGATCCCTGAAAGCTACTAAGTCTGCTAGACGGTCATGTATCTCTGACCATTTCATGCCCCTGTACCCCCACCATGACGTGAAGGTGTTTTGGAATGCTGGTCTCTCTTTCGTGTCTTCCGATCATCATCCTGTCCTGAATACGAATGAGTCTCCTAGTATCCACGCCGATTTGAAAGGGGCATCTTGATCTGTTTACGAGAAAGGCATCACATTAGTTCTGGTCTTATATAAAGTTTGTAACAATCCGATTTCCAACCCCGATTGTTTTGACTTTTTGGGGCCCAGCCCCCCTTGCCAGGCAGTTGTTGCTGCCCCTATTCTGAAGGAGTGTGTCCCGTCCTCTCTGCTGTCCCAACCTGCTTTTACAATGGTTTTCCTGAGCACTGCTTGAACTGGACTTAACGTACTGCCGTCCCTGTGGACCAAGAAACGCCCCCTCCCCCACGTGTGGAAGGCTCTTGATGTATTGGTTGATGATACAGTCCTCTATGCAATATATATTAATGTATCTCTTTCCGCCTGTTTTGGATGTTTGCACTTCTATTGCAATACTGACTTCTTTTACCTGAATATCCAATATACCCAAACCATTGCTGGCTTTAGTACTTGATGCGATGAGTTTGCTTAGCCCGAAAGCCCCAAAATATGTGATGGTGAATGCGGTTCTAAACAGCTATGACTCATGCGGGTGTGAGAACACTTCTTCTAGCAAACCTATTAGCCTCACTATTTTCTCAAAATTCAATAGGCGCCTTTTGTCTTTTTGTGGGCCCTCCAATTTCCCCCAACCTTTCAGAGAGGATGTTATTTATGTGCTGCGAGTAGGGTCTGGCCCCCCTTGAAGTTTAGCAAATTAGGTTACCGCCGTTCAGTGCCTTTTACCCTCTCTTTTTTCTTACCCTGTTTGTAAACCTATTCCAGAAATGTATGAATATCTTTAGTTGTTACAGGCTCTACGTGTAAAATCTGTGACCCTTAGTACCGTTTCCAGACACTTACTGTTTTGAGCTGCAGGGTTTTCGTTAATGTGGGTTTCTTCTTTACCTTTTTTGTGTTCTTTTTCCCCCCAGTGGCTGCTGTCACTTGTGTCTCTGGTGCTGCTGGATTCTTGCTCAATTTGGCCTTTTTTGGTGGTTCTTCTGCCTCTCCGAGTCCTATGAGGTCGACCTCTTCCTCATCAGAATCTTCCTCCAGCGTCTTCCTCACCCAAGCCCAGCCATGCACTTTTAATTTTTCGGCTGCTGTTGCCCATTCCATCAGCCTGGAGCCCTTCTTGCTGGTTGATTTCTTTCCTTTGCCTTCCATTGTCAGCTTTGACTAGTCTTTTACATAAATGTTACCGCTCCTTGTTTGCTACCCGTGCGGGTTGCTGTTTCTCCTGCTTAATGCGAGTTGTCCTGTAAGCCTGGATCAACAGCTTTCTGTGCACACACTGCTTTTCGCTGCTGAAACCTTGCATCTGAGACATGAGATGTTCTATTCCTCGTGTTTGTTTCCTTTACATTTTGTCTCGTGTGCTTATAACGTTCCTGCTCTGCATGCACTGTGCTATTACACGTGCTGGTTTTTCTTCTGCCTGTGAAATTGACAATTTCTGTAGCTTAGCTTGCCACTGTATGAGCTGTCGCTCCGTGGGCCCGCTTCGAGTTGCTGCGTTGTCCCGGCAATCCCGGCCGGGCTCTTTCTTCAGCTTCGTTCCTCTCGGGAAATCTTCTGCTGCCTTTAGCATCACCTTCCTTGGCTTTACTTTTTGTTCGCTGGACCTGCACCCACACGGTACCTCTCCTGCTGCTCCGCCATCTGGCCCGTGCCGAGATCCACCTTGCCCTGGTTCGGTCGTCACGCTTCTTCAGGGTGTTTCTGGTGAGTTTTTCCCAAACAGCCTAAAATAGTTCTTCCCAGTTGAGCGAGGCACGCCCCACACTAGAGCAGGACAAAGCTCAAGGTCGGTGGGGCCAAAGAGCAGTTTAAAGTTCTAATGAAAAAGAAAGTCTCGCACCACAGCAGAGCAGGGCAAAGCTCACGGTCGCTGGCCCAAAGAGCAGTTCAATGCTCCAATGAAAGAAAGTATTTCACCACACCAGAGCAGGGCAAAGCTCATGGGCTGTAGGGCCAAAGAGCAGTTCAAAGCTCTAATGAAGAAAGGTCTCGCACCTCACCAGAGCAGGGCAAATCTCACTGTCGGTGGGGCCAAAGAGCAGTTCAATGCTCCAACAAAAGAAAAGTCTTTCACCACACTGGAGCAGGGCAAAGCTCACGGCCAATGAGCAGGTCGATGCTCAGAACAAAAGAAAGTCTTCTGCGTGCACAGAATGACTATGGTGCTCCGTCCGAGTACCAGATGACTGAATTCTCCCTCCCTGTTGCCTTCCTTTTATCCACCTAGTTTCGCCTAAGGTCCTATATGCGTTTGTGGGGGCTTTTGTTACATCCCAGGCCGGACGGTGCTAACGGTAGTTCTCGCCTTGGTGTTCCCCATTGTCACGCTGCTTGGCCTCTCCCTGCCTTGTGGGTGTGGCAATTCTTGGTGCTTTGCACCCTGGTGTGTTTCCCTGAACCTGGCTTGCCATATGCTCATTGGCAGGCTTCTTGGCTGCCTCCATTTGTTCGTGCTCCGAGTGGCAGCGTGTGTTATGTCCCACTGTCACCTTGCCCCTCTGCTTATTCCCATGTGCTTTCTAGCTGCGGGGGGTGCCCCCCTCTGCAGCAATGGCCAGGTTGCTCTGCTCAGCATCCATTCCAAGTCAGCTGGTCTCGGAGGGTGGGATGGCTACTGTATTATCCATTTCCGGCCAGATGAAAATAAATGTGTGCACTTGTCACACTCACCTGTGTCTCTGGAGGAGCGATGGACGAGCCTCCCTTGACCCAGAGTCTTCACTTCCCCTGTTTCACCCGGAGGAATACCTGTCAAATACAAGGTGTACACTCAGACCTGAATTCACCCGATTACCCTGGGCCCTTAACTTCTCTTTACTGTGTGCTGTGATGTCCCCCTATGGTCTTACCGTGATCTTCAGTAGGGTGTGCACTCCATCCTGCATTTGCAGGGGTGCGATTCACTCATGTGATTGGTGCCAAACGCCGTTTCATGCTTTCACAGCGAGGCCGAGAGTTCAAGGCGCCAGTTTCTCCACTGGCTAGAAAGTCCTTCCCACAAATGAACATTGCGCGGAGAATGTTGAGTGTCCACAATTGTCCTTATTGACTTTGTTTGCCGGTATTTTTGTGGGTGAGTAGCGCTGCGTGTAGAAGCTAGCTGCTGGTAGGTTTGCGCAGCGCCTTCAATACGAGTGCGCCTGGTAACGTCTCTCCCTTCCCCTTGCAGGATAAATGATGTGGTATCAGCGCCTCGAGTCCGGGTTCAGCGCTACTGGAGACTTGGTGGTTAGGTAAGTTTGACCTGAGGCTTTTGGTAAGTATGCACCGCGTAGAGAGAGAGAGCGCAGTGAAATAAGTGTCCGCGTTATTGGAGCGAGCGCAATGAATAATGTCTCTTCTTTCTTACAGGGGTTTGTGCGCTCGTGCAACTAACCTGGATTCCAGCGTCGCGGGAAGATTCGGTGAGTATGCGCTGCATTACTGATGTGCGCGTGTTGCTGTTCTTCTTTGTTCTTACAGGTCCTGGTGTAGAAGTCCCCTCTTGACAGGAGATAGTTTCGGCGTGGACTATGAACCAGGTAAACTGAAGCTGAATGATCCAGAGCGGGAAAGCAGAAACAGGATGATCCAGAGCAGGTAAGCAGATGCTGGCTGATCCAGAGCACGGCAAGTGTATTGCTGATACAGCTCACAGTAAGCAACACGAAGCACTGGAAGAATCTTGGGTGTGGCTTATATAGCCAGCCACACCCAAACACTAGAGAGCTCATGAGTTATCATGCACTTGCTATTTGGCAACAGGAAGTGGTAACCAGGAAGTTACTACAAACACTAGGAAGGAATGAAAGGAGGGATTTGTTATGGGTGCTTTGTGTGCCTATGCCAGGCCTGCCAACCCTCCACCCAGCTTGCCCCAACTACCTGCCCGATACCTATGACAGAACTCTCCCGGGCCAGGGACAGAAAATCTAGGGGCAATGAATGCTTCACCTCATAGCCACCTACTTCTTGGGTGTTCCCATATAGCGCTTTCAAAATGCTTTAAAGCACTCTTTGTGGATATATACGTTAACATTTCGAATGTTGTAAAAATGACTGCTTTTTTTGTGGTTAAAATGCAGGGGAGGCTCCTCACCCCCACCCCTACCGCCTCTACACTCCACTTTAACTATTCCCCTTACCCTCCCCACCCCTATATTTCTTCGAAATGTCCCCAAATTTGGAGAAATAACCACAAAAAAGATGCGCTTATTTCTACATTCGAAATTTGTCTCCCAACTTTTTGTAAGGATACCCTCTTTGCATCCTAACTTTGCGTAATATAGCTGGCAACTGCCCCCTCTTTCACCACCGCCTAACTCTTGCCCCTTGTTACACACCCATCTTCCATTCCTCTTCTGGAACCTTTGGAACAGCATCCGAGTGCTGCGTTTACCAACTGAAGAGAAGTTGGCTCTGGCCACACTTTCAATTGGGAGCAAAATCGTTGGACAAGCCGATTACGCAGCAGCAATACACACGTTTGCAGCAGCAACATCTAGGAGAGTGCCGCTCATTTTGATAATGAACAGAAACATGGTAGAGTGAAAATAAATTCCTTTTTGTAATGTATACAAAGTGTATATGCGGTCTAGTAATTAATTTTAAGCACAAGTTCAAGAAAACAGTATTTAAATTGCATGTATTTAATGATTTTGGAGAGGGTATGCAGGGCAGGGTCGGATTGGGCCATCGGCCATTCAGCCGTGGCTGGGCCGAAATCATGTTAGATGCGGGCGACGCCCAGGTGGGCCGGTTCCTGAAGCTTGGGATTTTTTTTATGCAACTTACGTTACTCTAAGTAACGTAAGTTACATTGATTGCCCTTGCAGACAACCATGCTCACGGTGCCTGCAGTGCTGCAGGCAGCCCTGAGCTGCCGCAAAACCATGGCGCCAGCAGTGTTTATTTTACAAAACACTGGGCGTGGCCGGACTGGGCAAAGCCGGGCCAGCTGCCTCAGCCCAGCCCACTTTGAGTGAAGGCTGTACCATTGGGGGACCGTGGGGTATAGGAAGTTTAGCTCTGCTGCCTCTGACCCTATGCGCACGCAGCGCAACTGTGACCTAGTGTGACAGGTAGCAGACTTTGGCCAACCTGAAGCCAGGGTCTGCTGTCAGTCACGCACACATTAAAAAATCCATTGGTCGCTATTTGAGCCTGTCATCATTTTAATGCGTGCCGAGTCAGAGTGGGGCTGGCCTGACACATTGTTGCACTTGGAAGGAGTGGCTGTGGTGCTAAGTCGACCCCAAGCCCGTGAAGTAACTGCAAATGAACACTATAACCCGAATCCAGCCGACGATGCCAGCCTCTCCGGCTGCCTCAGCTCAGACCCCTGAGTGGCATGGGGGGGGAGTTTTTTGGCGATGCACATGGCCAGCGAGTGGCCGTGGGGCAGAGCGCCTCCTGGGGGGGTATTTAAGGGCTCAGCGAAGGTTCGGGAGGCAGGCGACAGTTAGGACTTGACGATTGTCAGGTCCCGTTGCCCGCTCCCGAGCTTTCCCTGTGGTCCCTTGGGCCTAGTTGGCGAGTTAGTGCAGGTGAGGTAGGGGATTAGCATAGCGGTAGGGCGGGTAGGTATTAATTATAAAAAATAAAAAAAATAAAAAGTTTGTATTGTCGGTAGCGGGGTAGGAGGGGTGCCGTAAATAAGACACCCCTCGTGGCTTACCGGTTGCTGCAGGCTTCCGTCTCCGTCAGGGGTAGCCTGCGGGCGTGGGGCTCCGCGGTTATCGTCGGGTTTAAGAGGGTTTTAGCTCCGGTGCGTAGGCCCGCGGTTCGTGTGGGCGTTGGGGCCGGGGGAGGAGCAGAGCTTCAGTGTCCCTGCAGCGGCTTTCCACGGCGCCCCTGGGGAGTACCCACGCCGCTTTCTGAGCGTTGGTCCATGGGCGGAGGGCGCGTACCAGCGCGCTCACATAAGAGGCTGGGCAGCGCGTTTAAAGGAGCCGCGCCCCTGTTGTGATTGTGGGGAGTGCGGTGCTGTCGGGACAGCGCCAGGTGGCAGTGTTCTCTGCCGGCTGGCAAGCGCTATCTAGTGCTTGCTAGCGGGGGTTGTAGGGCTCCCGCTTTGGGGTTTCTGGACTAGGTGGTGGGGAGGGAGAGGGTAGTGGGTAAAAAGGGTGGTTGGCAGGTTCAAAAAAAAAATAAAAAAAAATAAAATAAAACTATTTAGGGAAGTGTTAGTTTAAATTTGTTGCTTTAATTGGCAATATTAGAGTGATTATTTTCAGGGGAGCACACTAGGTGTGTGTTGTGCTTCTGTTTCTGGGAGGCGGTTAGCTCCGGTGAGGTTTTGAGGTTTTTCAGGGCCAAAGGGGCTAGGCCAAGGGTAGGTCCCGGCTCGGGGGCTTAGAGTGATTAGGGCATTTTTTGAGGGGGTATATTTTCTGGGCACACGCGTTTTAGTGTGCATGATGACAGGACGGGGGGCGAGCAAGAAGGGGCTGGTGGATGCCGGGGCCTTGAAGGCCCTGGAAATCATTAGCAGGGCAACTAAAGCCCAATTGGAAGGCGCGGTAGGGGAAGTTTCGGGAGAGGAGGAGAGCGGTGGGGGCAGGCCGCAGCGCAGAGCGGCGGCAGACGGTGCATTGGCGGCTGTGGTGGCTTGCACCCCTACGGCAGGGAGAGGGGAGATTTGGGAATCTAGGGGCAGGAAGATGAGGAGGGAGATAGGCAATAGGGCGGATGGGGGTTTAAGGAGATCAGGGGGGCAGCCAGGGAGGGAGGAAGGTATGTTAGCTCTAGGGAAGAGGGGAGCGCTCGAGAGGGCAGGGACCGAGGGAACACCAGTGGGGGCAGGGGTGGGGCGCCGGTTGGGGTGGCAGGGCAGAGAGGAAGAGGGGGTAAATACCTGCAGAAGAGCGCAGGTGGGAGAAGGAGGGAGAGGTCCCCGTCAATTGAGGAGGGTAGGGTGGGGCGCGGAACGGCCCCCCCGGATAGGAGTGGGGGCGGAGGGCGCTGCGCAGCCCCCGCTGTACCGATGGAGGGTGAGGGTTTCGGTACGGCCCCTCCTCGGTTAGCGCAAGGAGAGCCTAGAGGGCGCGGCACAGCCCCTAGCAACGAGGATGTCAGGGTGGAGGTCGGAACGCCTCACCCAAGAGAAGAGGACCAGGCAGAGGTTCCCACAACCCCGCCGAGAAGACTTCAGGGGAGTGGCGGGGCGTATGCCCCGGACTCGCGAGAAGAGCAGCAAAGCATCTCGGGCAGGAGCTCGCATCTTCAATGCAGGAGCCCTCTAAGAATGGAGAGGAGTAGCACCGGTGTGGATGCCAGGCCGCAGGTGGCAGGCATGGAAAGAGGTGAGCGGGAAAGGGAGTGGTCATCTGCATGGCAGAGAGGGGTTACAAATAGGCGGTTGGGGGATGAACGGGGTGGTTTTCAAGGTGTGATGAAGGAGGTGGGGGTGCAGGCCATTGGAGCCGAAGGGGTTGAAAAGAACATTTGCTCAGTGGAGGTCCAAACGGACAAAGAGGTGGAGCCATTGGGGCTCGAAGTACAGGCGGGTAAAGATAAAGACGTGGAAGTAAAAGGAAAGGGGAAGAAATTGCCATACATGGGGATAACAAAACCATTGGGGGCACACTTGATGGCGGCGACCAGGGAGAAGATCCAGGCAGGGGAATTTGTGGATGTTTTCAAATTGCTACATAGGGAGGTGAGAGCGAAGGAAGGGTCTAAGGAGGAAGAGAGGGAACTGGCTTCTCGCCCGAGGGTCCCGGTGACCATCGAGAATTGGACGTCGGCGTTTATCATTTATGCCAGTGTGTATTGCGAAAAATTCCTGGAGCGTTGCGTGGCCCTGCTTAAATATATGGATGTAATAAGGAAGGCTTTTACGAGTTTTGGGGGCTTTGCCTGGGTAAGGTATGATGAGGAATTTAGAGCGAGAATGGCAGAGGACAGGCAGGCGGTCTGGGGGGAGATAGATATGGATCTTTGGCTGCAATGGATGGCCCCAACGAGGCCTGCCCCGACATTGCACACAGCAAGTGGGCTGCCTGTGCCTTACCGGCCCTTTCTTGGTCGCCCCGCCCATGAGGTGGCGGGGGGAGGGGGCGGAGGACAGCCTTCGACAGCATGTTGGGCGTTCAATAAAGAAGGCTGCACGAGGTGGATGTGCAAATTTAAACACGAGTGCAGCAAGTGTGCGGGTCGGCATCCAGTTACAGATTGTTTTCAGGCAGGGGACAGTGGGGCAGGTCGAGGAGCGGGGCAAGGAGGTGGGGGGGAAGGACCGCAGGACAGGTAAATTGTGGCGGGCTGGTAGTTCGGGCTCAGCTAACGTAAAAGGAGGGGGGGGCACAAGGTTTGTTGAAAGGTTTTTGGGGGTGACTTAAAGGGGGTAGGAGAAGGGTGAGGAGGAAGAAGCGTAGGTAGAGGAGGGCCGCAGGGGGGATGTAACTGTGGAAATTGTTAAGGGGCGGTGGCCGTCGTTTAGAGGGCATGGACAACGGTGGCGAAGCTCTCACGCTTGCCGCACGACAAGGTGAGTAAGCTTCAGGCTGCATGGACGGAGGTGCGGGAGCACCTCTGGTGCAGCTAGGGGAAGTGATGAGCTGGGTCTGCATGGACGGGGGTGCACTAGGGCCCCTGGTGCAGCTGGGGGAAAGACGTGGAGCAACGAAGCAAGGTGCTGGAAGAGGAATTTATTTGGAATGGACTGCATGGACGGGGGCACAGGTTTGGGCCCTGGTGCAGCGGTGGAGAGGAGTAAGGAAGAAAAGGGGGCCTGCATGGACGGGGTGCACTAGGGCCCCTGGTGCAGGGGGAAACAGGTGGTAATGGACGCGAGGATCTTGGAAATGAGTGATAAGGAAGGGACTGCAGGGACAGGGGTACAGGTTTGGCCCCTGGTGCAGGGGCGTGAGGAGCAATAAAGCAAAGGGCCTGCATGGACGGGGGTGCACGTGGGCCCCTGGTGCAGGGGGGGGCAATGCAGGGCCAATACTAATAAGGTGATGGAAGGTGGGGGGGCAAAGGGGGGAGCAAGGGGGGATTAGTTTAGAGGAAAGAAGGGGTCTAAGTGGGTTTAGGTGTATGGTATAAAGGTTAGGGAAAGGGGCGAAATATTGGGGGACGGTAGGAGAAGACCTGAGGTGTGTGCGGAGAAGGTTAAGGAGATGGCCAGAGAAGATAGGGTACTGAGGAGGTGTTACTAGTGGTGTGGGAAAGGTTAGGAGGTTGGAACTCATTCATTCAGGAGGGGTGCAGCATCTGAAAGTAGCAGGCTGGGCTATTAAGAGGAGTAGGTGAAAAGGTTGGGACGCTGGGAGTAAGGGAGATACAAAGGGTATGTCAGGGACCGGGGGCAAACGGAATGTCTTTATAGAATTCTTTCAGTAGGTAGCAAGAGTGTTGCATTTATTAGGATGTTGTTGATTTGTAAGTGATTTTGTAATTTCTTTTTCAGATGCTGCTAAGAGGCCGGTCAGATGTCAAAAATCTGGTTTTTGGGACATTGCAGGGTTAAGTGGGCGGGGAAAGAAGCTGAGAAAAGGGTTGTTGGCGGGCAACCGGGGGCAACTATAAAGATGTTGTGGAAGATGTCCGGGTTTGGGAGGCTGGGCTGGGATTAGTTGCTTCCTAGGTTGGCTGGGGTGAGGGAAAGCTATGGGCCTTCAGATGGGGGGGATTAGTTTTGCTGGGGAAAATGATCTGGTGAGGGATACGGGTGGCTCTTCTTAGTTTCTGGGCTGGGAGACTGGGTAAAAAGTTTGAGGTAGAAAAGTTTGGGGGGGGTGGGGCAGAAAGAACTCCTCGGGGGAGGGTTTTTCTGGTGCCGGGGGCATGGCCCCTTTTGATGTGGGGGGAGGGAAGCACAATGGGGGAATGACACGGGAAAGGATGGGGTGGCGCTGTTTGCACAAGCAGGTCACCCCGGGGGAACAGGTATTGAGCCTGGAGGGGCATGGCCCCTGGGAGAAAGCGGGACGCCTGGAAAAGGGGCAAGGAGACGGTAGGATCCAAGGGATCATTAGGGAGGAATTGGGTTATTTAATTATTTAATTGTTGGGGGAAAATGAAAATGTTTAATTTATTTAAGTGGTGGTTAAATTATTCCTTTAGTTTGTTAGGCCATGGAGCCAGTTAAGCGTTTGATTGTAAGCTTTGGCCTGTCACATTAAAGCGACCTTTTCCACTTTTAAACGAGTCTGGGTTTTTGTGCATTAAGCCAAAAGGTGTGGAGGACGAAGTAAGTGACGTACATTTGCACAGGCCACGCGTGCTATTGTTATGAAAGGCACTCAAGTCGGGAGTATGCCGCCAGGGGATAGGAGTTCAGCAGCAGGAGAGCCATGGTGACCTGCAAGGTAAAGTGGGACTCATGCCTCGTGCTTGACAGGACTAGAAATAGTTTAGGAAAAAGGTGTCCTATTTTTCAGACGGTAAGACATTTTACATAATTCCATGAAAGTCAAAAACGGGTTTTACGCCATTCAAATTCTAGTTTACAAGTTCACCTTTAGTAAAAAATGAAATGAATGGGCAACATATATTTTAGAGAATCACAGGAGAAAAAATGTGTTTATTGTATGTACAGCGAGTATAAGCTTCCAAATAAGCACCCCACTTCTTAAATTGTGTAATAGTAAATTATTTTACAGTGCCACGAGTTGGCAAAACTGCTTTGGCAAGCGCCATCATGTACAAACCACTTACTATAGCGAACTGCCATGCCATACAATTCGTATGGCTACGGCTCACTGGCTTTGGTTTGTGCCACACTGTAAGCTTTGTGTGACCCTGGCTCTCACGCTAACTTTGGGTGGCGTGGTCCTCTGCGGCCCTTTGTCGCCGTAGAGCTCCAGCCTATATCAGTAATTCTGGTAGTTAACCATTTTTCAACTATATTGTTTATTGAGTGGTTAACCCTTCTACAAAGTTCTGCCGTAAAATGGCATTATGCAGCTCCTGCAATAAGAACACATTGTTGTCCACCTGGGAATGGCTGAAGTTCTGTTTCAAGCAAGGTTTCATAACAATGTAGTGTCACATATTGGATTGCATGAGTTAGAACTGGAGTTAGATTAAATGCAATGCTTGTTAAATGAGTCACTCCTGCAAGTTAAAGTGTTCATCTATATGCTCCTCTGTGAACATTTGCATTAACCAGGACTGCTCATTTGTCCCTGCACCCTGAAGCAAATCCTTCGTACACATCTCTCTGTAAGCATGTGTATGCAAGCAAGTGATTGTAAAGCCCACGTGTGTCTGCTAACTCACATACCAACGAATCTGAATGTGCATCCTGTTTGTAAATGTACTTGTATCACGTGCCCTTAGATGCGCACATCCTCACACACCACCATGGAGAGAAAAGCCTTGCGTGCCTACACACACCTCAAGTCAAACCAAGTGAAGCCATAAAAATACAGCATTTGTCGGCACGACGCTCCTCTAAAAAAAAAGAAAGCTTCGGATGGCCCCTAATTTGGTCCACTGTAGTACATTATCACAGTTACCTGCCGCTCAGTGGGCACAGAGAGGGCAATTTCCAGACGTCCTTCGTACTAATCCAACTCCACCCATCACCCCCCATTCCGCAAACCTTGCCAGGATAAAATAGGAGAGGTTTCAGGATTGTTTATTCATTTGGGGTTTCATAATGTGCCCCTATGCACCCACCAAGATGCTTCAGAGCGCTAAAGGTGGGGGGAGCGCTGGACAGGGGGATGGCAGTGGGGGGAGGGTATAAACGTTCATACTTTAGGAGTTCATGTGAAGTTATATTAAAGGAGCAGAAAGGAGTAAGCCAAGAGACATATACGCTTTGTCATGTGCAATATATAAATGGTCACTATTATTAATTTTATAGATGGAGCAGTGGAACAGGGATCAGTCAGGCTTTTTTGAGTAGTAACTAGTTGGAAATAAATCACTTGTTGGAATGTCTATTGTTGCTATAAAGGCACAGTGGCAAAGTGATTTGTCCAGGATCACACACTTTAGTTTAGTGTTGAAAAAAGGGATTTGCTACCAGTCTGCAACTTACGCACTTGTCTACATTTCTTCCCAGCTATAGTTGCCAGAATTATGTTTTTGGCTTTGTAAACAAACAATAAACCACTTGTAAAACTATAGTTACCTGCCACCCACTGAACCTCATGGGACCAAGGCTCCTGCACGACCTGTTGGCAGTAGCCCATTGCACTGCCTCTGGCCTCCCACCCACTTAGGGACTGTATCTGCAACCCTACAGTTCCCTGCCTATCTGCACTTACTTGAGCCACCAACCGGGGCAGCACTTACCACGTTCTTGCCATTGCACTCGCCCCTCCTCCCTGGCACTTCTCCACTTCCCTTTCCCTAGCACATAGAAACACTTGTGTACAGGCGATTCACAGATGATGGTTTGAGGGCCACTTTTTTGAGGCGAGGCGTGGGCCACTTTTTTTTGGGTGTCCGGGCCTATTTCTTGTCCCAGTCTGACCCTGATGCAGGGCGGGGAGGCAGTAGAGGAGCAACGGGAGGGGGTGGGTTGGCAGACGTATTTCTGGTGTTTCTCCCTCGGTGCAATATCGTTTAGAAACTGCCCTGCCCCAGGACTATTGTAGTTTGGATGCTTCTTTGGTAGCTCACATCCCACTTGAGGAGTACAACCTGCCCACAAACCACGTTGCCACACGGGGTGAAGGAGGTATCCATGAAATTATATGTTATTTATAACGCGCTTAATACCCAGAGGTTTCTAATCGCAGACCCGGGGATCGAACCTGTGTTGCTCCGTGTCGTCTTGCTTCCAAGGTGAGCACGTTGCCACTGAGCTATCCTCCCAAGACCAAGGCATGTCGGGTTGTGCCTGTTTCACCATTATGATTGGGATCACGGCCAGTTGAGTGGTTGGCTTGGGCTGAGTAGACGTTTTATCCATACAATAGTGAACCCTGGACTTCTGTAGACCACGAGAAATTACGTCACAACCTCATTCGAGGGTGCCATCAGGCGACTGCAGACAGTGCCTGTACTGGGAAGAACAGCCTTCACCCCCATTGGTCAGTAGCGCCCACCTTGTACGACTCCTACCCCCAACAGTAGACTGCTGGCTTTAAAGCACATACAAATCACAACTCAAATTGGAGGCACAAATGGGAGATGGGACATGCCCAAGACGACAACGACACTGTCTCCAATGCGAAGCTTGATTAAATTCAGGCGGACCGTCCATGCTTTTAGGCTGGGCCAGATGCCAGAAGAAGCACAGATGGGACCTTTCGGGTAAATTGATTACATCAACCCACCCCCACGGGAGGGAAGACTGCAGTAACACAACTATTGTTTTGCTAGTATACCCCAGGGTGTGCTGAAAATCAATACAGCCACGAGGCTCATTCCTTGGGAGGGGCGGGGGCGGGATACAGATTGGGTCAGATTAGGCTAGTCTCGGAAATGCACTAAAACGAAGGCAAAGCAAAGCGCTTGTTCCAGTGAGGGCGCGGGTCGGGCGGGTAGCATCCGCGATCCACAATAAAACAAAGGGCCTCGACCCGCTACACACAAAGGCTGGGCAGGTCCCGTCCCAGGAGCACTCTGGGAAAGGAACTAAGCACCAATTGGCAGCTACAGCGGGCACGTCCAGCTGGGCCCACCACAGGTGACCAATTGGCAGCGGTTCAACTTGTCGCTTGACGAAGTGCTTCAGTCAATCCCCAACGGCAGCGCCGTCATCCTGCTCCCAACATGGTTATCACCCCTTGTGTGTGAGGCAGCTTCCGACATGGAGAGGGAAGGGTGAGGGTGTGATGGTACAGTCACACTGAACCAGAAACGCCCCCCCACACCCGATTGCCGCATCCGTGTCCCTTCCCATCTCTGGAACGGGGTCTCCGCTCACGTCCGTCTTAATTCTTGGTCCCCGGCCTGAGCCACCGGCCTCGGTCTCCACCCTCTCACTACGGTACAGGGGTCTCAATTCTCTTCCCCAATTCCCGACGGACCCTCTTGTCGGTGTCTCATCCTGCACCTCGATTTGAACGTCGCATTCCCTCTGTTCACCATTGCACGCGCCTTTCCAGCCGCTGAATCACGGAATTTTATTTTAATTTTCAATTTATGATAATGGTTGAAAAAATAAGAAATGTTAGAACGGGGCGACAGCCATGAAGTGGCCAGTACTCCAGGCCATGCCATGATATTGTCACTTAAAATGGTCACGGGTCTACAAAGATGACACTTGCAAAGAGAAATGTCGCCATAAAATTGCCCCAAAAGTTTGAAGTGAGGTGTGCTGTGTGCACGTTGAACAGTTGCACTATTCACTCCTGCACTTATCTCCTCCTCCCCTCCAACCCCCACCTGCACTTGCCATTTCGGCTCCCTCCCTGCACGACGAGCCTACCCCTGCACTCTGCCCCCCACCCCCCAACCTGCAATTGCCCTTCGGGCTCCCTCCCCCTGCACTAGCCTGGCTGGGCCTGCACACCTTGAGCCTTTCCAGGCCCCTCCTCGCACTTAGCACGTGGACCTTCTTTCCCCTGCACTCTCTACATTCTCCTGGCTCTGTCCACCTGGCCTCCCCTGGCACTCGCTTAACCCGCGGGCCCTTCCGCCCCGACTGGCACCCCCCCCCCTTATAAATCCCCCACACTTGCATGATCCGAATGTCACAAGGCCTAGCAGAACCGGCTTTTTGTTTTTCTTCATCCATGCCCCCCTGGCCAACCCTTTGCCTTGTTGTGCCTTGAAACACTGTGTATAGGCGCATTATAAATACCCAATAACTACAATGTGTGGAACTGGGAAACGTGATCTTCATGCAGTAGATCGGGCAGAGTCAAGGAATTTATGGATAGAACTGAGCTGCAGGGTATGCCGCGGCTGAAGGTATCCTCGCGAGCCATACTGGGCAAAAGACATACGTGGCACCTCGACTCCCAGCCCCCCTCGTGTCCTGCCTCCTCTACCCACAAGCACATTCCTGAGGTCTTGCTGTCCCAACTACCCATTCACAACAACAAAACCAATACCCAGCCCCCTGCCCTCTTCCACCTGCAAAACCTCTACCAGGCGTCCTGCCTCCCCACCCTCCAGAATAAAAAATCCATACCTGGCCCCCAGGCCACAAGAACCCCCACTGACCCCCACACAGACACACACACATCCCCTGCAGACAAAACCTATGCCTGGAATCCCGCTGTTGGCAGATATCGTAAAGGGAGGCCGTGATTGGCCCAGCACCGCACACACGATGTGAAAGGCAACGGTGGGGTTGAGACCACTGCATATGCTACTTTATAGACACGTGATCACATATCTTCCAAAGGTTATCCAATGGAAAGCTGCAAATGCATGGCTTTCACAGAGCTCAAATACCTATACATTGCATTGCAAAGCTTTCAGCAAGGGTTGTATACTAATTGACCTTTTCACAATTGACCTCGGGAGAATTGACCTAATTTAGAAGGTCAATTAGGACATATATGCTGGGGTAACCCCCCCCCCTGCAACCTCCCACCCAATCCAAAAACCCTTGCAAACCCCCACCCAATCCCCTTATATTATTTATAATCCAAAACCAACCCGATACATATATAAAATAACTAAAATAATATGAAGGTCAATTGTGCAGTAGGTCAATTAAGACCACTATAATTAGGTCAATTGTGCAAAAGGTCAATTGTAAAAGGTCAATTTGGGTAATACCTTCAGCAAGAAGTGTCTGATTGTAGCCATGTTCTCCACCCTGAAAAGAAGGCTAACATTACCAGAGCACACAGACTACAGAATATGTCCTGGGATTTGGCACACTACTTCCAAGACTTTAATCAACAGCAAAACAAATGTCATGTTACCCCTTGCTTTTCGTTTTTGTCTGAAACAGGCACGCAGTCTCTTAAGTTCCAAGATGTTATTATGCACGATGTGACGACTAGGTGTAGTACCACAAAACGTGTGCGTGCGTGCGTGCGTGCGTGCGCGCGTGCGCGTCCAAAAAAGCAATGACAAACTAGATTGTTTAAAAGGCAATGGTTTATCTTTTAAGAAGGTGCAGTTTGCCTATGGAGGGTGCAGTCCAGGCAGGTATATTAAAGCTGTGAGGGATGGGGGGTGAGGACGCTTTCAGGTTCCAGTCCACTTCTTTTGTTTTTTTTTTTTTTTTTTTGATGCTGCAGTTTATTTGAAAACTTTTTCATCATTTGCTTGAGTTGGATTCGCTTTTTAACTTTTGTTTGTTTAGTTCGAGTATAGAAGATAGGAAGAGGGCAATTGTGTAAGTGTACTTGTTGTTGTGGCTGCTTAGGAGAGCGGTCCATCTTTCTTGCATACACATTTGTGTCGATGAGAGTTGAAAAAATGCACCGAATTCTTTGCGTTGTGAGGCGAGTTCATTGCATTCCATAACGAGGTGGAATATGGTTTCCTCGATTTTTTGGTCTTTGCAGAACCTGCAGTAGTTGTCTTCGTGCTTGATCTGTCTTTTTGTGAATAGGTATGCTTTTGTAGGAAGAATGTTTAGGCGAATTTTTAGAAATGTTGTTCGAATGGTTTGGTCTGGGAAGGTTTGCAGGTAGGCTGGTGGTTCGTGGATTCTCCTATTATCTTTTGTGCATTGTAGGTTCTGTTTGTAGGTATTTTTTTGTTGGATGGTCTTTATCCAGTCGTTGTGCAGCAGTTTTGTTTTTGCGTGTTGTGGACGAAGTGTAAGCAGTTCTTCTGTGATATTTTCACTATCCATTTCTTTTCTCATTGTATCTTTCCATTTTTTCAATATTGTCGTGTTGAAGGTGTTTTCTTTGTGTCGCAGTATTTGAATTGCTGGAGTTTTCCCATCTGTCAATATTTTCCGAAAAATATCTAGTCTTTTCCATTGTACGACTGATTCGATTGATTGAGTTGCCAGTTCGTAGCGTATTCTTGGCATTGGAAATGTTTGCGAAGGACTTTGCGCCAGAAAGTCGCTTCATATTTTGTCCAGTTGACTCTCTGAGCGTTCAACATTGCTTCGGTACCGTAGGTCAGAATCGGAATGTACTTGTGTCTGTAGTAGGAGATAATTGGCTTGAAGGAGAACTTGCCGTATTTTCTGTGAAGGAGGCAGCCTTGTCTTGATAGAGTTTGAGATGTTTGTTCGATTTTGTCTATCCACTGCTCTTCTGATTTTGACTGGTTTATTGTGATCCCTAGGTATTTGAACGATGTAACATTTTCTATTTCTGAATTGTCGATCATAAAGATACATTGGTTTGTTCTTTTTTTTGATGGTTTGGTGAGGGTCATTGTCTTTGTTTTTTCCGTGTTGATCGTTAGTTCGTTTTTTTTCATGTAATGGCTTAGGTCTGCTAGTGTCGTTTGTAGCCCAGTCGGTGTTTTGTCTAATAGCACAATGTCATCAGCGTATGCCATGATTGGGACTGGGATCGAGTTGATTTTGGGGGGATTGGTTTTATGTGATTTTAGATGTTCTTCGATATCGGCAGTGAACAAGTTGTAGAGTGTCGCTGCGAGAGGACAGCCTTGTTTAAGTCCATTTTCTGTTGGTATGGCAGATGTTGTAGCTCCTTGTCTCGACAATCTGACTTTTATCGTGGTTTTTGAATACAGCAGGATAATCGGTTCTAGGATATCAGATGGACAGTTCCATGTTCTAAGTTTCGACCATAGTTTTTCGCGTGAGATTGCGTCAAAAGCCATTTTTAGGTCAATAAATGCTGCGTAGATTGTCGAGTTGGAGTTGATGGCTTCATGTTTAATTACTTGTAGTAATATCAGGTTGAGGTTTGTTCCAACATTGGCCGTGAATCCTGTTTGTCTGGTCGAGAATTTATTGTTTTCTATGGCCCACGCGGTGAGTTGGTTTAGAAGTACTGCTGCAAATAATTTTCCTAGCGGATCGAGCAAAGCGATCGGTCGGAAGTTTTGGGGGTCTTCTCTAGGGCCTTGTTTGTGGATTGGTACGATTACTGCTGTTCTCCAGGAGTTTGGTATTCTGTGCAGTTTATTGATCAGTTTTGTGATGTGGCACAGGAGGCTTGCCCAAGCGTTAGGATCTTCTTTGATTATGGCATTGGATAGTCCATCAGGGCTTGGTGCTCTGGAAGTGTTGAGTTTGTTAATCAGGAGGATGAAATCTTCAAATTCTGCGTGTACTTTCCATGTTGGGTCTGTTGTGGGTTGTGTGTTCTGTTGATCTGTTTCTCGTGATGCATAGATGGTAGTAAAGTGCGTTATCCATTTTTCTTGGGTTACATTAGCTGTAAGCTTCTGCTGTTTTTGTTGATTGTCATTGAGTAAGTTCCAGAGTTCTTTTGTATTGTGGGATTTGTGGATTTTCAATATGTTCTCTGCATCTGCTTGCTGAATGAGACTTTTTTGTGATTTAGTCCAGTTTCGATGGTTGTTTTTCAGAGTTTTGATCTGGTTTGGGATATCGAAAGCTGGGGTTTTCTTTATCTGTCTTATTGTTCGGTTTAAGGCTTTTTTCCTTTCGGCAATTTCTTGGTTGTAAGAATGTCGATGGTCTTTCTGCGGGCGATTTTTACTGGTTTGTCGGAACGGAATTAGGATCCATTCGTAGTCGATTTTTAGAGCATTTGTCAGACTTGCCTGTAGGAATTTTTCCGGTAATGAGGCTAAGGATGCTTGTGGGATTCTCAGTCTTGTTGTTGTTCCGTTTAGTTCTAATAGAGGAGATGGTAACCCCGGCTCTATTTTTTCCAGTGCCGCTTCAGAGTGGGCGGTAAGTTGATTATGGTCGCTCCTATCTGTTGATATCGTCTGCACGTTTGTGACTGATTGGTGAAGTTTTTCAGATAGGAATATATAATCGATGATAGCATGGGATGAACCTCTGCTCCATGTTGGTGTATAGGGTTTCGAAGTGTTCCCTTGACTTAGAAGGAGTAGGTTGCGTATCGTGGTTTCTTTTATCCATCTCTTTGCGTTTGCCGATAAATCTGAGTGCTTTAAGAGGCCACCGTTCTTATCGTATAGTTTGATGTTCAGATCGCCACATATTATTACTTCCGATGACGGATGTTTAGTTGTGGCCTCATCGATTGAGATGAAAACTCCATCTAGGAACGTATCTGTTGATATTGCTAATGGGTTCCAATAGAGATTTAGGATTAGGATTGTTGAGTTGTCTTTCTCTTCTCGCTTTTGCTGGTTTTTTGTATATATTATTGTGGTCAGTTGAGTCCAAGGGTTTATGTTTTCGGAGAGTATTACTGTACTGTGAGGGTTTATCTTGATTAGGGTGAGTAAGCCTGAAGCGGGTCTTCCTTGTTTTTGTACGATAGCTGGGTTTGGAAGTGTGATAAAACCATCACATGCTGGTGGGTCGCTGAGCCAGGTTTCTTGGAGGCATATGAATTGGTATTGCTCTAGTTCAGCGGCTGTGTCCGTGAATAGATGGAGATTTCCTCTGGTGTTCCACGAGCACAGTGACCACGTAAATCCATTGTTCGTTAATTGTTATGAGTTAGAGTTCATTGAGTATTCTGTAGATTCTGTTTCTGAGAAGGTGGTTTCGAAGTCATAGATTCTTCTAATTGCATGGGCATCTTTGTCTGGTCGTTGGCTTCTTATTGAGTCTTCTATAGATTCAATGTCTGATGAAGGAGTTTCAAAGCTTGTTCTGTTAGGTTTGTTATTTCTGTTTAGGTATGCTTCTTCTGAGGCACGATTTGAGTTTCTGTCGTCAGTTGCCTGTTTTTGTTTCCTTTGGTCGATGTTTTTTCTTTCGTAACTTGCTGTTGCTTTATATTTTGGTTTGCTTGGTATTCTTGTGGATGTTGAGGCCCAGCATGAGAAGCCCAATTTGTGCAATTGTCTTCGTGTTGATATGATGAGTTCTTGGTTATTGGGGTCCGAGAGCTCTATGACGATTTTATCCAAGTTTCGATCGTCTTTAAAGGTTATCAGATCAATGTCTTTTGTTGTGAGTTTATTCAAGCGAGGTATTACGCCAAAAAGGCGTAGTAGATTTGTTCTATTTAGGATTACCGGTTCCAGGTTTTTATTTGCATTTTCAATGTGGATTTCATATATTTCATTTTGTCGTAGTGGATTAACAAATGTTGGTCGCATCTGGCTTTGTTGACTGGAGTCTTGTGGTGTTGTTGTTATCGAGATCGACGAGATGGGGTCGTAAGCTTCGTCTCTGGTTGTGGATGTTGAGATGTTTTCCGTTGATATCATCGAAATTTCTTCTAGGGAGAGTTCAGTAGAATTGTCTTGATTTTGTTTCGTCTGTTGGTCAAGGATTGTGGTATATTCATCGATTATTATGTAACTCGTCTGGATTATTGATTGCGAAGCCTGTTGATCGTTTTCTGATGGTTGTTCTTCGTGGGTGGTCATGTTGAGCAGTTCCTCATCGATCGGCGATTGTGGCAGGATAGGTTCCGCTAATTTGGGTTTGGTCTGGGCTAGATGAACTTGAATGCTTTGTGTGTTGGCAACTGGTAGTTTCTTCTTTGATTGTTGAACAGTTTGGGTGTTCTGGTTTATATTTCTTAGAAACGCTCGAGAGCCCGTTTGTCGTTTTTTGTTATTTTTCTGTTGGGTGGGTTTTATTTCATTTGTTGTTTTTTCTTTTTCGAAAATCTGAAAGTTTTCATTTGGGTTCTTTGTTATGTTGCTTGGGGTGATGGTTTTTGTTTTTTTGTTAATAATATTTTGACTCGGTTCTTTTGGTACTTGTTGGGCGAGGTCCGAGGTGGTTTCAGGTAGTTGTTGTGTCTGAATTGGACATTGTGACGATTTTAGAAACGGCGGGCTTTGTAGTCGTTGGTCGTTTGGTCTGGTTGCTTGCTGGTGATGGTGTTCTTTGAGCATCTGTACTAGTTCTCCTGTAAGTTTTGTTTTCTCTTGTCGGTCTCCTCTCGCGATCTCGGCTAGTCTTTGTTGCCACCGGTGTGTCTCGTCTGCTTCTATTGTCAGTCTTGATTCCACTGTCGAGACAAAGTGTTCGATGTGTATCTGTTTTGAATGAATTAGCGCTAGAAGGGTCGCTTGATCTTTTATTGCATCTTTCATATCTTCATGTAGTTTCAAGAAGGGGATCATCGACTAGGAGAGTGTTGCGATGAGCATGTTTTGCAAATCTAGCATTGTTGTTGGGATTCTTGGGTGTGTGTCTTCTTCAGCTTGTTCGTGGTTGTCGTTTTTCTGTTGGGGGTCTTTTGGTTTTTGATTCTTGATTATTGGGTCTGGGGTATAGTAAGATTCATCCGAGTCATAGTTGAATCGGGATGGGGCAGTTTTACGTTCATCCAATTCTGGTTGTCGTTCTTTTTTCATCAGCTTGTTTTGGTTGCCATGGGGGATACATGGTGTTGATGTTAGTTGCATTGGGTTTGCTTCCGTTAAGTCTCCAAATACTTCTTTTCTTTTTTCTGCAGTAGTCATGATTGACTCAATTTCAGTAATGTCCAGTGATAATTTTGCCGGTCTGTTTCTTGTTTTTGATGTTGTTGGTTCCACTGGGCTGGTGGATTTGACGGAGTTGTGGGTTTTAAGCCACGCAAGTCGTGCTAATCTTGCTTTTTCTTTTTGCTTCTGTTGTTCTGGTGTTGGAACTGCTGGTTTTGTAATTTGGTCTTGTGTTCGTTCAATTTGTTGGCAGTTTGAGGTAGCCTTGAAGCCGATATGGTGAGCTGTGCGTTTTGGTTCTTGGTTATTAGCAATTTCCTGAGGATTGCTGACTATTTCGTGTGGTTTCTTCGATTCCATGGATTGTTGATTTCGGATTTGTTTGTCCGGTGTTAGATCCTGTTTTGTGGATGTCTGCAACTGTTTGTTTGTAAGTTCCATGGGTTCTTTATTGCTGGTTATAAAATTTGTCAGGGTGTCTTGTTTCCTATTGTTTGGAGGATCTTGTTTTGTGGGCTGGTGGTTTGTGTTCAGAGCAATTGGAGGATTGATCAGTTGCTGTTCAGGTTCGAGTTGAAGAGCCGGTAATGATGATACGGACATGGTGGTTTGTCCAGTTGTTGTGGTTGGATTCTGAGCTTGAGGTTTAATGTCCGGTCTATTCATCTCGGTTGAGGTAAGTTGCTGATTTTCTACTGTACTGTGTGATTCCACTAATAGTCGAGGGGATGTCACAATGGGATTAGCAGATTCTAGGTTTTCTTCTCTGAAGTCTTCTGAGTTCTGTTTAGAATGTGAATTCTGTGTCAGGGACTTTGGAATTTCTTTATACAATGTCACTTTCTTGAAGGATTGCTCCAGTGTTAGCTGCAGTAAATTTTGGTCCGTTGTATTAGCGCTCGCGGTCTTGGCTGTTTGTCTTGTTTTTGGACGTTGAGTTGGGTGTTGTTTGTTGGTGCGAATTATTGTCATTGTTTCCAGGTTGTAGTTTGCAAAGCTTAGGTTTTGGGAGGTTCCTATTTGGTTTCTTAGAATACTGGCCCCCTGGTTACGGCTTGCTACTGTTGTCTTTATCTAATTCAAACGATTTGGTATTTGGTGCGGTCAGGATCCAAGGGTCGAACCCTTTCGGTCTCCTGATCAGCGAGGCTGCGCAGGTGTATCTTCGTTCCGCTTTTCTGTAGAGGATCAAGTTGCGCTTTCAGGATCCAAGGGCCGAACCCTTTCGGTCTCCTGATCAGTGAGGCTGCGCAGGTGTATCTTCGTTTCGCTTTTCTGTAGGTGATCAAGGTGCGCTTTCAGGATCCAAGGGCGGGACCCTTTCGGTTTCCTGATCGGTCAGTGGTACGGGGTTGTGTGATCGTTTTGTTCCTGTGGGGCGGTTAGAGCTAAGTTTTCGGGATCCAAGGGACGAACCCTTTCGGTCTCCTGATCAGCGAAGGTAGGCAGATGTTTGCTCTTTGCAATTTTCTGCGTTAGGTAGAGTTGGAGGTGGTCTGTTGGAGCCTTCAGTTAGTCAGTATGGATCGGATCAGGATCCAAGGGTCGAACCTTTTCGGTCTCCTGATCGGTAGGCGTAGATGGATATTTGTTCTTCACGATTTTCTGCGGTGGGTCGATTTACAGTTTGTCTGTTGTAGATTTCGATTAGTCGACAGGGACGTTGACGTATATTCTTTCTGTTCTGTTTGATCTGTTCTTTTGGTGTTGTAATGTTCAAGGTCTAGGGCGTGCGGCGTGGAGATTTTTTTTTTTTTTTTTGTAGTCAAAAGGAGGAGGTTTTAAATAAAAGCATTTTTAGGTGTAGCATTTACTGCGAAATTGGGTAGGAGGACAAGTATCTGCTGCGCCGCCGACAAGAAGCAGGTCCTCACAGGGTTCAGGAGCAAAAGCTGTAGAGTCCTCTCGCAACCGCAACCAAAAGACTCTGCAGCAGACTCCGCGGCCGCTCCGCGGTCTTCTGGGTATTTTAAAGGCACCAGGTGAAAGCAGGTGAAACAAAAAAAGGACAAGAAGCAGGTCCTCACAGGGTTCAGGAGCAAAAGCTGTAGAGTCCTCTCGCAACCGCAACCAAAAGACTCTGCAGCAGACTCCGCGGCCGCTCCGCGGTCTTCTGGGTATTTTAAAGGCACCAGGTGAAAGCAGGTGAAACAAAAAAAGGACAAGAAGCAGGTCCTCACAGGGTTCAGGAGCAAAAGCTGTAGAGTCCTCTCGCAACCGCAACCAAAAGACTCTGCAGCAGACTCCGCGGCCGCTCCGCGGTCTTCTGGGTATTTTAAAGGCACCAGGTGAAAGCAGGTGAAACAAAAAAAGGACAAGAAGCAGGTCCTCACAGGGTTCAGGAGCAAAAGCTGTAGAGTCCTCTCGCAACCGCAACCAAAAGACTCTGCAGCAGACTCCGCGGCCGCTCCGCGGTCTTCTGGGTATTTTAAAGGCACCAGGTGAAAGCAGGTGAAACAAAAAAAGGACAAGAAGCAGGTCCTCACAGGGCTCAGGAGCAAAAGCTGTAGAGTCCTCTCGCAACCGCAACCAAAAGACTCTGCAGCAGACTCCGCCAGTCCACTTCTATCACCCAAGTTTGAACTGGCGAACATTGCTCCATTCTGCTACCAAAGAGTAGGTAACTGCGCTGGAGCCAAATAAATAAATAAATAAATAAATAAATAAAACCAAAAGAGGCGTTCAAGCAGATTTGCAATGCCTTACCACGGCCTGCTCTTGGACTCCCTGCAGCTGCAATTCTTCCCAGGTATGCGAGGGCTGGCCGGATTCAAGGCCTGACGGGGGAAGGAGGCGGGACAGGATGCCAGGCAAGATGTTTTAGTTTGGCATTATAGGTAGCCAAAGCTATTGCATTGGAGGGCAGCTAAGCGGGAGGTGTGATATGAGGAGGGCACGCAGCTTTTAGGGGTGGTTTGGTTATTTACTACACTGCCCGTGGCCATCCTAATCCCTATGGCCACTCCCAACCCCTTCCTGCCTAAAACACATCCTCCTGGAATCCTTGAGCTAGCTTTATCAAGCAGTAACAGTGAAGCAATCTACTGAGAGTTAATGGGAGCTCCAAATGAGCTATTGGTGTAATAAAATGTCGTAACCAGTGTGCCTTCAGCCGCTTGATCTATATGCAGTATAGGTGTCCATGCACTGAAGTTCTGTTAAAAACAAACA
Source organism: Ambystoma mexicanum (assembly GCF_040938575.1). Classification (NCBI taxonomy): domain Eukaryota; kingdom Metazoa; phylum Chordata; class Amphibia; order Caudata; family Ambystomatidae; genus Ambystoma; species Ambystoma mexicanum. The sequence goes on along the minus strand of NC_090926.1, from coordinate 737,618,984 downwards.
CTGGCAAATCCAACGTTTGGGCTAGTGTATAGGTTTTAGACATGCATTTGGCAAGCACTGCTATTACATGCCAAGGCACTCTCACCCTTTTGCAGCTGCTACCATTGATGCCCGGTTATTGCTATTCTGGCAATGCCTGGTATACGCTTGTCCCATGCCTACATAAAAAACAAAACTGTTGTCATTGCCAATGCGGGTATCATGTGCTTTTTCTCAGGCAGGGCTGGGCTCTCGTGTTCTGGGTACGTGGCTAGTCCAGCCTGAGCCCTGCCCGGCTCGTTAACCTCTAGTACGAAGCCACTGGCGTGTACATAGTTGGCATATTTTGAATACAAGCAGTGCTTTATTGACTCCCTGCTTATACTGCAGCACCGGATGGCAAGCTGGCAAAGGCTGAGCTATGGAGACTACACTCCATGCACCTCAGAAAACTTGCTGGAGAACACAATCACCGTCTCAGAGCACAATGGCTGCAGGCAGCACGAGTACTGGTCCTGCCTGGTCACGGTTCCCATCGAAAAGCGGCAAATGGGGCGGGCGAGAGAGGTGGCTTTCTGCCACAGCACTGGCACTCTGGTCCCAGCCCAGTGCTTCACCCACCTGAGAAGGTGTTCAGCCCATCCAAACTGGTGGAAGGGGGTCTACATGTTCCCAATGCTTATACTGATGAGCCAATAGTCGGGCATACGTTTGGCTGCCACGTAGGAACAATTTAGGGAAAAGGTGAGCATCCGCCGTGGAAAGGTGGTGACAAAGCAAGGAGTCTGAATGTTCCCTCTGTGTAACGGAGCGTGGCAAACCCCGAAGAGCCCAGGCAGTGCAATAGAAAGAGCTGTGTAAAAACATACTACGGAGGATAGCACAGGGGTAACGTGCTGGTCTTGGTAGCAAGCGCATGCAGAGCAACTGAGGTTCAAATCGCGAATCCGCGCTTAGAAACCCAACTCGCGTTATAAAAACAACAATACAATAAAATAAATACTACCAACAGTGGCTCTTATTGGGAAAATAAAATAGCAAGTGTGTCGGTGGGAAATGCAAACGTGTTTCCGGCACAGGCCAATGGTGGAGAGAAGTAAGTGCCTAATACCACGCCACCATATAGTAATGCTTTTTGGAATTGTAGACAGTGTGTGTTCCCAAAGAGGGGCACAGAAGATTGTTGCAGTTCAGCCGTACGTGTGGTTGACAGAAAGAGTGGCATAATCCACACGGGCACAAGCTTCCAATATCAAGATGGAAGGTTTACAAGATGGCTCGAAGGACGAGCATCATGATCAGGTAGCGAACCCACAGCCAGACGAGCATCATGATCAGGTAGCAAACCCACAGCCAGACGAGCATCATGATCAGGTAGCGAACCCACAGCCAGACGAGCATCATGATCAGGTAGCGAACCCACAGCCAGACGAGCATCATGATCAGGTAGTGAACACGCCAGCTGGACGAGCATCATGATCAGGCAGCGAACACGCCAGCTGGACGAGCATCATGATCAGGCAGTGAACACGACAGCCGGACGAGCATCATGATCACGCAACGGATGCGATAGCCGAACGAGCATCATGATCAGGCAGTGAACACGACAGCCGGACGAGCATCATGATCAGGCAGTGAACACGACAGCCGGACGAGCATCATGATCACGCAACGGATGCGATAGCCGAACGAGCATCATGATCAGGCAGTGAACACGACAGCCGGACGAGCATCATGATCAGGCAGTGAACACGACAGCCAGAAGAGCATCATGATCAGGCAGTGAACACGACAGCCGGACGAGCATCATGATCAGGCAGTGAACACGACAGCCAGAAGAGCATCATGATCACACAACAAATGTGACAACCGGACAAGCATCATGATCAAGCAGTGAACACGACAGCCGGACGAGCATCATGATCAGGCAGTGAACACGACAGCCAGAAGAGCATCATGATCAGGCAGTGAACACGACAGCCGGACGAGCATCATGATCACACAACAAATGTGACAACCGGACAAGCATCATGATCAGGCAGTGAACACGACAGCCTGACGAGCATCATGATCACACAACAAATGCGACAGCCAGACGAGCATCATGATCAGGTAGTGAACACGACAGCCGGACGAGCATCATGATCAGGCAGTGAACACGACAGCCAGAAGAGCATCATGATCACACAACAAATGCGACAGCCAGACGAGCATCATGATCAGGCAGTGAACACGACAGCCTGACGAGCATCATGATCACACAACAAATGCGACAGCCAGACGAGCATCATGATTAGGCAGTGAACACGACAGCCTGACGAGCATCATGATCACACAACTAATGCGACAGCCGGACGAGCATCATGATTAGGCAGCAAACACGACAGCTGGAGGAGCATCATGATTATGCAGCAAACACGACAGCTGACTACGCGGATGCCCAACAATACATGGGAACAACAGGTGCAGATGAAAAGAAAGTGGCTCGTTCAACTGAGGAACCAAACTATTGCTGCAGAACATCAAACACACAATCCTAAATCGGGACAGCCCTGAAGGACACCGATACAAAGGGTTCTTCCATTGCCATATAGATCATCTTTGCTCCAAAGAAGACCGCCTGACCGGACCAAGTCATAAGGATATCCCACAGAGGGATCACAGGAAGTGCACATTTACTGCTTCTGTTCCATGAAGGGGTTGAACTACCATTGGTGCCACTGTGTGCCGGACAGGCAACAAACCACCCCAAAAATAAAGCAGCTTTGATCAACACCAACAGCTGCACAGTCCCCAGCGAAATGACAACATCATGCAAGAAGCTGCAGTCGATATGGCGCCACCCTTTCCAGCACCATGAGAATGGGGGCTGATGCCAACACACCCAGTAGAAGCCTCAGGCCAGAACTGGGCATTAATGGGACACTGCACACCGGGACTCAGGATTCCCAGAGATCCCACTGCTGCTCTGGGCGACTTCTCCAATTATCTTAAATACAAACTTTTTCTGAATAAACATCTTGGGGGGGGAGGGGAAGGTGTGGCTTGATCTCATTGCTTTGAACCCATCATGGATGTCCTTCACTTTGTATCACATCCAAATATGGCAGAGCAACAAATCAATAGAAAACTTAACTCTGTGAACAAAGCTATAAGCAAGCAGACACTCAAGAAAGGACAAACAAAAGAAAAACAGTCATGACTTGCACCCAAAAGTGGAAGAACACCCAAGCAGACGTCAAACTATACGAACATCACACAGACCCGAAAGTTCTGACACAAGCCCCCAGATCGACTATTTCCTAAATACAGACCTAAATAATTAGCTCAGCAATGACTATTCATCTGGACGCAACAATAAACGAGAACGCGGCCTCCGCGTCATTTCTCCTATTGCCCTTCCTTTCTTTAGGAAGTCCACTCTCATGCCACACATTTTGTCAGGAGTAAAACATCAATAAGCACACAACAAAGAATGAAATACATGTACACTATGCTAGATTTGTGCCCCCTCCCCAGGAGCGCATTGCTTACACATTTCACCCTCCAAATTCTCCAACACAATAGTGCTTTCACTTTCTCTTTTCACACCCACACCACAGGGGCATCTAATAGAATCGTGTAAAGTGCTTAGACTGAACAATGACTTGTAATGTATACTGATGAAAAACAAAAAAACACAAAGAATGACGATAGAAAAACACAGAAAAGTGGCGACAGGGAAGCCATTTCATTTGACGTGTTGAGAGCCAGTACTGTTTAATGTGGATGTTTGGCAAGCAAATGGTAAACTAGAAACCCAGACACTGGTTTCCCGGTGTCTCTTCATCCTGGAGTCAAGTTCTGTGATGTGACATGATGCACACTCTTGGAATTTAGGGGACAATTTCTTTTGACTCGACCGATCCACCACTGATGCCCTCCACTTTAGTCTCCTTTACTTCCATGCTGGTCAATCGCCTTTGCAATCCCCGCCCCTCTTGCCGATATTGGTGTTCACTTATTTTCCATAACAACTAGTCTGGTGTCAATTTCATCATTCTTCTGCGAGGGTCCAAACCTGCAACGATGCAATAGTTCCTGCAGTGATTCCATCTCCTCTGGTCACGTCCTGGCCCCCTCTCCTTGACCTACTAGAGGTTTTCCAACCCTCCCCAGCTCGGACACTTGCGTCAGAAGATGGAAAAACGCAGACAACCCATGTATCTGACTGTCCATGGTCGAGGGATTATCATTCGGGTCAACAGCTGCCAGGAAGCCATGGTAGGTTTACACTTACAACTCGACAAAACAGTCAATATGGTGCTCCCTGTTGGAATGACGGGAGGGAGGTTCAGAAAGGATGCGCTCCAGAGAGGCTAGTAAGACCAAGAGTACCCCCCCCCCCCCATTAAGCAGGCAGCCCACAGAAAGAGGTCATAGGACGATAATCTGGAAATTGAACAGCATGTGAGGGAGAGGGCTCCGTTTGAAAAGGGAATTTTGGAGGGGCTGGTTCGGCGGGGGTCGGAGATGGAATTTGAAGTATGTTTCTCTTCTTCCCCAACCTAAGCCCAGGAGCACTAGAGAGGAGGATGAAGCTGGTTGCAATAGAACCCCAAAATCAAAGATATGCAAGCATCAGATTTACATCCAGCGAATGGGGTAACCAGCTATGAGGAGGCTGGGCATGCATTCATAGAAGGCCATGCGGAAGACAGTATTGGACAGCGGTGATCAGACCTATATGGTTACTGACCCCTTAGGCTGTGCCACCACTTTGCACAGCTCGAAGCACCCCATTAATTTACTCCAGGGAGATATAACTAAGAGTGCACATGAGAGCCTTTGGGTTATTTGGGTGGGGGTGGGGGGGGCGGAGATCTTAAAAATCAGATGCCTGCGAATTTGCAAACTATTCTATTTTTTGGAAGGAAAAATACTTTTAGCCTCCCATTTTCAGGAGTAAATGACGCCATGAAACAACAATGGATTTCAATAGGTGAATAGCTGGTATTTTTTGATGGAGAACCAAATGGAAGACAGTAGCAACTGGATTGGTCAGCATCTTAATCTGACTCCAGAAAGTGGAAGGAGGGAATCAGGGTGACGTTCAAGGAAAGTGTGGGGACCTTCAGTGAGTTTAAATATACCTTGGGAGTAGACATGCTAGAATTGTTTTTTGGCTTGTTTATTTTTAACTTAAAACATCCAAAGTGAGTGTAATTGTCCCATTGGTTTTAGGTGGTTGGGAGACATCTTGGTTACGTATAAAGTGGACAATTACCACACAGCCATTCCAAGAGATTTCATAATCTGACTCACCCTTAAGGGAGACCCAGTTGGTGGCCCTAGAACGCTGAACCAAACAATAAGTTAGCACCATGCACACCAAGGTGTATCTTGGCTTTTTAGTATAGTCTGATGTTGTATTCTTGTAATTATTATCAGAGGTCAAGGTGCGGGGGAGAAAAATAGCAACCCTGGCATATGGATTGAAGAAAACGTGAGAACAAAATAAGTTCCCCGTTAGGGAACTCCCGTCCCCTGCACACTGTCTAGGGCTATGTAGCCAAGGCTTTTAGAATGTGTAATTAGATATTCATTCTAATTCTTAGATGGACTTTTTAACAATACATTACTTGAGCAAAATGTTTTGCATAACATAATTTGATCATAAGATGTAGTAACAATGATTGATTCATTTTTTCACTTATGTACAAAAGACAACTTGTAACTTGATCTTTAGTTTAGGATTTACTGGTCCAAACAAGATTGCCCAATGTGTTTCAAGAATGGTTCTCTTCTTCAGGGGCTGTATTATGTAAATCAAAAATTTAAATCTGAAGCATTCATTCACAATCCTCTCGGCTGACAAATATCTCCTGGGGTAAGCAGTGGCGGGTGCCAGATCCGCTTACCAGGAACCACAACGTCACGCTCATCTTGAGGTTAGGCATTTAAACTTTCCCCATCCTCTGCTCTGCCCCCCGGGCTGTGGGTATCCGCCCCCCCCCACGGCAGGTGAGCTCCAGTGCGCGCACACAGGGGAAACCCGCTGCCCGGGGGGCAGAGCAGAGGATGGTGCACAGGGTGCACAGAGATCTCCAAGTGTGGACCCTTGACCAACGTTCTGTGGGGGCAGCAATGATGGCATCAATGGCTGTAGATGATTCGGGTGACGGATGCCTCCATCTACAGGGGAGGGCACCAGTCTTTCGGGGAGAGACAAGTTTAGGGAGCACGGATGGAAGGCGATCAAGATCACTGTGGCAGTATTTTTTTCCAACATCCAAGGAAAGATTGTAAAGATCCTTACTGACAATACCATCACAATCCACACCTTTAACAAGAAGGGTGCCTCACTCCCTCTGTGCTAGGAACTCCTGTCCATCTGCTTCTGGGCATAGACAGAGCAGGTCTCTTTCAGCGGTGCATCCAGGAAGGAAGGAGATCCTCCGTGAGGATGCTCCATGCTGGCGGGTAACTAATTCCTACAAGTGGGAACGGATGAAGAGGTGACACACGTCACTGTTGCCCCATGCAGGTCACCACAGGTTTGCCTCTGGGAAGAATTTCACTAGCCCCCGTAGACCCTCATACTTTAAAGAAAGAATGGCAAAATGTTTCTTCCTCACACTTCTCACCCCATAATCTCAGGTTTCCTACTCTCCTTTCTAATGTAATCATTAATTATCAATACGAATTCCTCATTGGCCCCCCAGCTCCCCATAACCCTCCCAACAGTCCTTGCAGTACTTCTCACTTAGGGTGGTTTCAACCCAGGCTGAGAGCTAGAAATGGGGCCAATCTGGGTGCTTGTGTTTGGTGGGTCAACACTGATAGAGGGTGCGGTCCATAATGGCTAACTTTGCTTTCTACCATCCGTTTGGCTTGCAGGCGTGTCAGGGGAGATTTTCCTTTTCATGGATGAGATGGCTTACTGCAATTTTACGTTCATTTATACTAGTTGACATTCTGAATGGGTTGCCCGCTGCACATCATCTCCACTTTGAAACTCACTGCTTACTATGTTGTAATCCCCAGTTACCATAAAGACGGGGATAGGTTGGAAGAGCTACTAACCTCACATGCACTAATATAGACTTAATTAGGCATAGAAGATGCCCTAGCAGAAATTGATTTTTCCCAACCCTACCCCTACGTGGGACACAAGATCTGCGCAATCCGACGCTGCCAACTTCCCCAATAAGCATCAAACGCGACAGGTTTGCATTGCAGTTCTTGGAACCTATCATACAGCAATCCAAACTGCCAGTACACCCAAAGGTCACCCTTTTAGAGCCCTTGAGCAGCCGTAGGGGAAAGAAATGCATTTTCTACAAGAGTTTAATCGGCCTTCTGGGTCTTTTGCTCAGATTAGAATTATAACAATTGTTCTTTTATAATGTGCTTAATACCAATGATCGGCTTCTAAGCGCAGGATTGGGATTCAAACCCTTGTTGCGCAGCGTTGACTTGATTCCAAGACAAGCGTGTTGCCCCCGAGGTATCTGGGCCCAAACCGGACGGTCCAGCTTTATCAAGGTCCCAGGAGCTATCCTTCCTCCCCAGCCCAGATACCAATATATTGGCAGTGGAAACAGATCTGTGCCATTCACGGTCTCAATTTAGATGCAGCGCATGAAAAACCCAAGCACAACAACAGCCGCTGGCATCGGAATTATATCGAGCTACTCCTACAGATGGCGTCAAGGGTGCTTCGACGGGCCAAGGAGCCGGTTCATTATGGGGCTGGATGGAATGTTTAAAAGAAAGAAAAGAAAGTAACAATTGAACAGTACTCTACTGCCCCGGCATCGACTGGGTAGGGGGCAAAGAATCCAGAGAGGATATGAAGAAAAGAACCAGTCATGAAAGACCGTTAGAAAAGGAGATAAGGCGAGATGAGAAGGAGAGAGAATTCCATGGGGGTTGGGGTGGGGGGGGCTGCTGCTTTGAGCAGCCGCCTAGGGCTTGAAGCCACCTATGGCATCGGGCAGCGTGTGGGGGAGCCCCCAGAGACTAAATCAGGGGAGACTACAAAGTTTCATAGCCAATAAGATCACAAGCAAGACAAAGCAGACCACCCCCCCCCCCCCACTCCCCAGCCAAAAGGGTGTTATCTGGACCAGGTACGATACCAGGGGCTGTGTTCCCTAGTTCAGGCGGAAGGGAAGAAGGATAGAAGGACAGTGCTGGAAAGTTAGAAAAGAAGGAGCAGAGTGACTTGGGGAAAGGCGCAGATGGAGACCCGAGAAGCCTAGGAAAGAGACAGAGACAATCTTCTTCCGAGTACTTTGAGCTTTTGTTCATTCTGGAATCATGGCTGAGACTTGCATGCGCGCGAGATCAGCGATCATTTGAGATGCCATGCAGTCACGTATGGCCATGGCAATGGCAGAGGCGTGCTCTAAAAATCCCACACAACTTAACAGAAGTACCGCTCTCGATTTTAACTCTCGTACTGCAGTCAAACCACAGTGAAAGGTGCAGGACGGTGGTCAAAATGATATAGCACACACCTATCCATTCACCAAAATCCCAGGATGGCCAATGCCCTCTGCGTCAGGGGCCTCTGTGAATCTAGCATGCACATTGCTTTTTATTATACTGAATGAACAGAGTTCAGATACGCAACATTCAACATTACCAATAAACACCAAGAACTATACATTCATCCCAACAATCACCATCACGCTCATGTTTTCCTCTCCCTACGTGTTGCGACTGAAGTGTGCATGTTTTGGTCTCATTACTTTATCCACTCTTCCCTTTCCTGCCTGCCTTGGCACATTTTCCCTCTGACCCCACAGACCACGTTCTGGAGGGCACCCTGTGCGCGGTCACAACACACCTCTGCAGGGGCAAGCTCAGCGCTTTAAGACCACTACGGTGGTGAATTGCATGGTTATTTGGTTTTTATACTGGTGAATTGCACATGGTTATGTTATTTGGTTTTTATACTGGTGAATTGCACATGGTTATGTTATTTGGTTTTTATACTGGTGAATTGGACATGGTTATGTTATTTGGCTTTTATACTGCTGAATTGGACATGGTTATGTTATTTGGTTTTTATACTGGTGAATTGGACATGGTTATGTTATTTGGCTTTTATACTGGTGAATTGGACATGGTTATGTTATTTGGCTTTTATACTGCTGAATTGGACATGGTTATGTTATTTGGTTTTTATACTGGTGAATTGCACATGGTTATGTTATTTGGTTTTTATACTGGTGAATTGGACATGGTTATGTTATTTGGTTTTTATACTGGTGAATTGGACATGGTTATGTTATTTGGTTTTTATACTGGTGAATTGGACATGGTTATGTTATTTGGCTTTTATACTGGTGAATTGGACATGGTTATGTTATTTGGCTTTTATACTGGTGAATTGCACATGGTTATGTTATTTGGCTTTTATACTGGTGAATTGCACACGGTTATGTTATTTGGTTTTTATACTGGTGAATTGGACATGGTTATGTTATTTGGCTTTTATACTGGTGAATTGCACACGGTTATGTTATTTGGCTTTTATACTGGTGAATTGCACACGGTTAGGTTATTTGGCTTTTATACTGCACGAGTCACCACGCTAGTGGTTTTAAAGTGCAGAGTCCTTCTCCGTGAGGGAGCGAATTGTGACTCCACCCAACGTTTTAAACCAGCTCGTAGTCTGTGGGAGGAGAGATACAAAGAAAAGCAAAGGAAGGAAATGGTAATTTGGGGGGGAATGGGTAAACAAAATGGAACAAACTTGGGGAACAAACAGGGTAAAATAACACACGGTAGAATGAACTTGCAAACTGGGGTGTATGCAAGGGATAGATCAATACCTGTAGTTGTTATTTCTATCTCCTGTTTCAGCACTTTCCATTCCTGCCCTGCCCGTGCAACCACCCCATCCCCGCCCTTCCCTACACTTGCGCGTTCTGAAGGTCACTGGGCCTAGTAAGATCGTTGTATTTTTATTATTTTCCCCGTTGTACCCCTCCCTTGCCTCGTGCGCGATATACATAAACTATCATATCATATTTACAGTTGTTAGGAAAGACAGGGCAAAGCAGAAGGAAAGACGGCCTATAAATAAAAAACGACAAACGTGTTCATGTAACAACTAGTGGTCGAAGTGAGCGGGAGCGGTGCTCCTATACTTTAAAATTACATTTTACAGCTCCTATAATTTTATTTTAAAAAGAAACCGTTCCGGAATGTTTTCATTTTAAAATAAAACTGTAGGAAGAAGTTGCAGTTTCAGTGCACTGCACTGAACGTTCCCTTAAATGCCAGGTGCAAGTGTTTGGGGGTTTGTGTGTGGGAGGGGGTGTGGTGATGAGGTTTGTGGGGAGTGGGTGCAGGCCAGCAGGGAACATAGTTCCACTACTTCTTTTCGTACACTTCGACCACTGGTAACAACACATTATTTAATAGTGAGAAAAGCAACGCGGTCACTACACCAAATAGCCGTAGCCTGTGCGGAGCGCCACAGTGGCCCCTCTTCCTATCTAACGCCGCAAGCCACGAAGACATCTGTGGGGGCCTCAACATGCATTACAGTCAGACCACTGGCAAATTCCCCCCACTCCGGTGAGTCACATAGCCCAGGGACATTACGCGACGCCCCAACCACGTGTCAACACACAACTGCATCCCTTACAGCTAAGGCTGCAGGCAACACATGAAAGGGCAACGCAAAGACCCTCATACACTGCGCCTCCCCAAAGAGCAAGAGCGTAATGAATGAAAAGGCTGATAGAGAGTTACTAGCATCTTTTCTACATTCTAGGAAAACGATATTGCAAATGTCACCTAGGGAGCCAGGGACTACCGATTAGAGAGGCAGAAATACACCATTGCAGACCAAATGTAGACTCTCCTAACTCAAAACAAAGCTACTCCAGAAGAAGGACTTCTGCAAGCCAGTAGCCCTCTGAACAGAAACGCATCCCTTAGTCGCGAATACCAGGGGGGGAGGGATGGCGTAGTCCCCCCACTTTATTCAGAGGGTGGACTCAGTGCCCCCAGCTAAAATGAGAAACATTGAATGTGCTCTTTGAATTTAAGCCAAACTCGGGGATCAAACCTGCAGTAGTCGGGTTTGTAGGCCAGACGCTTTACCACTGCACTATGCAACCTGACTCAGAATAGCAAACAACTAAAGGTGAAATGCCCCATTTCGGTATTGCAAGTCCCATGGAAAACATTTGTATTGGTTTTTGGACTTTAAAACATGCACACCTTTTAATGTTTTCAAAAACACTATTAGAAGAAAATATCCTCTCTTGGTTTTGTGTGTGTGTTGATTTTATGAAAGGCAAATGCCATTCCTCCTGTGCAATTTGGGTGGTTGCGCAAAACCAATTTAATGAAATGTGCATATTTTACCTTGATATGATAATTTCTGGCTCCGTCACATCCCATTCGTTTGTTGATGAGTCCCCCCACTTTAATTTTTAGGACTTGACCTCCTGGAATACATTTTGTTTGCATCAGCAACCAGAAAAACAGATGAAGACACCACATTAGCCATCAGTGAGAAAATCGGCGACTCCATCCGAGAAAGAAAACCACATCATATAGCACCAGGCAGAGCATATGCCAGTCTCTCACCTCCATACCTTAAGCTATTTCAAATACTTTTCACAAAAAGCAAATGCTGTGTTTCTCCATTGGATGTGTGCTTCCCCAATCAGTAACAAAAAAACGAAACCCAAGAAACAACTCCCTCTTCACTATCTTTAAAATGCTAGGCAAACAGCCAGCCAGGGGCCTTCCTCTGAAAACGATTGTAGGATTATTTAAGCAATAATCCCTGAGGGGGTGGAGGGAGGGCATTACGAGTGAGGGCCTGTAACTATGGGCCCCGGGGCATTACCTGACTCGGTAACTCCCCCCCAGCAATGCTATTATTGCCATTAGTACCCGGCCTTTTGTACCGGGGCACTAAAAGCTTCTTTGCGAACCGGCATTGTGCAAAGGAAAAAAACAAAACGAAGTCTGTTCTCCCTTTCCATGGCGACCATTGAAAAAACTAAAAAAGTAAACAAACAAAATGGCCACCATGTAAAGGGAGAAGGGACTAAACATAGTCCCTTCTCTCTTTCTATGGCGGCCATGAAAAAAAATAGGAAAAAGGACACCACCAAAAACGGCCGCCATGGAAAGGAGAGAATGGACTACGTGTAGTCCCTTCTCCCTTTCCATGGTGGACTGTCGCAGATCGGCAGCGGACGCGCTGGGGACAGAAGTGTTCCCAGCAACTCCACTCCTGAAATGGATAGAAAAGAAGGTGGGTGGGGGGGATGGGCCAGGGAAATCTGTGGATAGGGGCAGGGAGACGGGTGGAGGGGACCACTTACTTCATTCCCGGCAGGGGAAGAGGGGGGCCTCCAGCCGTGAGGAGGCTCAGGGCAGGCAGTATTAACGTCTGGTAATCCCTCCGCTCTGAGCATTCTCATTGGCTGAGAGGCTGCCACCTTACTCCCGTTGGGTACTAACCACACATCTCTCTCACACAACAAATTCTCCTTAGCCTAAAGAAAGCATTTACATATAATACCTATGTCCTGAATTCATTTCTGTACTAAAGCATGCAGAGGTAGGCTCAATAAAACAACAACCCATTGAACCATTAGCAACAGATCTCGTACACCGATTGGGAGGATGAGGGAGGGGTAGCAGTATTTAGGTCTACCAAGAAGGATCACTCCAGAGTGTAATAGGAGCCCTAGGCTCACAGGACTGATCTTTGACATGGGACCATATCGGGGCATTTTACCGCTTGTTCCACATGAAGGCTGTTGACAACACCCTAAGCGGAATACAATTTCCCCTTGCTACTGTGAGAGGGTCATTACAATGACAGGGGGAGGGGAGTGCCTGGAGACACCCCACATGCCACAAATGTCAGCAATTGTACCACCCATCACACAATGCCTCCCAGTACATTTGCTGGCCATGGTTGCCTTCAGTTGCCATACTCGGCTCCCAGAATGCAACTGAGAGCAACCAGGAAAGCCCGGCCCGGAGCCAGGAGAACGGAATCAGGCACAGTTCGGGAATGGACTGAATTTTCATGCCACACAGAAATGACACACCAAACACCCGACATGCCAACCCCAGACAGATCCCAGGCGAATGCTGTGTCAATGGAAAATTAAATGAAGTGGGGAGATACTGCAGGGGAGGGGACAAGAGTCTCACAGAACACCACACCAAACCGAATATGCAACAAAACCCACAGCACCCGATGAAAGCCACAAGGAAAATGACTACCCTGAGTTCATGGCTTCTACCAGGCCATTAGAGACCATTTGCAAAACCGTGCTGGTAAAGAGAGGGCGGGGTAAGAGGGCTTAGGTTTTGTTTAGAGTTTCTCGCATGTGTAACCCAGCCCTTAGAGAAAAGACAGGTCTGTATAGAGTCAGGTGATCGCTGCAGCCGATGGCAGGGGTGAGACAGAACCAACAGGATCACAGTGTAAAAGGGGACAGAAGGAGAAGCAGACTGTGGGCTGCAGGGGTGAGGTCAGGAGGGGTTAAGGTGGACTGAGAGAGTGAGACCAGGTGGAGATCTGATGGAGAAGCAGAGTGCTGAAGAGTTGGTGGCAGAATTGAAGCAAAGTGCAGGTGCGGTATCTGTGAGAGGGGGGTGGTAACAGTTGTGCGTGTGCGTGATGTGTAGTGTGAGGAAGGGGTGTAAAAAGATGAGAAGAGGGGTATAGTGAGAGGTGAGAAGAAAGGTGTAGTGAGAGCTAGGGGGAAGGGTTAAGTGACAGGCAAGGAGAGGGGAGGAGGAAGATGAGAATAGGAGATAGAGGGCATAGGAAGGAGTAGGATGGGAGAGGAGATGGTGGGTGAAAGGAAAGGAAGGAGGTAGTAACATCATGGAGAGGAGAGAAAGGGAGCGTCTGAGGGGGACACTGACCCAGAGCATCTGAGAGTCACACTTTTCACATCAAGCCTCATTGACAAACCTGGCAAGTGCTAGGATGGGCTAGGATGGGGCCTTTATACAATCCCCAGAGAGACCCTGATGGATAAGGATTTTGGCATTCGGCTCTACTTACAAGCTAGACATATGGGCTAGGGAAGGAAAGCCCATTGGCGTATATATTCCCATCCCTTCGCCCACCCGGTATGTTACACTGAACAGCTGCCCATCATAACTTTTGGCAACCTGAACATTGTACCAGTGAATAATCTGCACAGCTTCCATTGTTAAAAAACTAAAAACCCCTGAACTCTCTTGGGCACTCTGAATCCGCACAGCCATCTGTGACAGTACTCCCCCTTCAGTTCATTCCAATCACAATTTCTATTTACTAGTAATATCCTTCCTTCCATATACCTCATTCACTCATTCATCTTCAACTTATGACTTTGATGGCAAGTTCTTGGGAGGATAGCTCAGGGGCAACGTGCTCGCCTTGGAAGCAAGATGACACGGAGCAACACAGGTTCGAGCCCCGGGTCTGCGCTTAGAAACCGCTGGGTATTAAGGGCGTTATAAATAATCAATCATATCATAAGGTCATAAAACTGACCATCTCTTGGCACTCTTAGTGGCTTTGGCACATGCATGCAAGCAGGTATTGGGGGCAGTGCAGCCGTCCAGTCAACATACCAAACTCCCTCAGGCAACTGACAACCGGAACATTGCCTTAGACGTACAGAATCCATAGTCATAGCAAGGGTCTCCTCACTGGAGGTTATTCATTCCTTGAGATTCAGCTTTTGTGCCTAAATGTTTAAAAAGAGGCCAGGTTACTCTGCTTAATAAGAATTAAATAACACTTAGCCTGGACCCAGACCTTCTAGAGACCCAATAATCCATACCCATGCTCTTCCCAGTGATCGGGGTACTAAAAAGGGGTATCCAGTGGCATAACAATAGGTAATAACGAAAAACATTTTTAACGAAACGTTATTACCAAACAAATACCGAATTTGTATTAAATATATATATATGGGGTGGGGTAAGGGGTTAAGATGGGTGGGGAGGTTTGGGGGTATAAACAAAGGAAAACGGGGAGCTTGGGGGAGGACCCCCCCCAAATAAAAGAAAAATATTTTGTTAAAAATGTTTTCGTTCTTTTTTTAATTAGTTAATATCACATGGAACCCCAAAAAGGTGGAACAGAGGAGAACAAATGAATAACCTCAAAGGCGAAAGGCCAGTTGAAAAAGGAGGTGTGCAGTCATAATGTCGACATCAATAATGTCGACAGTCAAAATGTCGACAAATTAATGTCGAAAAACAATAATGTCGACAAACAAAAATGTCGACATTATTCGATATTTTTTCGACATTAATTTAGTGTATGCATAAATAAATAAATATATATATGATGTGTTGAGTATGAGGGGTGGTTGGGGGGGTGTGGGGGGGTGGCAGGGGGGTGTTGGGTGAGGGGGGGTTGGGGGGGGACCCCCCCATAGTAAATACAATTTTTATTTATTTAATTATTGAATAAATAAATAAATAAATAAATAAATAAATAATTGGTATGTGTTGAGTATGAGGGGTGAAAGGGTGGTTGGGGGGGTGTGGGGGGGCGGCAGGGGGGTGTTGGGTGAGGGGGGGTTGGGGGGGGACCCCCCCATAGTAAATACAATTTTTATTTATTTAATTATTAAATAAATAAATAAATAAATAAATAAATAAATAATTGGTATGTGTTGAGTATGAGGGGTGAAAGGGTGGTTGGGGGGTGTGGGGGGGGTGGCAGGGGGGTGTTGGGTGAGGTGTTGATAGTTTTAAGGGTTTATAGTCATAATGTCAAAAAAAAAATGTCGACATTTTTTTTTCGAAAAAATGACTTTTTACATTATAAGTATAGGATGTCGACATTATTATTTTCGACATTTTTTTTTCGACATTTTTGTCTGTCGACATTTTTTTTTCGACATTATGACTATAAACCGAAAAAGGATCATCAGGTGGTGAGGAAGGGGACCAGGACAGAGAGAAGCCACACCTTGCCACTGAGAACTGGCATATTCTGGTGTACCTGTTTGGCCTTAGTCAGGACCAGATTTAGTGGGAGGCAAGAGCTGGGGTCAGATTAACGGTGGATGGTGTTGTGGAGAAATAAAAGAGGAAACCACAGACCTAAGAGACACCAAACTAGCTCTCGTTGCCAGCTATGTTTTCTAACGCTTCAGCTCACAATACTATCATCAAATGATTTCTAGGATTCAGGTCACTGTACAGGCCAAAACACCAGAAGGGGGGTGGAAACCCTCTTGCAGTGTACAGACAATAATGTTACTAACACTTACCGAACCTATAAGCAGATCTGTTCCCATAACCAATCCATCCATCCGGTATAAAGCCTTTGTGTACCTGAAATGTAACAGTGTGTGTGGACTACAAATTGTTGTTCACCAGTTTTCCCTTCTTTATTGAATTGATAATAAAGTAATATTTTGCCATATTCTTTGAGTCTGTCCGGTTATTTCGGTTCAACATTATTTGTTATGGTAATTCCATTCTGACTGCCCCGCCAAAGGTCCCACCAACCTCGTTCACTAACATCCGCCCAATGAAACTAGTAACTGCGGCAGCCTTTGCCTCCACCTTCATCCGCTCTCAACGCCCCACCTCTGACTCTATCTCTGTCACTGCCCTCAGTAACCTACATCTTTCCATCAGCACCACTTTTAACATTCTTGCCCCAGTCATGAGGATCCATCTGAAACCTGCTTCAAAGGGAAACACTTGGTACAACACCAAACCTGTAACACAAACGTAATTGCAGGGCAGCAGAAAGGAAGTGGTTTGCTTCTGGCTCATCCTCTGACAAACTGGCATGCCGCCTGCTCCAAAGGCAAAACAGACTCGCCATTCGTGCAAAGAAAAGAGCCTACACCCAGGCACGGGTCTCCGGCACTTCCAACAACCTGGCTGAACTTTTCAAAATCTGCAGGGAACTAACCAACCCCCCTGCAGTCTCCTCCTACCCTTCTCCTTCCCAGGCCCTCTACAATACATTGGCCTCACACTTTGCCACAAAAACTCAGGACATTCAGACCTCCCTTTCTACACTGCCTCACATCCCATCATGCACCCCTCCCACACCCCCCTTCCCTCCTTCTCCTCCTCCTCCTCCTCCTCCTCCTCTCCGGTCACACCTGAAGAAGTTACCAGAGCTGTCCGCTCCATGAAGGACTCTTCTAAACAGGTCTCCCCTTCTTCATCCAGGACTATCAAGGATTGGCTCTCTTGTCCCGGCTCTTGCTGATTTCTCCTCCCCCAACAAGCACTCCCTTGTCTGCCAACTCCTGAAAAAAACATCCTTTGATCCTACCTGCCCTGCCAGCTATTGCCCTATCTCCATCACCTCCTTCCTGGGGAAGCTGCTTGAAAAACTGCCCTTGCTCAAACTGGCCTCCACAACCATCAATCTGGATTCCGAGCATCCAGAGTCACAGAAACTGCTCTTCTGAACACCTATGAAGATCTGCTTGCATCACTGGACTCAAACTCTACAGCTGTCCTCATCATTCTTCATCTCTCTTCTGCATTTGACACAGTAAACCATTCCATCCTCATGCAAAGGCTCCATGATTCACTTGGTATCTTGGAACGGGCACTGGATTGGCTTTCCTCTTTCCTCACTAACCGCTCCTCCCAAGTCATTCCTGGCCCCTTCTCCTCTCCTACTGCCATCTTCACCTGTGGTGTCCCCCAGGCCTCTATATTCTCCCCCTGGCTCTTTAACATCTACCTTGCTCTTCTTGCATGACACATCTCCGCCTTCTCCTCCAACTTCCAGTGTTACGCAGAAGACACACAGCTCTTCTTCATACTCCCTGCCGACCCTCTTTCAACATCCATCTTCCCTGACTGCCTATCTGCCATCCAGCCCTGGTGCACCTCCATTGACCTCTGCCTCAATGCCCGTAAAACTGATATCCTTCCCATTGGGACCCCTGCTCCCTCCCTCTGTCCTTCCTCCTTGGGCTCTCTTCTTCGCCTTCAACTGGAGCTAGAAACCTTGGAGTCATCTTCGACTCATGTCTTTCCTTCCTCACACTCAGGACATTGCCAAGAAGTCCAACTATCAGCTCTTCCTTCTCAAAGGAATTTTACCTTTTCTCACTTTCCCTCATAGGCTCAATGTGACTGAAGCCCTGGTTCTCTCTAGACTGGACTATTTTAACAGCCTCCTCCTGAACCTTCCCTCTTCAACCCTGTGACCCCCGCCAGCTTATTCAGAATAGGGCAGCAAGGTTTATCCTTAGCTTTCAGCCCAGGGACTGCATCTCTGCCGCACTATAAAGTCTTCACTGGCTCCTGGTTGCTGCACATATTACATTCAAATCCATTTGCATCATCCACAAGGCTGTCTGGGTCCGGGGGATCACACTATCTTTAACCTTATCTCACTAAATACTCTCCCTCTAGACCACTTTGTTCCACTGGCACCAACTCTCTTTGTGTAAAGCGTTTTTCTAAACAGAGGGCAGCGGGACGCTCACTTTGCTCTGCGGGCTCCCTCCTCTGGAATAGCCTCCTCCTCGATCAGCACCTTGAGCAGGATCTCCTCAAATTCCAGAAGCTCCTAAAGACCTTCCTCTTTTTCGGTGTTCTTGGCCCTTAGGCATCCTCGAGGTCTTGACCTCCCACACCAATTCTTCCCAGCTCCTGTCTATCCACAGCACTTAGCATCTGCGCACCCTATGCCTGGAGGCTCGCACTTGCACCTCCCGCGGCCCTGGCCTTGTAGCGCTCAACATTCATAGCACTTAGTCTATGGCTCTCCCTTGAGCTCGGACGCCCGAGCACCTATCACCTCTTCCTTTTAGGCCTCATTATAACCCTGGCGGGAGCCGTGCCTGTAACTACAGGCACCCGTCAATGAGGAATTACATTGCCGGGTGCCGGTGCCTGTCACTTCCCATTCCTATTTGAGCCCTATAGGGCTCAATGGGAAGGGGGACGTTGGATGCACCGGCACTGTCAAGGACACTGCCGGTGCATCCGACATGCTGCGCTCGCGGGTGCCGCTCTGCCCATCAGGCCAGACCTGGCGGGCTGACAGGCACCCGTGAGCACAGCTCGTAGTATGACGATCCAAGAACTTCGGTACCGGCATGCTTACTGGTACCGTAGTTCCCGGACCGCCATGCTTTTAATGAGGCCCACTGTGTTGTAATGTATTTCCCTTCCCTGCCCTGTGGGCACTTTGAAACAGTATCGTCTTATTGTATAAGCACCTAAAGAGTAAACAATAAATAAACACTAAAGAAATACATTCTGTGCACAGAAACATCCAAGAAGTGCTACTGCACACCTTCTCACCTCTTCACCACACAGTGAAGAGGCAGACACCCTAGAAAAAAGGAAAGACCCGCCCCTCAAAAGGGTCATATACATACTCCCACATGGAAGGAGATATATCCTCTTCCCCCAGTAAAATCTACTTCACCTTCCCCTCCATGGGTAAACGGCACCTTAACTCCCCCTACAGGAAAGGTGCAACGCCTCCCTGCCCCCAACCCACCAGGGACGAACCAGCCCTCATGAACCAATTTAGTGGATTTGGACTTTTTACTCCCACCAACGCCTGTAGCATCATACTATCCCTCCCATTAATGCGGAGCAGACAGCAGGCATGGGGTACTGTGGGTGAAAGAAGCAAGGCACAGCCCTGTAGGATGAACAAGCCATAAACATTGGGGACCCACCCTAGTGGTGAGACCGGTAGAGCAACAATACCTGGCTCCAGCCGACAAGACCACCACCCAGAGGGTCCAAGAGCGGACATCAGGCCTGGCTTCCTTCTTCCATGCGCCTGCTGTGGAGAAAGCATCATTTATAAGGTCAGTGCAATTTGGCCAAAGAAATATGGAAAGTCTAGACCACAAACCTTTGTACATCATAAGAAGCAATGCCACTAAAAGGCACCAAAACTGTTGAATTATTCGGAAGGCTATTTTAAGCCGATGGATCTCAACCTAGCTACACATCATCATTACCAGTTTACGTTAGGAGTAGTTAGCACATCGTTACTGGTTTCCAGGAAAACCAGATATCTCATTAGATTGCACATCATTTTCCGGTTATCAAATTAATGTATGTTAGGTTGGGGGATGACGAATATTCGGACACACAAGTAAAGGGAGGACAGATGCCTTGGTTAAGTCAAAACCCCAGAGCCTATCAGGCAGCAGTAAGAATACAGGCACTGAATGCATATGTAATGGTTGGAACCCCTGCGAAATAATGGCAGCCTCAAGTAAAATTACCAAATAAGTCTTTCAATTAAAGAGTGAAGTGGCCAAACTAGCCAAAGCCTCTGAAGCTGGGCCAGAGTGGCCGGAGGAAATTAATCCTGTCCAGGGCACTGCAAATTTGACTAGTGATCCAGAAAAATAGGTCTCCAGGACGGGGGACAGAATGTGTGCAAGCACTCAAATCAGTCAAAGCAGTGCCTGGAGTAGACACGCTGACGGGCCAGCTGCATTCTGGGAAACCATGGAAGGGTACATGTTCCCGCAAAGATAGAACAGCGGGCTATATTAATAACGCTGGTGTGGGGTGTGTTTTACTTTCGGTGTTGGCTATCCCGCCTGACCATGTCTACAGGAACAAAGGCACAACCAACAGCCAAAGGGATGTGTACAGGAAGAAGCAACACAGGCACCGAACTGATGGTAACACAGAACACAGAGTTGGTATCTCATCAGGGGGTGATGGCAGAAATGTGTATTTGTAGGATTTCTCAAAACTGACTATTGGATGTGTTGAAGTTCAATCATCATTGGTGAACAAAATCACCCACTGGCTGCATAATGTAAGAGGGTGTAAGTCTGTATTAGCGAGGATAATCTGCGCTGCGTGAGGGGTAGGATGCCTAAGGGAGACCCAGACTTTGTTCGTGTCTCTCTGAGCCACCCAAGTTTAGTTGAGGGACTTCTGTCAATCGAAGCACGGTCTTATCCCCCTGCATGCACAATCATTTCTATTCGACCATGAGCACCTCTGTCAGATCATAACATAAGGGGGATCTTCCAATGTGTTAAGTGAGATCTCTTAGCTTGAGGTGGGGAGAATGGTGGGATGGGACAGTGTGGACTGACTGCATAGTGAAGGCAATATGAACCCCCCCTTATCCCACCAGGAGCATCAATGGTGAGTGGAGATTGTTGACAAAATGGGTCTGAAGGTATTATCTTGGAATGTGGCAGGGGTCAACAAGTTATTGATGGACTCTGATTGGGTTAGATTTATCCACCAATTTGACATTGATTGCCTTCAGGAAACATGGGCATTTAGCCCCTTTGAACTACAGGGGTTTGGGTTCCTTCTGCCTGAATGCTAACAAATGCCCTAGAGGAAGGCTGAAGGGAGAGTTGGTTCTACTGATCAGCCGCGCTGCGGATCTCGCAGAAAAAGTAATTCCATTGGGCTCGGATGATCTAATGTGTCTAGAGTTGACTAAGAAATGGGAGGCATTTGCTGATATTCAACATTTATAATATTAGGCTTGGTGGGAACGCCCCACTGGAAAACCTCAAGCTAATGTGCCACCACATTTTACGACTCTGTCTTTTAGCAGCCACCTGCCGGTGGTTCTGGCCATGGGCGATTTTAATGTACAATTTGAACCCGTGTAAGAACTAACCGGTTTGTGGGATGACCAGGATGCAGTGCTTGGGATTGTAAGAGGATTCAATTCAACACTACAGCTAAGTCAATGCCTAGTCTGGGATACTGAATGGAAACCCTTATTGATATATCTTTATGTCCAGTTCATGCGTTCTGGATGACTACCCCTATATAACACCCCTCTCTTGGAATCCTCCTGACCCCACTGAGCCAAGAAGTAGTTCTGTTTTGCAAGTTAAAGGTTTATTTGAGAATTTAAACAATTGCAACCTATGTGACACTCAGAAATAGGTCACTCATTTCTTTTAAACATTTAGATTTTTAGTGTCTTTCAGTCCAAATTTACTTAAACTGCTGAAATCCACAGCTCAGCCAGTCTTGTTATAAACCTTCAAGTCACTTCAGAATATAAATTTACATTGGATCCACCTCTCAGTAAGTCTTTCTTTGGCTTGCCTTGGGTTCATTTATTCAGTTTTCTACAAAAAAAGTAAAATCTGGTGTTGTTTTAAAACGCCGGCTTTCTGATAGTGGTGAGTACTGGTACTGCACCCCTTTTTGGGATTTAAGAAAATGAATTCCCAACAATTATGGGTTTGCTTTTGGCAATCAGCATTGCCATTCCCAATGGTTTCAGACTACTGTGTGGGTAGTCCAATGGTGGTTTTAGGCGGTGTCCTTCTGTGCCCATAACATCGGCAAAATGGGTGGCAGCCTATTCTTCATGCATTTCCCTGGGCATTTTCTGGGAAGCTCTGGCCATCATGATGTTTTCCATGTCAGTACTGCACAGTTTTGAGGTAGGGCTTGGATGCGTGGATAAAAACATCCCACAAGCCCCCCTCTTGCGATGGCCATTCTATTTCACTGATGGGACTCGCAAGACCTGGGATGTTTCCTCATCTTCTTCCAATAAATGGCACAGTTCAGCATCTTTTTCTCCATCCGGTCGGATCGATCGGTTCTCCTCGCCGGTCCTGATGGGAAGATTGGGCGGTACCCCGGGCCCGTTGCGTCTCTGCTCCCGGTCTCCGGATCGTCCTCCTTGGCCCGTCTCCCGGTTTTCTTTCTCCTAGGACGACAAAGGAAGAGCGGCAATACCTACTCATAGACGTCTTTCCACCACTGTTGAGATAGTGGGGCAGCATATGCATTTCATCATAACGAAACATTACATTCTTATTTTGAAAAAAAAACAGTATAACTAAGAGACAGTTTCATGCAAAACACAATATTTTAGAGACTAGATGTGGTATGTTTTATGGTTGGAACTGAATTAGTCTGAGACAGTACCCGCTAGGATTC
Organism: Ambystoma mexicanum; assembly: GCF_040938575.1. NCBI lineage: Eukaryota > Metazoa > Chordata > Amphibia > Caudata > Ambystomatidae > Ambystoma > Ambystoma mexicanum. Next base: position 737,596,091 of record NC_090926.1, on the reverse strand, counting down.
CAGAGGATTCCTCCAGTTGTTGCAGAGTGTGCCTGGGATGGCAACATTTCAACTGGTTTATGTGGACCCACTTGTCTTCCCCCGCTGCCAAAGGACCTTTGGGGATGTGGATTTTGTAGGCCACAGGGGAGATCTTGTCGATGATCTCAAAGGGTCCCTTCCATGTAGGCAAGAATTTCCACTGTTTTGCCTGGTTTCTTTGGAAGTTGTATAGATAGACCCGGTCCCCCACCTGATATTCCTTCCTGGAAGTTTTCAGGTCATAGTGGGTCTTCATGCTATCAGCCGATCTTTCTAGATTCCGCTGAGCGTAAGCAAAAGCATGTTGGAGGTGTTTCCTTAAATTCTCCACATACTCATGAGTAGTGGAGGCATTTATCAGTGTCTGCTCTTGGGTCCTATAGAGCAAATGCTGCGGAAGCACCATCTTGCGCCCAGTCATCAACTCAAATGGTGACATTTTGGTTGCAGATGAAGGGGTAGATCTGATGGCCATTAGTACCAGAGGTAATCGGATATCCCAACTTGGCCCAGAATCTGCCACAAACTTCTTTAATATGCTCACAATGGTTCGGTTATATCTCTCTACTGCCCCAGAAGAAGCTGGCCTGTAAGCAATATGTAACTTCCTTTTGACCCCCAGTATCTCCCACATCTTTGTCATTACTTCACTGGTGAAGTGGCTACCCCTGTCTGACTCAATCCTTTGAGGTAGACCGAAACGGGAAAAGATGTGGTTAATCATCAAGGCAGCTGCGGTTTCTGCCTTGCAATTTGGGGCTGGGAGACATTCCACCCACTTGGTGAACAAGCATGTGACGGTCAACATGTACTTATTCCCCCTCGCGGAGCGAATCACGGGGCCTACAAAGTCGATTTGTAAATCTGACCATGGCAGTGTCATCCCCCTCTTTTGGAGAGGCGCACGGTGCGTGAGGGATGATGGCTGAAATTGTGCACACACAAGACACCCCTTCAAGTATTGGTCAAGGTCCTGCCCCATGTGTGGCCAGTATGCAACCTCTCTTAAGATTTCCAATGTTGTGTGAAACCCCCTATGACCGGCGGTGGCCGCATCATGGGCGTGACTTAACATCAGGCTTCGGAAGGAGGTAGGAACCACCCACTGATCGTGGCCAGCTTTGGATTTCCTTACCAACAAACCGTCTTGGATCCGGAACATTTTTGGACATTTCATCAACACTCTTAGGTCCTCTTTCCCAATGTAATCGGTATCCGTCAGGGGAAAGTTCTCAGGGTCCTCAAGGTGTTGGTAAAATTTACCAATTATTGGATCCCCCTTCTGAGCGGTAATCAAATCAGCATCAGGGGTCTCCTTACTCCATTGGGCAATTGAAAGAACGTTGTGAGCATTTGTCTGGGACCTAGTGATAGCAGTGACCTGGATTTCCCCCAACAGGGACTCAATCTCAATTAGATCCCCTTGGATGGCCCCGGTTTTGGCCAGCTGATCAGCTAAGTCATTTCCAGTTTTGTCTGGTCCCTCTACTTTGGAGTGACCCTTGATCTTTTTCCAATAGATGGTCATCTCATTCGAGGTGACCAGTTAATCAATGTTTTGGATCAACTTCCCATGTTTCAAGGGTTTGTTGTTAGCACATAACATGCCTCTGGTTTTCCAATTGACCAGGTGCTCCACGAACCCGTTCCGTACATAATCCGAATCTGTGATTATGACCAGTTTGTGGAGTTGATGCTGGACAGCAGTGAGGATGGCCTGATGCACAGCCATCAATTCTGCCACCTGACTACTTCGGGGACCAATTTTGTATCCAGCGGGTTCTTGGGACTCATTCACCCATGCATTCCCTACGCCGGCCACCAGTTCTTTCTCCCCGTTGTTGTCAACATGGTAAGAGCATCCATCCACATAGACAGTGGGCATTCCCTCACACTTGTCCTCTTCAAAGACTTTGTGTGGGGAATTAAGGTATGCCTCCGTGTTGTCCTTGATTTTTAGACTTTCGTCCTCGAGACAGTTTTCTCTGGCACAATCATGCAAGTCAGCCAGACCTTGCGCGAGGGGACTCTTCTTGTTTTGGCCATATCTGACCTCCACAGGAAAGCCTTGCATTGACAGAATCCAGGAAGTAATTCTGGAATTACTCACATTTCCGGCCCGGATTCTATCACTTTGGAGATATTGCAGAGGCTGGTGTGGAGTCTCCACTATGATGTGTTCCCCCTGGATGAACGGGCGGTAATTCTTCAATGCCCACACCGTTGCCAGGAGTGCCTTCTCACAATCGTTGAATTTTTCCTCCACAGAGGATAAAGTTTTGCTCGCATAGGAGATTACTTTATTGGCCTTGTCATGCTTTTGGTATAATACTGCCGTCAAGCACGTATTAGAGAACCCCGTCTCCAGGAAGAACTCCTTGTTTCTGACAGGGTAAGCTAGCAGGGCGCTTGTGAGAGGCTTCTCTTGAGTTTTCTTACTGCCTCGGCTTGTTCTGGACCCCATTCCCACTTGACCCCCCCCTTCAGGAGATGAATCAGGGGTCTGGTGATCTCTGCGTAGCCCTCAATGAACTTTCTGCTGTAATTAGTCAGTCCAAGGAGGCTCCTTAGTTCCCGCAGAGTTGTGGGGTCTTTCAGTTTCTGAAGTGCTTCCACTTTCTTTTCCGTGGGACAAAGACCCTGAGGAGTAATCTCATGCCCCAAGAAATTAACACGGGTTCTACACCACTGTGCTTTCTGAAAGGAAAGTTTTGCTCCGGCGGCCCTCAACTGGGTCAGAACATAACGGATCTCCGCTATGTGTTCCTCCACAGATGAACTTTTGATGAGGACATCATCTACATAAGCCAGGTTACCCCTCGCACCCAGGTCGGGCATGGCCTTATGTAGGAAAATATTGAACTCATTACCGGAGTTAAGGTATCCGAAGGGAGTCCGGGTCCATGTGTACTGCTGGCCCCCAAAGGTAAAAGCCAGCTTGTATTGGTCCTCCCTACTGACAGGCACAGTCCAGTATCCATTGGTCAGGTCTATTGCAGTGAATACCTGTGACCCCTGGATCTGGGCCAGCCCTTGGTCAATGTAGGGCAGAGGCCATCGGGAAGTATGGACCCGTTTGTTGAGCTCCCTGAGGTCGGCACAGAGTCTCCACTGGCCGTTTGGCTTCAATATTCCCAGCACCGGATTATTGAAGGTGCTGTGAACTGGACGGATTATTCCCCGGGACTCAAGGTTCTTAATTATTTCAGTAAGGGACTCCATTGATGCGAGAGGCAAGCGATATTGCTTCACAAACACAGGAGTCATGCCAGGGTCCGTGGGGATTGTTGTGGTGTGGATGTCGGTGCGACCACAGTCATATGAGTCTACCGCAAAGAGATCTTGGAAATCCAAGAAAACTTGTTTCAACTTTTGCTTTTGTTCCAGAGTCACACAGGCATCAGCTAGGTTGACTCTCTCTTCCACCATCTGCCTGAAGCCTGGAAAGACTTCTGGTTTGGCTATTTCAGCGGCCTCCTCCAGCTGGGTGGAGAAGTCCCTGGTCAGAGTGCTGATTTGGACTGGAGGCTTCAGGTGGGAAAGGCAGCCCTCATGGACCTGGAAAATCACCTCATCCCTCCTGAAATCACAAGTCACATCTTCCTTACCATAAGGGCAAGAAGTGTACACCAGGAAGTTCCCCCCATGCCGGGTAAAAATCCTGTCTGGTGTTTTATTGTCATCACTGTCACTGTCAAAGCAGTCCTTGGGGATTGGCCCTAACAGTTCATTACCTAAATCTATGGAAAAATGTCGGTCATCAACCGCCATTCCAATAATGGTGCCTGCGGCTAGAGTAATACTCTTTAAGTCGCTGTTATCCACCTCTATTGGAATGGTGTCATGTTCTATGTTGACTAATGGTGTTGGGTTTACCCCTAACCCTTGCTGTTGGAGAGAAGCATTTAGATGTATGTTAGCATCAGGGTTTTTCAAATGTTGTCCTCTTTTAGCTTTCACTTCCAGGGAGAATTGTCGGGTCCTTTCTGGGATGGTGACTTCCTCTTTGATCTGAATTTCAACTGCATAAGGTAGCAATTGAGCTGACCTAAATGCTTTTTCTGGATCATCAAAGCCCATGGGATTATCCGCTAATCGGGACCAAGCTTTGAAGTTTATTAGGTCCAAACTAATGGCAAAGCGATTGAGAATGTCACTGCCTAAGTAAAAGGCGGCAGGGACGTCTCGCACGACCCAACAATTGTGGACTATGCTCTTGTTGCCAATGGAGATTTTGAGCATACACCTGCTTGGCAGGAGATGTTTGGAATTAGGTGCTTCCAGGTCCATTTCCCATTTGTCTATAAGTTTCAATGCGGGAATGGCTGGATCTTTTGGGAGTTGGCGGAACATGGCTTCGCTGATCAAGCTCTTACCGTTGTTCACACACACTCGAGCGAGAACAGAGTCCTTCCCATCATTTAATTGGACAGGGATGAACAACTGCTCTCCAATTTGCTGAATATCAGCCAGGCTCTGAGCTGATTTCACATCTTTCTGGACTATAGGAGTGGGAGTTTCCGATTGTGGATTAGTATAGAATCTCAGAGTGTTTCCTTCCAGCGTGGAGTACCACTTTAGACTGGAAGGAAGGTTGATTTTCAGAAATAGAGAGGACCCTCCATCACCAGTCTGTTGTCCTACTGCTATTACTGTCACGTCTGGAATCTGGTTATTCTGGAAGTGAAATTCTACTTGGTCAGATTTTTGTTCAACCATGTGGCATGTGCCGTTTAAACTAACATGGTTGACACTCTGTTTTAATTTTATGGGTCGGCTAGTCTGGGTCCAGAGGACCTTGTTTACGCAATCTATTAGGGGTGACAACCTTCTCAGGAGGTCATTCCCTAGTAAACAAGGGGTGCCCTCTGGAGTCACAACTATGACTGGGTGTTTCAACTTGTGTCGCCCAATTTTAATGTCCAAGTCTGCAGTCCCCTCAACGGGAATTTCCTTCCCGTCAAAGTTCTGCAGTTGTCCAGGAAGAGAGGTGAGAGGAATTCGGTAATTCTCTCCCCTTCCTGCATTCAGTTCGTCAAAGGCCCTTCTGGATAGAAGGGTAGCTTGAGATCCAGTGTCCACCAGTGCCAAAATTGTACCCTGCCCCTGTACTTGTACCGGGGCATAACATCTTCCCTCCTTCTCCTCAAAGGGGCACAGATAATGCACATTTTTGGACAACTGGTGGGCTAACTTTCTGGTTTTGGACATTGCTAGCGAAGAGATTTGGGCAGAATTCTGTGGAGAGCCTTGGGAATCTGAAAGAAAAAATTGGCAACTGGAGATCAGAGCCATTGTGGGTTCCCCTGGTTCCGGTTCTGGGACGCCCCGCCCTTTTTGGAGGCAGTCACCAGGATGGGTTTGAACCAGGGGATTTTCTTGCGGTTGGTTCTGGGAAGAGATGGTGGGCGGCGGTAGCTCAGTCTCCACATCTCCCCAGTCTGGATTTGCATCCCTAAGGACCCATTTTTCTTTGGGAGGAGTTCCCCCCTCTCTGAAGGAGAAGATCCTTTTCCCAGGATCCTCTGAGGATCCCTCTCCCTCAAATTGGAAGATCTGTACCTCCTCCTCAAACTGAGTCTGTTTGGGTCTTTTGTTTCTCCTATCCCCCCTCTGTTCCTAAGGAGGCAGACTTTCAGGGGCAAGAGATTTTGTTTCCGGTTCCTGGGTTTCCAGGGGCTGTTTACAAGTGAGGAAGGAAGCTTCCTCCAAGGCTTTACACCCCCCTTCCCTTTGTGCCTCCTCCCTGGGAACCGGTGAGTTATCGGGGTGCTGCCCCTGTCATTGTTCTGGAGCACCAGGTCCAGAGTTGGGTGCATTCCCTGCCGGCATGCCCATCTGAGAGTTCTGCTGCGCCCTCAGTATGTGACCCAGATCCCGCGCCATGTTTTGAACCTGGCGCTCTAACTGGGAAACCCGCTCAGGCTGATACGGGGCCCTGTTTTCTCCCCTGGGCTGATCCCGGGCAGGGTAGCTATCCCTTCTTGGGTAGTACCCCTGGTTGGGAAGATTTGGATACCCCTCCACCCTTGGCCTCCCCTCTCCAGGATTCGGTTGTCTGGGCTCAGGGAATTGGGGAAAGAAGGGTGGATGATTTTGGGGTTGGAAATTGGGTGGATATCTGGGGAAAAAGTTCTGCCCAGGATTTGGAGAATTTCTGCCCTCCTGTGGGAAGTTGGGAGGGAAGTTCCCTGGGTTAGGTGCTTGGCTGGACCCCCCACCCCCTTGGGCTGGAGGAGTCCACACATAACCCAGGATGGGTCTGTTTCCCTTGTAACAGGGGCTTACATAATCAGGAGAGCGAGGGACCCCATTTGTGGGGCTGCCTCCCTGGCCCCCTGTCTGTGACTGGCCCGAGGACCTTCTGGGCCTAGCATTATTAGGTGCCGGTAGGTTTTTAGGCCCCCCCATCTCCAACTCTAAAACGGGGGTGACCTTTACCTCTGCCACCTTGGCAGCAGCAGGGGTGCTGTTGGTTTTGGGGTTTTTAGGCTGGTTTTTGTTTTCCACCGGTTTCTGCACCTCGTAGATGCGGGTGGCTTGTTCAATGACCCAGTCTAAACATCTTTTCTCGTGAAAATCCCTCACGAGCTGGGTCATTATGTATTTGGGCAAGGCATGGAAAAACGTATTAACAAATTCTCTGCTGTCTGTGCGCACCCTTCTGGTGGTCTGCGCAAAGGCACGCTTTAACTCCTGCACAAATTCTTGTGGGGCCTGATCCTCCCCACACTGCAAATTGTAGGCTGCCTTGCGAGCCTCTTGGGGATTTCTGTGAACAGAAAAATGTTTTAATATGGCCGCCCTATAGGTGGACCACCTTACATGATTTTGGTCCTCCAGCCCCGCAAAGAAACTGGAGTATTCCGGGGAGAAGGTCCACTTTACATATTGAATACAGCTTTGGCTGTCCTTCAAATGGAAAGTCTCCATCATTTGCTCAAACAACTCTAAGTGCTCCCAAACAGAATACTTGGCGTTCTTGTGATAAGGCGTGATGACACTCCTGATTGCCTTTATTTGCTTCAATGGGTCCTTAAGCAAGGCCCTTTTTGCCTTATTGGCCCTTTTGGTCCGGGTAACCCTGGTCCATTCATCTTCTGACTCAGAGGCACTGCTCCCAGAGGTTCCCGTCTGTTCTTCCAGGTTTTCCCGGATTCTGCGAGCCTGGGAATGGCTGGCAGAATGTGGGGACCTGGTCTCCTGTGTCCTGTACCGCTCAGAGGAGTCTTCAGATCCCTCCTGGCCGCCAGGATTTGATGGGTACCCCCTCCACTGACCTAGCTGGGCAGAGGTTTTCAGGATTCCCTTAATGGGCCTACTCTCCTGGGGTTCCCCATTAAATTGCACTGTGCTTGGGTGCCCATACCCGGATGCCCGCCCCTCCATTCCTGGGTGGTACTGGCCTATGAGCCCCATGCTTCTGGCTGGATAGTAATCTGCCATCCCTGTGGCCCTGTGCTCATGTGCGCCAGGGGACATGGGGGTGGCAGAGTCCAGGGACTGAGAGAAATAAAGGCCTCTGGTACTAGGGCTCCTGGGGTTATGCTCAGGAGTTTCTCTTTCCCAGCGAACCTCATCTCTATCCGCCCCTGCTCCCTGTTGCAATGCAAGAGCCTGCGCCTTCAGTTCCTCAGTTAAGGCCTTACTAGACTCTATCAGTCTCTCCTGCATCGCTACCTGTTGTTGGAGTCTATCATTGTGCTGGCAGAGATCCTCATTCTCTCTCTGCGTTTCCTGATTGGTCCTGGAGCACTGGGCCAGTCTTTGCTGCAGGAGGGTTACCTCCTGAGCTGTGTCCCTATTGGCCTGCACCTGTCTTGCCAGAGCATCCTCCACCCTCCTGGTGTGCTCTAGCAAGTCCTGGTGTTCTTTTTGGAGGTCACCCAGTCCCTGGTGGGCTAGGTGATTTTCTTCCAATTTCCTTTTTAAGTGGCAGACTTCCTGGCCTAAGGTATCCCTTTCCTGACTAAGAGCCTGCATCTGTGCCGCCAGGTCGTCCCTTTGCCTTTGGAAGGCACCAGCTTTCTGGCGCTCCTGGTCAAATTCTGCCTGGGTATCCAGGTCTTTCAAAATCAGTTTATTGCTCTCTGCCTTCTCCCTATCTAGGTGGCTTTGCAGGGTGACTACCTGCTCAGCACATGCCCTATTGAAGTCTAACTGTTGCTCCAGCTTTTTCTGGCTCTGCAGTAGGGAGTCCAAACCTTCTTGGTATTCCTTCTGCAAGGCCAGAAATCTGGTATCCTGGTCAGCCTTTTCCTGTTGCAGGATGTCCATATCCCTCTTTATTTTAATGATGTGCTGTCTACTCTCATTTTCTGACTCCTGGCTCCCCTGCAGCCTCTGCTCAGAAGAGACCAGGTCAGATTGGACCTTCTCTAACGCCATCTGTCGCTTATTCGCCAGATCTTGGCTTTCAGTACATTTATCCTGCATGTCTCCCATATATAGATACAGGTATGCCGCTATCCTAACCATCTTGTCTTGTTCATCCTTAGCCTTCGGGGCCAAATATAGTTCACTCAGGGCCACATGTAAGGGACCCTGATCTCTCCAGATATCTGACCCTGTTTCCGTGACCTGTTGCGTGATGGCCTGCAACCAGACCATGCGGTCCTGGTGAGTCCACTCACCTCTCACAAATAACTTATGTAAGAAGTGCTCTCTGGCTATTTTCATATCTACCAAGGTCGTCATTCTAGAGATTGGTCTCTGTCCTGACTTACAGAAATTAGTATTTTATTTTTGCAAAACAGACCTTTTTCTTAGAGCGTTCCTTTGAGGAGTGCTTTACATCGTAACACAGCGTGTGATCCGACCGGATATGTGTATCTGGTCAGCTGGCACGCTGTATTAATCTGCACAAGTGATAGATCTAATCCAAACGTCCGGCACGAGCCCCCAATTTGTAAGAGGATTCAATTCAACACTACAGCTAAGTCAATGCCTAGTCTGGGATACTGAATGGAAACCCTTATTGATATATCTTTATGTCCAGTTCATGCGTTCTGGATGACTACCCCTATATAACACCCCTCTCTTGGAATCCTCCTGACCCCACTGAGCCAAGAAGTAGTTCTGTTTTGCAAGTTAAAGGTTTATTTGAGAATTTAAACAATTGCAACCTATGTGACACTCAGAAATAGGTCACTCATTTCTTTTAAACATTTAGATTTTTAGTGTCTTTCAGTCCAAATTTACTTAAACTGCTGAAATCCACAGCTCAGCCAGTCTTGTTATAAACCTTCAAGTCACTTCAGAATATAACTTTACATTGGATCCACCTCTCAGTAAGTCTTTCTTTGGCTTGCCTTGGGTTCACTTATTCAGTTTTCTACAAAAAAGTAAAATCTGGTGTTGTTTTAAAACGCCGGCTTTCTGATAGTGGTGAGTACTGGTACTGCACCCCTTTTTGGGATTTAAGAAAATGAATTCCCAACAGTTATGGGTTTGCTTTTGGCAATCAGCATTGCCATTCCCAATGGTTTCAGACTACTGTGTGGGTAGTCCAATGGTGGTTTTAGGCGGTGTCCTTCTGTGCCCATAACATCGGCAAAATGGGTGGCAGCCTATTCTTCATGCATTTCCCTGGGCATTTTCTGGGAAGCTCTGGCCATCATGATGTTTTCCATGTCAGTACTGCACAGTTTTGAGGTAGGGCTTGGATGCGTGGATAAAAACATCCCACAGGATTCCCATATTAGAAACAACTAAGCCTGCTCTAGAGGTGGCAAGGTTCATGTATGAGGTGGGTTTGCGCTCTTGTAATGGGAGGGTTTCACCAGGCAGGACCGCAGTAGTGACTTACGCAGGCCATCAGGGCAGCTGAACGATAGACTATGTCTTAATCAGTATGGCTGACTGGGACATGGTAACAAGCATGGAGGCGATTGCTCGAAATGACAGTGACCATTACCCATTAACTTGTGCTGTAAGTCTTGAGCTGAGGCGGGGAAGCAAATTGGCTAGCCCAAGGAGTGGGAGTGTGCTTATGGTCTCGGGATAAGCCAAAAAGGGGGTAAAATTGTTTATTCATTTATTTTATTTATTTGTACTTTTGTCATCGCTAGATCTGGGAGAGATCAAGCCATGTATTTACGCAAGCATTGACTCTCATATTGAGGGCATTTAAATGGCAGATAGTACTTCCTCTGGTACTGGACACCTGTTTAGAGACATGATGATGACTTTGTTACATTTCTTTGTTAAGCCAGTGGGAAAATTAAGAAAACACAATTTGGGTAACAAGGGTTGGTTCGATGATGAATGTCAGCAGGCCAAAAATGATCTCTTATCGTACCTTAAAAACCTAAATGTGATTTATTAAGCCTACTTAAGGACTCAACATATAAACTAATGGTAACATTAGAAAAACTACAGTACACCACTAACAAATGGAGGAACTGCTATCTTCCAGTGAGAAAGGTGACAAAGTTCACTTTTGGAAAATTGTTGGCGGTAATGAATCAAAACCAGTGGGGCCCATTTCATGTAACACCCCACGCTCCCACTGCCCCAACTCCCTAGTATATGGTAAAAATTAACAGGGCGAACAACAAGAACTATCTCAGCCCTACATTAATGTGCACTGTGCCCCTGCAACCTTTTCAATAAGCGAGGTGGAAGAGGCCTTTAAGGGTTTAGGTAGTGAGAAGGCCCCCAGGCCCGACAGAGTTCCTATTGACTTGTTGAAAGATGAGCCCCAAGTCTGGTCCCCGCTGTTGAAATGTGGGTCTGATTTTGTTGCAGCAACAGGGGGTGTCCCAGTCCTGGTGCGATGACATAATGATCCCTTTGTAGAAGAAGGGTGATAAGAAGAATCCGGATAACTATAGACCCATATCGCTCTTGGATGCGGTAGGCAAAGTGTATGGAAAAGTGCTGTTGATCCACCTACAAAATTGGGCACTGGAAAACAGTATTGTCAACCAGCTCCAAACAGGGCTTTCCCCTGGCATAAGTACGATAGACCAATTATTTAGGTTGAACGTAAAACTGGACAAATATGTGTCACTGCAACAAGTCACAGTTTATGCTATATTTGTAGGTCTCCGTACAGCGTTTGACAGCATTTCCTGCTGCAATCTGTGGTCTTTACCGAGGGAGAAGGGTGTTCCCGGCCCTTTATTTCCTGCCATTCAGAACCTTTACTCTGATAATAGAGCGTCAGGGAGATGGGGACTAGACAGTGAGATAACAGATTCCTTTGCTGTAGAGGAGGTGGGTCCAACAGGGTTCCGTGCCTAGAAACTGGTTGGGAGGAAAGTGTGGTTGAATTTTGATAATTTGATGCATAACTTCTTATGGGATGGTAAGCCTCCTCGCATGTTGCTATGGAAGCTTTAATTGCCAGTGGACAGAGGTGGCATTGGAGTGCCGAATGTTCAGGCCTACCACTTGGCTTTTACGGCCAGACACCTGGCGCCGCTACTGAAATCAGAGCCAGATGAATGGGCAGAAGTGAGCCAGAATGGGCCATTTGCACTGAAGGTGGTTTTGTTGATAAAATCGGTATGGACTGAGATTACAGCACTAACTACTGACTTTTTAAGATGCTTTGTGGAAGAAACTCCAAGCATTTCTAGGAGGGAATGCTGTGAAACGCCTTGATTCTTCAATCTGGAACAACCCAGCCGTGAAAGACGGGAATAAAATGCTGTTTTGGCCAGAATAGCTTTTAGGAGTGTTCAGTGTATAGCGAGGTCCGATAGCACAGCGAGTAGAGCACTCGCTTTGACATCCGTGCAGAGCCTGCTGATGCTGGTTTCAATCCTGGCAGGGCCAAACTCAGCCTTTCATCCTTCTGAGGTCGATAAATGAGCACCACACAGTGGGTAATGATAAGCAGCGCTCAGATACCTGAGTGTTCGTAGGGCTATATAAATGCTAAATTATTATTATTAATTATTATTAGAGCAGGAGGAAAATGGCTCTCATTTGCACAGCTGAAAAATACATGGCAAATTCCAAACTGTACAGCTCAAGAATCTCATATATTGAAAAGGGCCATTCAGTGGGAGAGATTGATTTTGATAATTTGAACGTTCAAGCGAAGATCGAAGGCCATCTAGCGAGTAGATATTACAAACTAATTGCAACATTGGCAACTAGCAATATAGGTTTGCTTCAGGAATGGTCGGCGAGGTTGCCTGGCGAGATGACAGAGATGTGTTGGGGGCGAGTGCCTGTAGAATGTGTCTCTCGCATCTATCAGCTTGGAAGAGAGGTCACGACGGCAAGTTAACATTTTAAATAGGGTCTATTGTACACCAGAGCACCTGCATAAACGAGGCATGACCGATAGGAATGAATGCTGGGGTACTCTGGAACACATGCTGTGGGAATGTGTTAAGGTGCAGAAGTTCTGGGAGAATTTGTGTGCAGTATTTAATAGAGTGCTTGGATTAGCTCTTGAGTATGATTTTGAGTCACAGATTCTGGGTGATGATGAATTTGTTTGACTGTGGCACAAAAGAAGCAGCTCTTTAGAGGTTCATTAATGGCAAAGAATTTAATTCTAAAACATTGGAAATCAAGGCTTTCCCCAACTGAGAATGCATGGTTTGATGAAATGTTTAAACTGATAGATATGGAGCGAGTGATCTATAATCGTCAGAAGAAAAGGAAACTATTTGAAAATATTTGTGGCAAGTTTCTCGATATGTATTAGTTTTGTAACCCATGACTGGGAAAGGGGGGGTGTGGGAGAGGGACTACTGTCAGCAGTGTTGTAAATATTAAAAATATGTGAATAAACAAAAAAATAGAAAATTAACCTCTGGGTATTAAGTGTGTTATAAATAACCAATTACAATTACAATTAATGCTATAATAAAGGAACTGTTGGTCCCCGGTCTTGATTCCCCAAGGCTTGTAACTGATAAATATCCAGTAGTGTTTTATGCACATGATGCTGTTTTGTCGTCCACAACACCAATGGACCCCTGAATCAGCATTACATTCTGTAAGTACTGCGGATGTAAATTCTGTTGATTTTGTTTCTAAGTATCCCAAGAGAGCCTGGCTCCACAGAGCAAGAGTGTAAAGTTAAAGCTTGTTTAGAAATCATGTGGTATGGCAGAGAGTGGCTGTCTGTGTCTGAACCAGCAGTCTATTATCGCTATCCATTGTTGCTGAGAGGAGGAGGAGCCCACCTGTGAGCCTACCTGTGAAAGGTCCAGCCATACCGCAGAGTAGCGTAGAGTGGCGCAGAGTGGCTGTCTGTGTCTGAACCAGCAGTCTATTCTCACTATCCATTGTTGCTGAGAGGAGTAGGAGCCCACCTGTGAGCCTACCTGTGAAATGTCCAGCCATACCTCAGAGTAGCGTAAAGTGGCGGAGAATGGTTGTCTTTGTCTGAACCAGCAGTCTATTCTGGCTATCCATTGTTGCTGAGAGGAGGAGCCCACCTGTGAGCCTACCTGTAAAAAGTCCAGCCATACCGCAGAGTAGCGTAGAGTGGCGGAGAATGGCTGTCTTTGTCTGAACCAGCAGTCTATTCGCGCTATCCATTGTTGCTCAGAGGAGGAGCCTACCTTTGAAAGACCCAGCCATACTGCAGTGCAGGGTGGTGGAGATTGGCTGTCTGTGTCTGAACCAGCAGTCTATTTGTGCTATCCATTGTTGCTGAGAGGAGGAGCCCACCTGTTAAAAACCCAGCCATACCACAGAGAGGCGCAGAGGGGCTGTCTGTGTTGTCCGTGGGAGCCTGAAGCAAGAAGCCGGTAACCGTACGTCCTTGAGTTTGACCATGGAAACTAACAGGCCCACCATTCAACATACCAGGAGCCAAGCCCGCAGGCAAGGAAAAAAAAAAACATAGGTAACACACAAGTACAAATGCAAGTAAGTGTGCCTGCGGACTAAACAACTGCCCCTGAAACCATTTCGATTCCCAGCACTGCTTCCGACATCACGCCCCCAAACCCAAGCTTTTGCTCACCCGCCGTCTCTGCCCCCTCTCTTAGTAAACCAGCTCCTTCTAGCATGCTTGAACTACAAATTCCACAAAGTCCCAGCAACGCTCATACTGTTTCTGACTTGGTGCAGTTAAATAAACAAGTACACCTGAAAATACCCCCGCATTATTCACCTGATAGTTCGGATCTGTATCCTTGCCTCTTACCTTGAATTTGTGGGCATTTCAATTGGAGTGTCCCTTGGTGACCGGGCCTGGAGATCGGGCGGGGTTCTCTATTGCACGACGTGCATCCCTTACTGACAATCGCCCCGGGGTGGAGACTGGAGCTCACAGGACTGACCTCATGGGTTCTGGCTGTTGCCCATCTATTTGCATCTCACAAAAGTCGAATTTGTATAACCAATCCCCTGCCCATAAAGAAAGCAAGAAAAGTGCTGACAGAGTGGAAATTTGAGCTGAAAGAGTGGGCGTCACTGCAAAAAATAGTGCACTCTCGCCCCGTCCTGATAAGACTGGCAAAGTTCTTTCTACAGGCACAACTGCAAGATCCAATCCTCGGACAGTGCATTGTGACAAACCCTCCCATACCAGCACCCCCAAGTAATTCTTCCACTCCAAATAATGAGACTGCGGTTGCAGCTACGTCGTGACAGTCGGCCTCTAAGCTATGCTGCTCTCCTTTTTCCCTGAACCCTTATGAAACACAAAAGGATGGTGATAGACCTCAAAGTGAGGAAAGCCAAGAAGATGCCGAGGACAGGGAACACACGTTCCTTAGTGAAGCAAACACAAATCATTCACATCCAATCCCCGACCAGGAACTGGATGTATTAGTCTCAGAAAACCAAGATTGGCCAAGTCGCTAGAACACTAAACACCCCAGAAGCTAGTTTCTGAGAGTGTGGATACTCAATGCCCCTCACAATGCTCAAATACAAGCTCGTCTTAAACGTCCAGTCATTCAACCTTTGACTAAGACTCTGACTCAGACTCCTCCTTGCCATCTACAACTCCACAGTTTAACTGAAAGAGGAAACAAGCTAGGAAAAAAAAATAAACAGTCGGAAAAGTTCTTATGGGCATCGTCAAGAAAACCCAGATACCCATCAGACACAATGTAGTCTAATGTCTGCCCTGACCATTTCCTTACTCCCTTTCCTAAATTATAGGAATCCATACATGAACATTTCAGAGACCAAGCAACTCTACATGCCATGACACATACAAAACTGATACATATTAAAGTATGTATAACCACACTACAACAAAAACTGGACCGTGAAATTCCGAAAGAAAGCCTCCTGCAGAAACTGCTCAGTGATCACATGATCGAAAGGCGAGCCAACAAGAAAGTTTAGTTAAACATGTCAAAATAAATTTTGAAATGTGGCAAGGAATCTACAAAAAGACCTGCGCTCAAACCCAACAGTTACAATTAGGCCTAATAGCATCCTGGCACATCGACGGTCACACCAAACTCCAGTATTTTTACTGGCGAAGTTATTTCATCCAATATATACTTTTCTACATCAAATAATGAACAGCAAACGGCTACTGTAATAACCGCTTCCATCATCACGATGGCGGAAAACCAGATTGGTAATGACACACCAGATGAACAGGCCTCCAAAATTCAAATAATTGCAGAACAGATCTCTGCGCCGGCTTCGGATGTTGTACCCTCACCACCCATCCTTGTGGATTCAATTGAAGACATACTTCCAGTGGTCAAAACCTCAAATGATAATTATGAAATGTTTTACTCCCAAAATAAAGAAAAAACAAATAGCACGCAATAACAAACATGTTCAACAAGTAAAGTAAACAAAAACCATTACAGACAAGATAATACCAAATCATCGATCACTTGTGACTTCATTAGAAACCTTGAGAACTGCCTACAGACCTCAGAGAATGCAACTTTGAGTAACACCATTGACGACACAGGGTGCCTCACAAAGAGTAAAACCACAGTGGTTTATAGTGGTCTATGGAGGTTGACTTAAGAAACACAGATGGAAGCAGAGCTGTAGATTCTCAAAGTTACGAATTGGACCTGCAGGAAATTTCTGTATATGAGGAAGGACTGGTAGAAGGAGAATACATTCGATTTATAGCTGCGTCAGCAATCATGAAATATCTTCATGAGGAGCAAAGGTCAAATATAAAAGATGGGTCTAGTGCCTCAAATCCCATTCTGAATCATGATCCAGTTAAGGGATATCAATTCGAGACTCTGCAAAAGAAGACGCTTGCGGACCATCACTGCACAAAACGATCCTGCCTCTCTGGGAGTGGTAAATGCAGAATTTCGGTGCGAAAGATCAGCCAATTCTAGTGCACCACCTGATTGCAATGAAACAACCGGCAGTAAAGCGCCGTTAATCGAAAAAAACAATTGCGAAACCCATACTAAACCTACCATCAGTTGCAATGGCGAAAGGGGCTAGGAGCATGTTTGGATCAAAAAGTGTGGAAATGAGACGAGAAGATAAAAAACAGGAACCAGCATAAGAATGCTGAACAACCAAGGTCCACAATAGTAATTAAGGACAATACCAGTCTCGGGATTTTTCTAGAACGAATACTTTATGTGGATGACCGCCTAACACTAAATCGGACAAACGTCTTTTGCCTATTTCAACATATACGCAATTTGGAATTGCAGTGATTGAATTTCCCATACCAAACCAATATGACTGCGTATGTTTGCACATTAAATCCAAAATGATTTGCAGCATGTTTTTAGAAGCTGTTGAATCACTCTGGTCTGTAGGGTTTGACATAAATGAACTGAGGTGCGAAGATGAAAAGTTTCAGAGAAACAACCTAAACCCGTTTGTCTCGCAAAGGAGCACACCCAGAGAAACGGGTATAAAAACATGCTAAAGCACCTTGCCCGGTTTCAAAAGTATGATTTGGCAAAATTGGGTTCGGAAGGGGGTTTTGACAATAGGTGATATATTGGATGGTGATGATCTTTTGGCATTTGGGGACATACAGAAGAAATATGGGTTGGATGAAAGAGAAAGACAAAAATATGAAGACCTGAGGTCCCTGATCTATCTTAGGAAAAGGATGATTGGCATTTTATTGGGAATCAAACCCACACTGTGTCAATTGCTTACAGGACAGGAATATTCTGTGCGTACATATATGACCTTTATGCAATTGGAAGATAAACATGTTGCGGCGTGGGATAAATTGAGAATGGTGTGTTCGGATGATCTAAATATATATTTTACGGACAGGGAATGGAAGGATATTCTTAGGGTAAGTGCCAATGTGGGTACGGATTTGAACTTGCGTCTGATTAGACAGAAGGTGGTGGGTAAGGTGTACTGGACACCAGTTAAAATGTATAAACTGGGGTTACAAACTGATAATCTATGTTGGGGATGTGGAAATGATGTTGGTACCCTTATGCATCTTCTATGGGATTGCTCTAGAGTTCGGACTTTCTGGACTGATGCGATTGATAGAATTGATTTAAATTTGGATGTAGCTTTACAGAGATCGGGTGGGAACATTATCCTATTTCTACATCGAGGTTGGTGTAGGCGTTCTTTGAAATATAGTGGTTGGATAAATAAGGCTTTATTGGTGGCCATAAGACTGATCCTTCGAGTTTGGAAAACTAGGAAGAAGCCTACAGTTGAAGATTGGTTAGTTGATTTGCGCACCTTATCGAATTTTGAAAAGTTCTCATTTAAAGTGAAAGACAAGGAAGAGGTGTACAATCTGTTTTGGGGTCCATTCAATGCCTTGTATGATTGACTATATAGGCTGCAGATTAGTATGAAGAGTGGGTAGAAATGGTGTAGTGGGAAAAGGAAGAGGAAAGGAAAAGAGATAGGGAAGGGGAAAAGAAGAGGGGAAAGAATTATTATTATTTTATTGTTTTCTTCTCACTATTATACTTTTTGGGGGATTTGGTTTGGTGTCTGTGTGTTGTTGGTGTTTGTGTATATGTTCTATGTTAAATGTTTTTATTGACTGGTGTATTTTGCCCTTTTATTGCTTACAAAAATGAAAATGTTCTTAGTGTGTCGGAGGGATTATTTGATTATGCTGTTTGTTTATTGATATGTTGTTTAATTGAATAGTTTTGATTTGTGTTCTCTGGTTCACTATTCCTTTCTATATTTGATTCTTCTTTGATTTAATTTAATGACATACTAATAAAGAGATTTAAAAACAGAAAAAAAGAAAGTATGGTGAAAAGAAAAAGCAATGATGCCTGAGATTAGGCTGACTGAGAATAAGAGACAAATAAGCTTTCAACCAGTCTGCCTAATCAAAGATAGCAAAGACAATGATTGGGGATGCTATCCAAGACCTTGAACCTAAATAAAGAAAAATAATCTTCAAACAACTCCACAGGAAATACCCTGATTGGCAGCTGGAACACAAGAGGGTTCTCCCATCTCTTGTACGACAAAAGCAGGAATCATACACAATAGGGCATTTTTTGTTTACAAGAAACGTGGATTTTGACATCTCTGACAATAGATGGGTATACATTGGTTTTGAATCCTGCAAAGAAAGGCTTAAGGGGAGACCGTCTGCGAGCTTAATCACCCTAATTAAAACTGGTTCAGGGTTGGATGTGGTATATAAAAAGAATTTAAAATCATCATATGCAAATGTTAGTGTTCTGCTTGGAGAAAACAGCGAATATGGAGTCTGTATTGTTAATTATTGTGAATCTCTACTGGAATCCAACAGATTGGAAAGACGAACGCTTCATCGAAGAAGTAATGACCCTAATCAACGACTGCAGAGTACAGTACCATGGGCCAATTCTAATTTTATGTGGAGATCTGAATACAGACCTTATATCACAAACCATCGACACAGTGAAGCGGGAGAAAATGAAACTGAACAAACAATTGTCGATAGCTGGCAGGTGGTCAAAAGAAGTTAATGAAAGGAGCATTCACCTCTTAAATGGTCAAACTATGGGAGATGTCCCTACTGCGCACACATGGAGATAAGGAATCCAAAAGGCAAACTTGAATTACTATTTGTGTCTCTGCAAATGTATCACATTGGGTCAGATCATTGAAGATAAAACAAACAACCCATGGTGACCATGATATAGTGGAACTATCCTTATATACCCCTATTCAAGGAAGTACAGGATGGCGGAGTCACGATATCGAAGTCTGCCCGGGGAGAAACAGACTGCGGTTGACGGCATGTGTGCAAGTTATCAATAAGAATCTCAAACAAGCATGTGGAATACAAAACACTGATATCGATTATACACCCTTGTTTAGCAAATTCTTCTCAACAAGAGATGCTGGACAAAAATCCCAATGCAGACTGAAACATGTATATGATCAGGAAGTCATCTGGAAAAAACGGGAACTGCGATAGAACATAAGAAAAGTGTGCATTACTCAAGATCTCAAAAAAGCCCTCCTCATAAAGAAGCGTAAACAACAATATTAATAATTTATAATGCATCCAAATGCCCACGGGCCCAGTGCACATTATAAATGAATAAACAATTACAATAAAAACTGGATAAGAAGTCACAAAGAGTTGATGGTGCAGAGAGAAGCAGAAAACATGCTAAACATTATGTCATCCAATGACTCAGGATCCTTGTAGCTTGTTCCAGAATGGCAAAACAGATTGTTACACACATAAACTGCGCCACCCGTTGTCCCATTTCCATAAATGAATGACATTTGGTCACTATCATTGAAGTAAGCAAAGACATTTTTATTGTTTACTCCATTGTCCATTTGATTGTAATATTTTGCTTGTTTACACATGCTTCGGCCTCTCCAGGGCCTTTTTCAAATCTGTAACTTATTAGTGGGCAGGTTAAATCATTTTCATACTTTCCCATCATTTTATATATATGGTTATGATATAGGTTTCACATATTATGCAAATAAAATAAGAGTAACCATGCGTTTGAAGGAAAAGAAAAACGTTTGATTGCAGTCATCATTATAAAAAACCTGTTTCAATATATGCATACAATATACGGAACCAATAAAACAAAACACCAAAACGCAATGATGTAGAGGAGACAGAGATGAGGGACAACCTTGTTGTCCTAGAAACTGCTATACACTACTGGACGTGCGCACCGCGCTCTCAGTAGACTGGTGCTGACGCGAGTGAAAGGAGATGCAGCACTCAAACAGGTAAGCAAGAGCAGGCGGACAGATTTTTCATTTACGGAAACAACAGGACAACGGGTGGCACAGTTTAGGTGTGTAACAATCTGTTTTGCACTTTAACCAAGGGAAGGAGGGGACTGGTCTTTCCCTAAACCAACACACCAACGCGACACCATTCCAACAGGAGATATTCTGGGGTCGCTGGCATAAGAAGCTGCTTCCAGAACAATACCCCAAATGAGATAACATTATTTGTTCCAGAATGGGTTTCCAGACAACACAGTTCCAGAAGATGTCTGGATGCGCTTCTTTGGAACTCTCTTTGAAAAAGGGTGCAAAGCAGTATACCGCTATAGCCAATCAAAGTCAGCTGAGTGGACAATCCTGTTTGATAAAGAAGAAATCATAACACTGATTGAAAAGAAATCATTAAATCAAGAGCTCTGTTATCCCGATCTATAAAAAGGGCAATACAACAGATCCAAAGAACTATTGGCCAATTTCCCTTCTCGATGGCCTGGGAAAACTATTCGCATTCCTGATCGTAGTGAGATTAAAAGAATGGGTCTGAGAAACACTGAGCCTCGACAAACAGGATTTGTAAAAGGTGTGGGATGTTGTCTCAACCTATTTATATTGAACATCCTCAAATTAAGATCCAGAAGGAAGGTACAAAAATATATATAGCATCAATTGATCCTGCCCAAGCCTTTGATAGTGTTGACAGGGACCTACTTTGGACGGAAATGGCCAACTGGAACTGTCCAGAATGGATTTTGGAGCCAATTAAAGCTCTATATTTATTTATATTTGTTTACGATTACAAAGAATCTTTACCAAATAAGTAAAACAGTTTCAATTTACATGACATACAGTTCAACTCAATTTGATGTTTAAATCGGAAATCAAAAATTAAAATGCCATTTTCAGTCATTCATTATTCAAGCAGATCATAAAATTCATACGATAAGATTCATAAAATAAGAATAAAATGATATTCACAATATTCATAGTAGTTTTATCAGCTGCATCAGCATTGGGTTTCATAAGATCATAAGTAACTATGGTTACCATAAAATTCCTAAAAATTCCATAACATAAAATTCTATAACTTCATAATTTACATAGTTTTTTGCCTTACACCAAAAATCTCATGTAGTTTACATTCTTTGTAGGGCAGGAGCACACAACCAAACCACTAATTGAGGTTAATAGTCATATTTTGGAGCAGTGAGTTTTAGCAATACTGGGCAACAAAGTTATACATGGAGGCTTAATCTATAAAAGTGATTTCATTTAGAGCTTTGCAACTTGTAGTAGTTTTTCAATACTATGCCAAAGCCAATATAATGAGTTATGGAGGGCTTCCAAGTCAGTGTTTAGGCAATAGGTCCAAAAGGCCTCACTTTTGATTGAGTCCTAGCTGTAGACATAGCCACCAAGAAAAGTCATATAGGTAGTGCCCAGAAGGCTGCATTCTGTAAACCTATGCTTGGGTGTCTCGATGCAGCATATCAATTTACATGTACAGCAAATTTGTTGATCCAAAGCTATTTTTAACCTTGCGCCCTGGAAGACCATTAGAGGATGTTGGTTGGTGTGCAGTCTGAGCATCAGCGTGTGGACCGCCGGAACAGGGGCATTGTCGGATGTAGGGTTGCAAGCATAAGTAACTATGGGACACATTGTCCGCGTATTGATGTGAACTCAGTGTTGATAATTGGGTATAATTATTACACAAGTCCCAACATTCCAGCTTTCTTTTAAATAGTGCTTTTAGGATGTCATGATCAGTACCCCGCTTAAAGTCAGGGGTCCAGTCAAGGCACTCATACAGCTGGTAAATCAGACGGGCATATTCCCCTCCTCCACGTTTCCTTTCACATCTATTGTCTGATCCCACAAGTGCCAGTAGTTTACATTTAGGATGCGAGTTAACTTTCATATGGAGCCCTCCCTGTATAAGAAATAGTTGGCCCCTCAGGAAGACCAACCCAAATTCCAGATGCAATAATCCTACTGGTGCTGTGTTTGTGAGGTTTAGGGCCCACTGCGGGAAGTAACCTTCAACTCGGTTTAACCAGCTCAGGTTGGTCATTAGGAGGGCCTACGAGCCATAAAATATTATTGGGCAAAAACTTCGGCGCTATACAGTCAGAATTCCCTCCAAGGAGTAGCCTGCTGTTTTCTGGGCAAACTTGTCTATCAGACAAAACTCTATATACTGACACATAAATTCAAGTTCGATTGAATAAAGAAAGTTTTCTAAGCAAAAAGATACCAACTTTCTGCAGCCTAAAACAGGGTTGCCCATTGGCTGCTGAACTGTTTAAACTATTCATTGCGGATATAGAGGAAATTATGTCACCCGATGTTTCCCATCCACCAAACATTAATAGGAAACCGGTGGGTTGGATGCTTTATGCAGATGATCTTATTATTCTAGACCTGACACCTATTGGCCTGCAAACAAAACTGAACCTACTGCAGTCCTACATTGACAAAAACAGACTGAAAATAAATGCTGCAAAATCTGCCATCTTGGTATTCCAAAGAACAAGAGGTATTCGGAGAAAAAGCATGTTCGTATCTTAGTAATGAACCTATAACACGCGTTAATACCATGAGATGCCTGGGGACTGACATCAACCAAAGTGTCCCGGATAATCGAATTGAGATAAAAACAAAAAATCTTGCCACCCAAGGAGCGATCATACATAAAAGGTACAGTAAATTTTCATTAAACCCCGTTGTTACGTTTTACAAAACAGAAAGTTGTAACGATCCTGACATACGGAGCCGAGACCACCTTCTGTTTTTCATGGAAAGAGTGATCGCTACTTGAGGGTATGTTTTGGAGGAAAATCCTACGAGTACCCAACTGCGTACCAATCACCATCCTTCCACACAAATTGGGTTAATCTCAATCTACACAATAGTGGTATGGAAAGCCTTATCTCTGTTTCGCAAGCTCATCACGCCTAACCCATTGAGCCAATTTCAAATATTAGAACACAATGAGAAAGGCAAACTAGATTGGGTGCAAAAATCTTGGTCATCATAATGCCATGCAATTTTGGATGAAGCAAATATATCACTACAGAGCCTCGTACACAGCCCTGATGCTGCAAAAATGAAACTTTGGCTCTGGGATTGGTCGCAAACACGATCAAACAAATTAAGATACAAGCTATATGAAAATGTCACTCAAGAATCCAGAGCAGTGAACGTGATTCCAAAGTACCCGTTGAAATGTCCCAGTACCCATCATCGTACTATATTGATGCACATTGGGCTAAATTTATTTCCAACCAATCAAATTCTCAGTGCGAGGAACCTAAGTGATGATGGATCCGCCACCTGCAGATGGTGTAAAACAACAATAGAAACAATAAAACATCTTGCACAGGGTTGCCCAGGGCTCACTACCATAACAGCCAACTATATTGGCTCCTTAATAAGAGAAAAACCGACGTGGAGTATTTCAGACTGGTGGGCTTTCATGTGCCGTCGTGACAACTTGAAAATGTCATTTGCATTAACTGTTTATTGATTAACTATTTTCTATGAGTGCGTGAAGAATAATCAATGTTTAGCATGTGAAAACTGACTGTGTTGAATTACATTTTATTTTATACCCATCTTTCTTCTCTTTCTCTTGTTATTGTACTTATACATGAAAATGTTATTATTGTTTAATAACTGGTAAAGGTTTGTAATAAACCATGAACCAATACAAAAAAGTACTGTTATCACGAATGAATTATAGTTTGAAATAATTACTTAACATTTTAAGCTTTAAACATTATTATTTTGTTACTACAGGAAAGAACTGGGTGCTATATGGAAATGTATTTTATGGATTATTGGTATTAATATGTTTTGTATTGATTGTGATGCTAAAATGCTTTTACGATTCTAAACCGAATAAAGTTATGTTACAACAACAACAAACACACGCATTGTGGAGGAGGAAGGATAGCTCAGGGGGAACGTGTGTTTTGAAAGCAAGACAACGCAGCGCAACACAGATTTGAATCCTGATCTCACGCTTAGAAACCACTCGTTGGTATAACGTGTTTTATAAAAGAACAATTATAATTAATTCTGATAGAGGCAGACCAACCAACGAACCGACACACACACTGATGGACCGATACTTTTGAAATGAGAATGAACCTTTGATGGATGGGAAGGGCAGGCGGCCCAGATTTCTCAGATGGGAGGTTTTGATTAGGGGTATACTGAAAAAGTGAGATTACTGTTCGAGGGAATGTAGACTAGTTGGCCCAAGTATTCAGCTGCAGCAGAATATTTCATGTCCATAACGTACCTCCAGCAGCTGATTATATACTGCTCAAGGCACGTTATAGAAATGGGCAACTTCCTATGGATATATAATCATTTTCTAATTGGTTTAATTAAACAGAGGAAAATGCTATGCTATTTCCATAATGAGCCTCCAAAAATAAATGATATACTGGTTGGAGGCACGTAGTGGAAATAAATTCTGCACACCAGTGAAGGTGGCGTTATGTAACCACCACCTTCACTGGTGTGCAGAGTGTATTTTACTCATGATAAGTCTCCAAGGATTTCCTTGAAGATGCTCGGGTGCACAAAACAGCCGGGGAAGGCTGCAAGAGCCAATAAGCAAGTACTTTATTAAACAGCACCCTCACTGGTGTGCAGAATGTATTTTGCTCGCTGAGAGTCTCCAAGGATTTCCTTTGGAGATGCTCCATGAGCAAAAACATCCCAGAGGAAGGCTGCAGTGGGCAATCAACTAATTCTGAACTGGGATGGGACCCTGGCCTTTCTTCTGTGTTTTCCGATGGACTGAACTTTTGAACTGTGCTTTTAAAAAGTACTGAACCTGGTACTTGGGTGTTAGGAAATTGTGTTTAGTCCCCGTTCCCATCTTGTAGCGCCCATTCGAGGACACTAGTCTGTTTTTTCTGCTTACTTACCTGCTCACGTAGATTCTATGTTTTTTTTACAGGAGTATCTTCATGACTATACTGTGTGGACATTCCTTAATTTTGTACTTATGTATGTGCCTGTACCTTCCAGCTAATCTACTGCTCTTCCAATCCACCTATTAGAACGTCAGCTCAACTTGTCATACCCGTCGGAAATGTCCATCGTCATCTCGAGTTCAAAGAAACTTAATAAAGGAGGGTGTTAAACATGACATAGCTGATTGTATGATATGCATTTTGTATATATGTAACTGATGTACGTAATTCGCTCTCTTGCGTCCCTCGAGGTCTAGGAAACTCACGTCGCGGGGCATGAGACCAGAATTGGCCAATTGGGACTATTTTTGCTTGCAATAAACCCTAGCATTGGGAATTTGAACCTCGTGTCTGGCGCATCTTTTCGTGTATGGTTATTGCCTGGTTTCCATAGCACGAGGGACCCCTAGGGGCCCCTTTCAAGATGGCGCCCAAATAGGGATCCTCCCCCACTTGCCCCATCGTATACGTTGTAACGGAGTAAAGGCGAAAGAACGGCAAGGACGGGACGGTCGAGCCGGGATCAAGAGGTGTACGGGGCGCCCTGTAGAAGTGAGGAGAGATTCCTTCCGCAGATCTGCACACATCTGATCCCTGATCGACGTACCGGGCCAGAGAGAAGGAATATACCCGCAGCGGGAACTACACATAGTTAACAAATGTTCCATTAATTCGTCTGCTAACACGGGTCGAGGCCCAAAACCAGAATCAAAACCGAACACGCCAGTAGTGACTGCGCAGGCCCAACCAGTAGCTCTCGTATCCCTTCCCGTAGCCCAAGCACTTCCCCTCACGCAAGCATTAACCCAAGCCCCACCCATAGCTCGAGCCCTCCCACAAGCACAGACCGCGGACACACAATTTCCCAGCACCCAGGAAGGCCCTTCACAGATGCCACCTGTGTCACTTGTCCCATCCGCACCTCCCGCTCTAGAGACAGATTCAGCACCATCCGCCCCTCCCGAAGTCGAAATTGAGACCGGGGAGGCGAGAGGCGGGGCTGAAGGAACAGGATTTGGACGGGTAACTCGAAGCGCGATCAGCAAAGAAAGAAAGATTGATTTACGGCAAGAGGCTGAAATGTACATAGAAGGAAACGATGGGACGGCAGCATTGGCCTCATTGTATGGGTACCGAAGAAGCGACGAGAGACAGGTAGTGTTGGAATGCATGGGGGAAATTTTGGTGGGAGAATGGAAAAAGATACTTGGGAATTTACAGCCACAGCGATTGTTAGATTTGAATAAGTTAGCACGTAGTGAGCAAAAAGATGAGGATGTAAGAAAACATGTGCACAAACTCATTGAAGTGAAAAATGAAATGGAAGACAGATATGCTGAGATGTTCGCTACACCTGAATATAGTAGTGAGTGTATTAAGACAGGTAGGAAGGAGGCGTTGAGGTTGTATATGCAAAAATCGTGGCCGAGAGTTTTTTCAGGTGGTACAAAGCATTTGCCGGTACCGGGACAAATAGGTGATAAACAAAGATTGCAGGTATGGGTGGGGGAAACAATGTGATGGATGTCGAACAAAAGAACGTCAGTGAAGGAAGTAAGTGAGATATGTAATGGGTACCCATTGGAGATGAGAAAAGAAGCGATGCGAACGATAGTAGGAGTGTTACTGCAGCAGGTCATTGGATACAATAGAGTTAGAGGAAATGCACAAGGCAGGGGAAATTTGAATAATATGCATGGGGTGTCATTGGGAGTAAATCAATGTGCGTACTGTAAGGACACTGGCGAGCGCAATGCCCGCAACTACAGAATAGAGGTGGGTTTGGTCAGAGAAGGCCTCATAGAGGACATCAGGGGTCAAACGGCCCAAGCAGAAATAGCATGCAGCACCAGCAGCAGCAGGGATATACCAATGGAGGTACTCAAAACCAATCCTATGGTCAAAACCAAGCGCAACAGAACCAGGCATTGAACCAAAGTGTTTCGAAGCAAAGTCAGGGCGGGCAGGGCCAACAGAGAAATGATCAGAGTGGAGTACACCGAGGGGGAAAATGGGAATATTTTTGATACACAGCCAAACACGTATTATAGCAGCAGCGGTGACTACACATCGGACGATGTGTTATTTTCGTGATAGGACAGCCCACGGCAGGGGTCGGAACCAGTGTCTATTCCCGTGAATCAGAGAGGAACCTATGTAGAAATGAGAGTCGGGAATAAGGAGCACCGTTTCCTTATAGATACAGGGGCACAGAAGTGCTCGATAGACCAACACTTGGTTCTGGAGATCCCACTGTCGGGGCAAAAGAATGTTTCTGTAGGGTTTGCAGGCACACCAGTAATTAACCCCATGTCGAAGATGTCCCAATTACAATAGGACCATTTACGGAACAGTGTCCATTTCTTTTGACAGAAAATTGTGGAGAGAACTTGCTAGGATTAAATTTGTTGAGAAAATTGGGGGCAGTCATACATTGTACGGCAGATGGGGTGTTCCTCACGATGTGGCCTCACAACGCACCGGTGACGGAATTTATGTCAAAAGCGTTACCAGAAGAGCTAAGTAGAGTACCAACCTGTCTGTGGGCAATGCATGATAACGATGTAGGATGCTTGAAAATAGAGCCAGCAAAAATAACTATGAAAGAAGGTGTCACACTACCACAAATTCCCCAGTATAACATTTCTGTTGAAGATGAGAAGGGAATAAAAAGTATTGTTACTGACCTGGTGAGATTGGGGGTGGTTGAAGAAATTGCAGGTAGCACGTGTAACAGCCCGATTCTTCCAGTTTACAAGAAAGGAGGCAATGAAGTACCCTATCGTTTCATAATTGATCTGCACGCATTAAACAAAGTGGTAGACCCACAATTCCCTTTGGTCCCAGATGTCACAACGATACTGACAATGATACCGGCCACTGCAGAATACTTTAGTGTAGTTGATCTGAAGAACGCGTTCTTTAGCATCCCAGTGGATAAAAGCAGTAGATATCTGTTCGCGTTCACTCTAGAAGGTCGATCAGTCACATTCACACGCATTCCACAAGGATACACAGAAAGCCCAAGCATTTACAGCAGAGCGCTAAAAGAGCAGCTAGACATGCTAGAATTAACCGAATGTTGCGAACTCTTGCAGTACATAGATGACTTATTACTAGCTGCTGAGACAAAAGAGATCTGCAAAGAAAGTACTATATTACTATTGACACACTTAGCGACCCATGGTCAGAAGGCAAGTTTGAAGACAACGCAGTATAATCAGATGGAGGTGTCTTATTTGGGTTACCTACTTTCGAAAGAAGGGAGAAGATTAACACCAGAACGCATAGAAAGTATTTCTAGTATGCCTATTCCAAAAACTCAAAAAAGAGTGAGAGCTGTAATAGGCATGGCCTCTTATTGCCGGCAGTGGATCAGTAATTTTGCGTTGATTGTGAAGCCGATGATAAAGTGAACTAAAAAGGATGCAGTGATGCCTTTACAGTGGGATGAGGAAGGTCAGAAAGCGTTTGAGCAATTGAAAGCTGTATTGTGTGCTGCGCCAGTTTTAGGCACTCCTAACTATAAAAAGATTTTTAGACTATTTGTGAGTGAGAGTGAAGGATGTGCATTGGCGGTTTTGACACAGGAACAAGGTGGAAGAAATAGGCCGTGCGGCTATTATTCTTCTGCGCTGGACCCTGTAGCGTGCGCACTACCACGATGTTTGCGATCCGTCGCAGCGGCTGCTGCGTCAGTGAAACAAACGGAAGGAATGGTATTGGGGCACACTTTAGTTCTGATGGTGCCACATACTATAGACGTTCTATTAAATAGGACACAGACGCAACACCTCACCTCAGCTAGACTGACAAGATATGAGCTCATCTTGTTTGCACCCCACAATCAAATTATGAGGTGTAGCGCATTGAATCCTGCAGAATTAATGCCACTGCACATAGCAGAAATTGGTGACAACGAATCACCACCCCATGATTGTTTAATGGTCACTGAAGAAGAAACAAAGGGAAGAATTGACTTGAGCGACATCTCACCGAAAGAGCCAGATGGGGAGTTATTTTGTGACGGCTCTTGTTTTAAATTACCTGATGGCACATCAACGGCCGCATATGCAGTTAATACCCTAGGGAGTGTTGTAGAAAGCAGAAGAATCCCCTACAATTTGGCACAAGCCGCAGAAATAATAGCACTGGCCCGAGCCTGTGAACTCTGAGAATTTGAACGTGAATATTTATACTGACAGCCAGTACGCCTTTGGCGTGGTTCATAACTTTGGCCGACTTTGGGCTGAGAGGGGTTTCTTGACATCACATGGGGCCAGGATTCAGCATGGCCCTTTGATTGTGCGATTGTTGTCTGCACTCACGTTTCCAAAGCGCCTAGCTATAGTGAAGTGCGAGGCGCATAAAAAGGTAACATGTAAAGTGGGAGAGGGAAACGCATTTGCAGACAGGATTGGGAAGCAAACAGCCACAGATTTGGGAAATAAAATGATGACAGTACAGACTGAGGAAGTACCTTGTATGATAGAGAATGGAGTTGCCACAGTCAAAGAAATGCAGGCTGAAGCCACGACCGAAGAGATTCAGGGGTGGGCTGAGGGCTCTGCTGAGTTAGATTTGGAGGGATGTTGGGTGGACAAAGAGACCAAGAACTGGATGTTGCCAAATTGTTACATAAACGCAATGGTTACAATGGCGCATAGCCCTACCCACATTTGCGCGAAGAAGATGGTACAGCATTTATCCACAGTATGGAAAAATGAGCACATAAAAAAGAATGCAGAAAGGCTAGTGCAGAATTGTATTACGTGCCTGCAACACATTGTAGGGAAGGGAGCCGTGACTCCAGTAGGTAGTTTTGGGCCACCCTCTATGCCATTTGAGGTGCTCCATTTTGATTTCATAGAAATGGAAAGGTGCCAGAACTACAAATATGTGTTAGTGGTGATTTGTGCATTCAGCAAGTGGGTGGAGGCATATCCTTTAAAAGACTGTACTGCCATGTCAACGGCAAAAGTAATGTTGAAGGAATATTTCTCCCGGTCTGGGTTGCCATATGTCCTGTGGTCAGACAACGGCCCACACTTTGTGGGCGCAGTAGTGCTACAGATCTGTGCAGGTCTGCAGATAGAGAAGAGATTCTACAGTTCCAGACATCCCAGTTCTGCCGGGCTTGTGGAGAGACATAACGGAATCTTAAAGTCAAAGATAGCTAAAATCTGCGCTGGGAGCAAGTTGAGTTGGGTGGATGCATTACCCCTAGCGCTATTGTGCATGCGCACATCTGTGCAGGCTAAGACTGGGCTCTCCCCATATGAGATTATAATGGGGAGACCGGCAAATGTGTGGTGCGCACCGCAGCCCATAAGATTATGTGAGGTTGAGCATCCTATGTTAAGCACGTACTGTGGCCTTTTAATGCAGAAGTTGCTTTTGATTCATCAGCAGGTGCAGAAGGCGTTACCAGTGCGATATACCGGACCGGGGCACTCGCTGGAGCCTGGAAGTTGGGTCTTAATAAAGAACCTTGAGCGGAAGACCGCATTAGCACCCAGGTGGCGCGGCCCCTACCAAGTACTTTTGGCAATGCAAACGGCCATCCGAGTAGACGGACGGAAGGCATGGATCCACGCGACACATGCCAAAAGATTCCCAGGACTGCTGACAACTTCCGACGACCAGAGAAAGGAAACAGTCTCGGAAACAAAAGAAACCGTTGCCAGTCCATTGCCACAGCATCAGCCTGAGCGAGAAGTGAAAGTTGAAACAAAGCCTGAGCGAGAAGTGAAAGTTAAAACAAAGCCTGAGCGAGAAGTGAAAGTTAAAACAAAGCCCAAGCGAGAAGTAAAACTCGAACAGAGCCTGAGGAGGCTGCCAGTAAGGGGAGAGGGCGAAAAGTGCCCCAACGTTGCCCAGCAAAAACAACATCACTGCCGAGCGACACAAACCCTGCATTGCAAACACGAGCAGAAAAAACGCGTGTACCCCTTTGGCGCCCACCAGTTTCTACAAATGCACCAAAGCCAAAGAAAGAAACTATATCATTGCCACGGCGCTCATCGCTACCCATCATTGTGCCACAGGCTGACACTGAGCCCGATACTGGAAGTGCAACGGCACTATTCACGGATCATACAATACCAGGAGTGAACCGGTATAATTTGCGGCCTCGACAGGCAAAGTGATCCACAGATCTTTGGTGCTTTTCTTTTGCCTTTGGTTCCACTCACGTGCGGAGTAGGAGCCAGGGGCAAAGAGGAGAGAAGTGTGAGAGTTGTGCAAGTTGGACAATTCAAGACTCACGGCTCCTCGGTGCGCTTATAAAAGTACATGTGTCAGGAGCCAGAGCGGGACAAGCTGGACGCACATAGTACTCTATCAATAAAGAACTGCTCAGAAATCGTATAGGCAGTGGGAGGAAGAACAACTAATCTTGCTCGGAGTGGATAGGTGATCTAGGCTGTGAAAGGGCTGGCAGAATTAAACTGTGACATTTTTCATTGAACTTTTCTGGCATCAAGAATGAGAGACATTTGCGATGAACTTTGCCAGCAAGAAGAAGGACCATGAACAAATCAAGACCGGTTTCAGCCTCCTCCTGCACCCCTGCTGAAAAGATGATAGATTTAGAGACTGTACATTTAGGGAAAAAACATGGTAAAAGGAATAAGGTACTGATTTGGACATTGGTCCTGTGTTTCTTAAGTATGGTAGTACCAACAATAACAGTTATTACACTATGGTTCCTGGAGTACTTGCACCCATTAGAAACACTTTTGCCAAAAGCAGCTACTGAAAGCCCGGTTCATGTAATCACTGGTACTTTACCCCCAATGGAACAAAGACATAGAGAAGGATACGGCAACAATACATTGTTGCTCATCATGAACATGGCCCATGCGGTTTTAAAGAAAAAAGATTGTTGGGTTTGTGCCCATTTACCACAGCACGGTGGGAAAGGGATAGGCTGGTATGTACAACCGCTACCATTGGTTTATTCATGTGAAGTATCATTGAGTGCAATGTTCTTTGGGAAATGGAACAAGAGTAATACGGGTCAGCTAGATGAGACCAATATGAATGAATTTGAGGAAGTGATCATGAGACCTGTGGGTTGTTCCATATTCCATAAAGCTCACGTGTTTTCACCAGATCCCATAAGGAAGAATACACGAAAGACAACAAGACTAGATAGATTACATAGGCAAAATGGACCAACCCCACCAGCAGAAGAAACATCAGTAATGACATTTCGGATGAGGGATGAATGGAATAAAGATGCTGTGCCCCCTGCCTATAAAGTGGATCACAGCCCCGAAACTGCTCCCCTATGTTTACAGAAAAAGGGTTCCTATAAAGTAGGAACGTTTAGCAACTGCCTGAACACAGTGGTTTTAAAGCACGAAACAGAATCTGTGTACGTAGCGGACCCTGTTTACTTTATATGTGGGAAAAAAGCATATCCATGGTTACCTAGGAACTGGGGAGGTACATGCTACCTAGGTCTGCTATTTCCAGGAGTGTTCCTCTTGGAGACAGCAGAAGTAGCTAGACGAACAAAAGGTAGAACTCAAAGGAATAGCGAGGATGGAATCATAGCAGTAGATCTAGCCAAATCATTTATACCATTCTTGTCCCAAATAGAAAATTCTTACAATATAAGAAAACTGTCTAGGATATTAAAAAATACAATAGATTCAACAACGGATATCTTATTGAATATGACGTTAGAAGAAAAAGGAATAAGACTAATGGCACTCCAAAACAGGATGGCTCTCGATATAATATTAGTTGATCGTGGGGGAGTTTGCAAACTCGTAGAAACTGCATGCTGTGTGTATATAGATGATTACTCCCCTACGATATTTAAAGCAATCCGGAAATTACGTGTCCTAAGTTCCACACTCTCTACTGAAGAAGGGGGTTGGGGGATAGGATCCTGGTTTTGGGGATTATTGCGGTCTTGGGGATGGAAGTTAATTTCGATACTAATGATGGTACTTGGTATATTCATAACATGTTGCTGTTGCATACAATGCTAACCAATAGTTTGCACTGAAATAACTGATGGATGTACTAAGGGATGTGTGCACATGGTGTCGAGAGGAAAACAAACGCATGGCCAAAATAACAGACACACTGATGAAACAAAAACAGTAAAACAATTCATGGCTATAGACATTAATGTTGAAGATGATGCTGATAATAGCATGAAAGGTTCAGACATAGATACCCCAGACTTATCCTTATCGGAGGAGGATAAAATGAATGAATAAGACGTTTGGCATACGGCCAAAAAGAGGGTTTGTCAATCTGGAAAAGTGAACACCCTTCATTTGAATGACAGACGTAACTTGATGGCCGTAGGCCAACCGTTTTATGCACCGAATTATAGAAATATAGACTGTTATGCTTGACCAACAAGTGGCCATTTTAAACGTAGCAGAATCGCCATTTTGCCTGTTAGCCATTGCTCATTGCTTTCTGTCTAAAACTGCTTTGCAGCTTGCAATTCTTGCGGTTTCTGCTTACTCTGCTCAACTGTTAACATTGTTGTCTGAATATGAAAAAGGCAAGGTCGCGGGACTGAGGAGTTTGTTGAAAACTCCTCATGAGTAGCCCAGAAAGGAATGCCCACGCTCCCTCTCTGTAGCCTTGAGGGAGAGCTGCAGGGCATTTAATCACTTCACAGCTGCCAGCCAGTCTTGTACGATGGTAGAATATGTTAGAATAAAACAGCTAAAGGCTTGAATTATGCTCTTCCTACGGCCGCCCTTCGCAAAACCCTTTAGAGCGTGTCGGCTCCCAGGACACAAATAGTACCTCATAGATAGCAAAGCATGGAATGTGGCTCTTCCCCCGTGTGCAGCTTGCTTCCAAGAACAGAACCACCGTGTTCTGTTCAACAACTAAAAGATGCCTCCGCACTTTCCAAATTGCACGTTGTTACTAGAATAGACATCGAAAGTGTCATAATTGTCATACCCGTCGGAAATGTCCATCGTCATCCAGAGTTCAAAGAATCTTAATAAAGGAGGGCGTTAAACATGACATAGCTGATTGTATGATATGCATTTTGTATATATGTAACTGATGTACGTAATTCGCTCTCTTGCGTCCCTCGAGGTCTAGGAAACTCACTTCGCGGGGCGTGAGACCAGAATTGGCCAATTGGGACTATTTTTGCTTGCAATAAACCCTAGCATTGGGAATTTGAACTTCGTGTCTGGCGCATCTTTTCGTGTATGGTTATTGCCTTGTTTCCATAGCACGAGGGACCCCTAGGGGCCCCTTTCAATAGGGAGAATTGGCATATGGGGAGGGACACAAAGCTTGTAGGTGTTGTTTGGTTATTTGCTCCCCCATTAACAGGCCATGGCCATTCCCACCCAGTTCCTGCCCCTCCCCGCCCAAATCACCTGACATAGGAACTTTTTGAGCTCACTTTAATCACACACTACCATCATCAAACATTGCACTTGAAGTGCCTGCCAGCATGTCGGCAAAGCGGTCTTCTGAGAGTTAATGACTTAATTGGAGCTTTAAACCACTACTGGTGTAGTAAAAATGTCCTAACCAGGTCTGCCTTCAGCCACTCGATTTATAAGTACTCAAGTCCTGTTAAAAACAAGCAGTGGCAAAGCCAATAGTTATGGATTGTGTATAGGTATTCGGCATTTATGAGGCACTGCTATTAGATGCTCAGGTACTAGCACCATTTTGCATGCACTACCATCACTGGCCAGTAAATACTACTATGCCAGTGCCTGGCAAGTGCCTTTCCCATGCCTACACAAAAGCCTAAACTGTTGGCATTGCCAATGCTAGTTTATTATAGCATTTAGATCAGCTATCCAAGTTTCTCTCTGGAAAGTACAGTTGCAAAACCACTCTTTCGAATGTTGAGATCATGCCAGCCTCTCAGCTATCCTCTACTTCCTTGTGTTTCACCTTGATTTTTGGGATTTCTCAAGATTACATTCATGATTTGCTTTCTTCTCCTACAGATCGATGCCCCAATAAAAGCCTGCAGCAGTGCCCTTCCGTTGAAAATGTGCCCTTGCCCCATCTGCTCAACACCTCTTTAGACGTGTGCAAGGCTCATTTGAATTTTCAAGTGGCAATGTTCATGCTCTTCAAGAAGGCTTTCTTGGTTCCTTCCATTCCCGCCAGGCTCGGACTGGCCTATCGGGCATTAGGCCCATGGCTGAACCAAAAACACAAAATGCCGGTGTGAGCTTGTTTTTTTTGTCAAAGTGGGTCACTTTTTGAGCCAATTTTGGCCAGTTCGATGAGTTAATTCACTCTGCAGCTAGTAGTTTTGGCTAGTGTTGCTGAATAAATATTCTTTAAGATGCACAATTTGAATCACACTTTTATCAAAGACTCCCTCTATGCTACTATTGAAAAAGTGTCACAAAAGGAATGAATAACCATTTGCAACTGTGGGCCACTTTTACATTGGCACCTGAGACACTTTCTTGGCACAGTCTAACCCCGATTCCTGCCAATTTTCATCCCATTTCCCTTCTTCCCACCCTTGCCAAGAGGTGGGAGGCACACGTTACTAAACCTCTTCCAGCCTTTGTAGTACAGCACTGCTGCACACTTCCTAAGCTGGTTGTTGCCCTAGCCACAGTGTAGCGTCCGATGGCTGGATCCTATACTTGTGGGGATGGTAGCAGTGTCAGAGCCTTGATGTTAATAGATTTCTCGGTCGCCTTGAACACCATTGACCATCCCATTGTCATTGTTCCTCCCCTCTCTCTTGGCATCAGAGGTACAGCTCTAGAATGGATCTGTTCCTTCCTGAATGACAGGAAGAAGACAGCATCTCAGTCTTCTATCTCAGTCTTCCTTCTCTGCTAAATGTAAACTGCCTCCCTACTGTGTTCCTCAGGGATCATCCCTCTTGCCCAAGCTTTCCAATCCGAATGATGGCCCGCTCACATGCCAGTGCCATCCAGCTCCTCCTCCTGAAGGATTCCGCTCGATTCTAGGCATATGTAATATTTCCTAATCGAAAGACACCCCAATACATTACAGCTGGCGAGAGGGGAGGCAGTTACACTTAAAATGTTTGGATTGATTGATTGTTTAGCTGTATAGTGCCTATACCCAATGTGTTTCAAAGCCCTTCAAGGTAAGAGAGGGAGTAAGGGAAAATACAATGACACTCTTACAAGGCCTTGAGACATTAAGAATGTGAAAAAATACTATCGTACTAGGCCTGGCGACATTCCACATAGTGCAAGAGCTATGTCAAAGATAAGGAGGGGGGAGGAAAGGAGATGAGACAGACAAGTAACTATCGTACTAGGCCTGACAAAATTTCTGATAGAGCCAGAGAGTTGACAAGAGGTGCGGGGCAGGGGGAATGAGGGAGGAGGAGAGTAACAAAATAAGCAACTATTGTACTAGGCCTAACAACATTTCTGGTAGTGCTGGAGGAGGAGGAACATATAAGGAAGGAGGGGGAGGAAAACAAACAAGCAACTATCGTACTAGGTCCGATGACATTTTGGATAAAGTAAGAGCTATGACAAAGATGAGGGGAGGGGGGGGTTAGGAGATGAGACAGACAAGCAACTATCATACTAGGACTGATGACATTTCTGTAAGAGCCGGAGAGTTGACAAGAGGTGCAGGGCGGGGGGAGGAGGAGAGGAACAAAGCAAGTAACTATCGTACTAGGCCTGACGACATTTCTGGTAGTGCTGGAGGGGGAGGAACAAATAAGGAGGGAGGAGGAGGAGAAGAACAAACATGATACTATCTTACTAGGTCAGATGACATTTCGGATAGAGTAAGAGCAATTTGTTGTGTTCTTGTTAGGCTCTTGTTAAGTTGGGGCTCTCTCCAGTGTGTGTATGTATAGAATGTGGAGTGTTGTGAATGAGGGTTGGCAAGAACAGGTGGGTGGATGCGGCCGACGGTTGGAGTGAGAGGTGGATGCGGAGGGAGCACTGGGTCGTGTATTCAATAAAGACTTCACGTACTTTCAACACAACCTCATTTGTTGCACGATTGCTACATTTTGGCAACGAGGACGGCCCAGCAGGAAGCTGAACCTACGTATAAAGTGGAAGTGAAGCGAAGACGCAGCTCCGGAAGGACAGAGGCTTCCTATGTACAGATCCACCAGGCTGAGAGTCATTAAATTGAGCCCACAAGTAGGTACGAGTGCAAAAATAAGCAGATAGCCGAAGCAGCAGTGGCCGCAAGCAAAGGATATTTATTTAGTTTAATCCTGAAGTGTTGAGCGCGTGTGCCAGAGATCAACTGATAAGGGGGAAGTCGTATTGAAATGAGCATTAGAGGAAAGGACCCAACGGTGTCAGGGAGAAATGCAGCCATCTCGAAATGTCTAAATAAGTCGGGCAGTAATCATCATAAGTCCAACGCTTCCTCCTCAAAGTATTTTAAAAAATCTTTTTTTTCTTCCTCTTCTTATTGCTTCAAAAACATGATTCATACGGTATAAAGGAAAGACTTTAACATTGTTAAGAGGGGGAAACATAGAAAAAGAAGGAATGCAAGGAATAACCGTACATCCCCCAGAAAGTTTTTTATCGAATCCAGGGCAACAGAGTGTGGTGTGGTCAGAATGGAGGGAGTACTGGAAGAATTATATGAAAACAGTGGAACAAGATGGGTTGTCGCCACAGAAGAGAAAGTTGCTGCTATTACATGTATTGGGGCTCGAAGGTCAGCGTAAATATAGAGAGTTACCTGAATTGTTCGGGGATGAAGCTGGCGATGTGGAGGAGTATGAAAGAGCATTAAGACAGACAAGTTCTATACTCCAGAGATCAATGTTGCAATAAACAGATATAACTTTTATATGAGAGTACAAAAGGAGGAAGAATCAATTGAAAAGTATGTGTCGGCTCTAAAGAAATTGGCTCAAACTTGCCGTTTCGGCACAGGCATCGCAATGGATGAGCCGATTAGAGACCAGGTAATCATACACACCAGACACCCACTGATACAAGATCAGATTGTGGATGGTGGGTAATCCCACATTGCCGGGAGCTATAGCCATAGCTAAAAGAGTGTAACACACACAATTATGTTAGAAAGAGATGAAGAACAAGAAGATGGGGGCAATTGAAACTCAAAGTGTTGGACAAAGTCAGGTTAAGACAGCTCAACAGTCAGGACAGCACTCATCTGCGAGTGTAGTCAGAAGCAAAAGTGAAAAGGAAGAAATGGATGAATCAAACAGGAGAAGAGCATGGTGTAAAAGCATTAATATTGGATTTTCTGATTCCACAAATTGATATGGAGGCGGCAGGACAGGTGGAAGATGTGGGGTGTTGCTGTCGTTTTGAAAGTTATCCTGAGAGAAAAGTGGATTCAGGAGCTAGATTCAAGAGGATGAAGTTTTATGTAAACGTATTGAGTATACCAGAAATGGTTGGCCAGATAAGAGACTTGTAGATGAAAATTGTCTTCCATTTTGGGAAATTAAGGATGAATGCTCTATGGAAGATGACGTATTATTGAGGGGAGAAAAATTGATACCACCCAGGAGGGAAGGGTTAATGGAAAGAGCCCATCAGGGGCATCCGGGTTCCTCTGGCACTAAACGGAATGTCTGTTCCAAATATTGGTGGCCTGGAGTTGATCTTATGGTGGAGAGGTTTTTGGAGGTGTTGTTGGCCTTGTCAGAATTCTGACAAAAGTTGCAAGGTGTTAAAAACAGTGCTCATTACCATGCATAAGCCAGAACAGCCATGGGAGCAGATTGGTGTTGATATAGTGGGTCCCTATGATAATTTGGCTAATGAAAGGAAGTTTTTAATTGTCATGGTAGACTATTGCTCTAGATGGATGGAAATTAAAATGGTCAATAGAGTTGACACCCATGAGGTTATTAGATCCATGCAGCATGTGTTCAGAAGAGAGGGATATCCTAAAGTGGTCATTAGCGATAATGGTGTGCAGTTCAGAATCAAGGAGATGATCGAAAATGCCAGATTGGTGGGTGTTGAATGGAGGTTTCTGCCAATTATCATCCTCAAACCAATGGGTTAGTGGAGAGATGCAACAGGGTGATAGTGGAAACAGTGGAACAAGCTTTGAGCAATAATATGTCAGTTGAGAAGGCCTTAGAGGAGAAGTTGTGTCGTTCTAGAACATCTGTTAGGGCTGATACAGGTAAATC
Source organism: Ambystoma mexicanum (assembly GCF_040938575.1). NCBI lineage: Eukaryota > Metazoa > Chordata > Amphibia > Caudata > Ambystomatidae > Ambystoma > Ambystoma mexicanum. Next base: position 737,556,854 of record NC_090926.1, on the reverse strand, counting down.
ACTGTTCGAGTTCATGAGAGGCAGGGAACTTAATACTGTGTTGAATCCGATATGGGTAAATCGTAGGAAATTTAAGGTTGGTAATGGTAAGGATATGGATTATAGAAGGACTGAGCATTCTTTTAGAATGGAAGTATTGCCCGGTGACGTTGTCAGAATAGGGAAGGGGAGAATGGTGAGGAAGGGGGAGTCGAAGTACTCCAAACCTGTGAGGGTCAAAGAAGTGCTCAAGAATGCTGTCAGGATCCAAGATGGTTCAATATGGAATCTGGATCGAGTGAGTAAATGGAGATGGCAGGGAGCGACCATGGGTGTTGAGGGAAGGGAAGTAGGTAAGAGGAATGGCATGGAGTTGTTTGAGGAAGAGTGTGAAAGGCAAGGAAGTTGGAGGAGAGGAGATCATGGTCATGAGAGGAATGGTCTTGAGTTGGTTGAGGGAGAGTGTGGAAGGCAAGGACGTTGGAGGAGAAGAGAGCATGGTGGTGAGTCCAGGGGAGTGGGAGGGAATAATGTGTATGAGTGGGTAGGTACATGGAGGAGCAGGATTAGGAAACTTCCAGCGTGGTAAAAATACTATGTCATGAACTGGTGATGAACAATCATAATATCGTTTTCTACATATTGTTATGGATTTTCAATTTCACCACAAGTGCTCTAAAGACTCTGTGCCTCATTACGAGTCTGGCGGTAACCGCAGAAAAAAAAGGCAGGCTACCTCTGGGCCCGTATTACCATTCCGCCTCTGTGATTCCCAGAATCACTGGGGCATTACGACCCCGGTGACCTGGGAATTCCGGAGGCGGAATTCTGAAAGTCCCCATTCCCATGGGGTCGCAGAGGACTCCATGGGAACACTGGTTCTGTCCATGACAGAGCCGGTGTTTACATTTGCGCCTGCAGGCGGGTGGCGTTACTCCCGCCAGGTCAGGCTTGGCGGGAGTGACACCTCCCACCTGCAGGACTCTGAATCAGCCGGAAAGAACGGTGGCAGCGTTTTTACCACCACCGTTCTTGCCGGACCGGCAGGGTCGTAATGAGGCCCTATGTCATGAACTATAGTGAAGAACCTTAATATTAATTGTCTGTCTTGTTTTTTTAGTTATCAATTGAACTGCATATGGTCTCCATTTCTGGGTAGTAATATAGGTTTGCGTTTCCTTTTTCCGTTCGTTGTTGGGTTGGAAAAGGGGGGGGTGTGTTGTGTTCTTGTTAGGCTCTTGTTAAGCTGGCGCTCCTTCCGGTGTGTGTATGCATAGAATGTAGAGTGTTGTGAATGAGGGTTGGGAGAACAGGTGGGTGGATGTGGCTGACGTTTGGAGTGAGAGGTGGATGCGGGGGGAGCACTGGGTCGTGTATTCAATAAAGACTTCACGTACTTTCAACACGACCTTGTTTGTTGCATGATTGCTACTCTATGCTATTCTGGATATCTTGCTATTCTGGATATTTCCATGAATGTGTATTGCCCTGTCTATCTACCACCATGCCTTTGGCCTTTGCAAGATGGCTGTTCCTCGTGTTGCAAATGGTGAATTTTCTAAATGTTTTCCTGCTTTTCGTGCCGGCTCCCGCCCCCCTCTCCCATTGGTTGCCTTTGGCCCTTAAGCCAATAGCTGCAACCGGAAGGCGGGAGCCGGCTACACCACCTAAGGCCCACAACGAAGGCCCTGTCTACCCCTGTCCACCACGGTATGCCGGATTCCCCCCTGTGAGTGTCTGTGTGCCCCCATTCCCCCCCCGTGAGTGTCTGTGTGCCCACACCCTGCCTGCTCCCCCCTCTTTTTGGCTCTGTGTTCCCCCTTGCTCCCCTTACCTGCCTTCTACCCCCATCCCCCTCCATAAATCCATCCTCTTCTACCATCTTCCTACTCCCCTTCCCTTTTTTTTCTCCCTCCTCTCAGCCTTCCCCCCCTTAGCACTTACTCTTATCATCTGTTCCCTTGACTTTTGATAACAGCTTGTCTGTCCCCCCCTCCTCCCCTCCTTGTTCTTCTCCCCCCCTCGTTCTTAAATTTGTCTGACAAATTTGCACAGTAGCGTGTCTTGTTCTTCCCCTTCTCCCCACTCATATTCACCCCGTCCACCCCCCTCTTCTTTACCTCCTGCACTACATCAATTGTCGTCAGACATAGTAATGTTACTGCTTGCTTTGTTCTCCTCCTTTTCGTCTCCCTCTTGCCTAACTTGTTCTATGCACTTGCACTATCAGAAATGTCGACAGACCTATTACGATAGTTATTTTCACATTCTGTATTGTTTCAAGGACCTTAACTGAATGTAACTGTATTTTCCTATGTTCCCTCCCTCCTTGAAGCGCTTTGAAACACATTGTGTATAGGTGCTATATAAATAAACAATCAATCAATCTATGACAAAGATAAGAAGGGGGTGCGGGTAGGAGATGAGACAGCCAACCATCTATCGTACTAGGCCTGATGACATTTCTGATAGAGCCGGAGTGTTGACAAGAGGTGCAGGGCAGGGGGAGGAGGGTGGAGGAGCGGAACAAAACAAAACAAGCGACTATCTTACTAGGCCCGACGACATTTCTGGTAGTGCTGGAGGGGGAGGAACAAATAGGAGGGAGGGGGGTAACAAACAAGCTACTATCATACCAGGTCAGATGGCATTTCAGATAGAGTAAGAGAGTTGACAAGAGGTGCGGGGGGAAGAGGGAGTTTCTGATAGAGCCAGAGAGGAAACGCGTGGTAAACAAAACATTTTTTAAAGCCAGTAATAATCATCAAGGCAAGACAGGATTGCACGTCAGTTGTACACATGGGCGAAGGTTCCACAACATGCCCCACCAGTTTCCACTATGCAGAAGTAATGCACCTTTGCCCACAATGACAAATGCATGCCTTGTGGCCGCAAGGCTACAAATTCGCATATGTTTTCCCAATGTCTACACAACTGCAATCGTGCACATATTTGTGCAATTGCCATTTGTTGCCCAGCTCGTCAAAGCTGCAATAAGGCACACGTTTTCCCACAGTGTATTGTATCACAGAAATGCCAAAGTAGCATATGCCGCAAGCCAGAAAACCCCAAATTGGGCAGGCCCCGGGTTCCCTTGTAAGCCGCATCTCTTTAAATGTGGCTGCCGCAGCGAGTCAGCATTTGCAGGCCTCAGTAATGCACGTGTGACCAGTTCCAAAATGCTGCAGTGACGTCGAATTTGTTCAGTGTCAACATGTAGGGTGGGTTGTAGGCAACATTGGTGTGGTCCAAGCCTGGAACAATTCAGTGACTAATGGCCCATCAGTAGCAGTTTCGTGGCTACAATCTGATGGGAGGAGTTGCTGGTTGCTAGATCACTGCTGCTCCGAGACAAAAGGAGTATTCCATGTGATCTGCAGACATTTGCCTCAGTGAGTGTCACTAATAACACCTCAAACAGAGAACATGGTCACTGCTCGCCGTAGGTAGGGGGGGGCACAAAGGGGGCCACAAGGTTTCAGAGGGGGGGCACTGCCCCCCGCCCCCCCCAGGCCGCCTCCTAGCGACGCCACTGACTCCCAGGGGAGGCTATACCCAGGAGGCCAACATACTTGTGGGTATCCACAGGGACTCGGAGCCTAGCGTGCTTGGTTTGATGGGAGAACTCGTTAAGGAAAGCAACTTAGCATCAGCCTGCGACAAGGTGGAGAGTCGACTTTCCCAGTAGCCCCCCTCCCGCTGTAGCTGCCCGTGCGCATTTTATCTGGGCTGTGATCTTGCTGTACGCTGGCACCACTTCCTGGTAAAACTGATGCATAAAAATAGAAAACTCATGATCAGACTTGTTTGTGGTGCGTTTCCGTGCACAGCGCTGCATAAGTAGGCCTGGCCTTGCTACAGCCACAGTTAAGTCCTTGCTGTGAATTCCTGCAGGTGCCAGATATAATGTCACAATGCACCCCAGGTTCGGAAACAATCAGCGTTGCCAAATGAGGAGAAACTGACCGACCAATGGGGAGCGTGCCACCTGCGTAGATCTACCGACCGTTCCTCTCCTCTAGACGACAACATGCAAATCTATCATCTGCCAAAATGCCCACGCGTTCGCCGGGGCCTGGAGTACATCCAAAGACAGCAGGCACTGGCAGGTGTGTTGGCAGTTGGCACCGTGCCTGCGCTCACTCTAAGCATTCACTACAAATACTTTGCTTTACAAGCTATTCAGGGGCTTATAACTGCATACTAGTCAGGTTGACAAAGAGGCAGAGACAGGCTGGCCTTTAGAAATCGCTCTGGATCCGTGATAAGAGTCAGAGGCGTAGTCAGGAGTGTCTAACAAGCGGGACCTGAAGCTAATCTAGTTGGGCCCACCACAGTGACATTAACACTGTAAATGGCCACACTGTGCTGCAGAGTGGGCATTTACAGACTGTGTGCAGACCTTGCTCGCTCAGGCCCTACCCAGTCTATGCCTCTGGATAGAGTTAGTCGCTGGAGACTTGTGATCGCCTGTGCCCTAGGCCCCTAGCCTTACATGACTGCCTAGCTCACCAGACATGAAATAGTCCAGACTGCTCTATGGGCGGGTCTGCGTGCTCAAGGACTCTCTGATCAAACCACTCCCAGCCAAGCACCACTGAAGGTCCATGGAGTTAAGACCAGGCTCTCCCTGACCTCAGATCCCCGTATGAACGTAGGCACGTCCTGAACCCTTGGCTTTTGCCACCCCCCTTCCTTGCAACTGTGGCCTCATTTCATGCTTTCAAGACCATGGGAGTGCCATTTAGTGTGCACCGTGAATGGGTTGTGCCAAAGTGGTTGCCCACAACTAGCCCTGCATAGAGCCATATTACAAGGGGTTGCAGGGAGGGTGGGATTTCAGAAGCTGAACAGGGAACGACCTTGTGTGGATGACGTTTTATTTTGAAGTGCTTTACAGTCGGAGACATAATTAAACCTCGTGCATTCCACCTACAACCTTATCAATTGGTATAATACAATCAATTAACACCTGGGTTGTAGAGCTAAGAAAGATGGGGAAACTCAGGACCAGTGGAGAAAAGGCGACCAGAGAATCCAGGGAGACCCCCACACACATTAGATCATTTTATATTCGCTCAATATTATAAAGATGCCATTTTAATATCAACCCTTCAAAAGGCTGGTCATTGCTCTGTTTACAATAAGGACATGATGTAAAAAAGGAGGATGTACATTTAAAATTGATGCCACACATAATGGCACTTTAAATCCACATGGTGGGCACTTGCTGGCTCTCCTGCAGCACGGTTGACAAGGTGGTCGACATGGTGGTTTGGGGTCTGTCTGGGAGCACCTGGAGATGAATCAGCAACAGGCAGGGATGGACGGGGGCCGTGGTGGTCCAATTTGTATTTGTATTTATTTTATTTCTATAGCGCACCAGGCCCAGGGGCAACCGGGCGCATAACTTGGATACAACATGATGAAAGCATAACATGGCAGTATAAATGTTTTTACAGGAGAATTTCAAAATATACAAACAGGAGAATAGCAGTAAGAAGATAAGCAGAATGCATATACAAGAGTCTGTCAAAGTGCAAGTAGGGCAATGAGCCAGTGTTAGATGTCTTGGGAGGACAGCCAGGCTTTGGTAAGGTGTTTGAATTTCAGGAAGGAGGGTTCTGCTCTCAGCTCATTAGGGAGTGAGTTCCAAAGTTTGGCTGCCAAGATGGGGAAGCTGGTTCCACCTGATCTTTGGAGATTGAATCGTGGGATGACAAGGCAGTTGGCTTGGGCCGATCTGCGAGGTCTAGTGGAGCTATGGAGGGCAAATCTGTTCGCCAAGTAAAAGGGAGCTTGGTTGTGAAGGCATTTATGGGTGAGAGCCAAAGACTTAAAGGAAATGCGGTGTGGGATAGAGAGCCAGTGAAGGTTACGCCTAGTATCGGATATGTGCTGGCGCCTGGGAATGTTGAGGGCCGCTCTGATCGCATTGTTTTGGACAATTTGTAACTTATTTAAGTTACAGCGATTAGTACCTAGGTAAAGGGCATTGCAGTAGTCGACCTTGGACAGTACGAGGGTCCTAGCCAAGGTCACGCAGTTAGCTGTGGAAAGCAACGGGCGACAGGCCGTAATAAGCTTACAAGTATAAGCTGCTGCTGATGAGACTGAGTTGGTTTGTCTAGTCAGGGATAATGTCGAGTCAATGTAAATCCCTAAGGTTTTTGTGTCCTTAGCAGTAGGGATAGTATTCCCGTCAATGGTGAAGGACTTAAAAGCAGGGTCAAGTTTCGTGAGTTTTTGTGGTGAACCAAGAATGAGGAGCTCTGTCTTTTCATCATTTAGACAAAGTCCGTGTTGAGCCATCCAAGCTTGGATGACCTGGTAGATGGCGTTGATGGCGAGGGAGTCAGTAGTGTAGTCACCTGTGATAGGGATTAGTATCTGGGTGTCGTCAACGTAATTGGTGTACGTGACACCCAGATGGTCCAGAATATCAAAAAGGGGTTTGGTGAACACGTTATATAACGTGGACGAGACACAGGACCCTTGAGGCACGCCACAGGAGACCGGGGCCGGTGGGGCGGCTGCTAATGGAGAGAACACGCGCATTGATCTGTTATCGAGGAAGGAACTTATCCAGGTTGAGGCTTTGTCTGAGAAGTGTGCAGCTGATTTGAGGTGGTGACAAAGAATTTTATGATTAACAAGATCAAAAGCCGCCGAGAGGTCCAGGAGAAGTAGTAGCGCAAGTTTGCCTTTGTCTTTGACATCTTCGATCTGCGTTTTTAAATCGATAAGGGCAGTTTCAGTACCGTGGCGTGGCCAAAACCCCGATTGCCTGAGTCCCAGAAGTTTGTTTGATTCAAGGTATTCTTGAATTTGTAGGTATGCCGCACGGTCAAGGATTTTTAGTAAAAATGGGACAGTGGTGATTGGCCTGTAGTTTGTGGGTATGCTGGGATCCAAGGTAGGTTTTTTCAGGAGCGGGATGACCCAGGCATCCTTTAGGTTGTCCGGTACAATCCCAGAGCTAAAGGAAGAGTTAATGAGTGTAGTGATGAATGGTGCTAGGTCATGAGCTGCTTCCTTAATAATAGGCGCAGGACAGAGGTCACCATGGTAGTTGGAAGGTTTAAGGCTGGCGATGATCTTTTCCACTTCAGGAATGGAGAGTGGAGAGAAGCTAAAAGGAGTCAGAGAATCTGGGATGGAGTGGTTTATAGTAGGTGTAAGGATCGATAGAGGGTTAGATTGAAGGCTAGTTTGTTTGTTGTTGATTTTAATTTGAAGAGTGGCAATCTTGCCTAGGAGAGCCTCTTGGATTTTGGAGCACCAGGTGCTATCTTTGGTACAGGTGTCAGGTGCAGTAACAGGAGTTTCAAGTTCTTTTAGGATTTTAAACAGTTCTTTGGTGTTGGATTTGGCTTGTTCGATGCGTTTATTGTATGTGTCTTTTTTTGCCTGGAGTATGGCTTCCTTGTAATTAAGGGTGGCCAAGAGTAGACACGATTTGTTGGCTGGAGAGTGGTTACTTTTCCAGTGAGATTCCGCAATTCGTTTATCTTTGCGTAAAGTTCTAAGCTGGGGTGTGAACCAGGAGTTCAGGTGGGCTCGAGGTTTGGATTTTCTCAGTTTACAGGGTGAGATGGTGTCTAAGGCTTTAAGCATAGCCCGATTAAAGGCGTCAACCAAGGCCGTGGGGTCAGAGCATGAGAGAGCCTGGTCATTGAGAGCCGGAAGGAGGAGAGGGAGGAGTCTGTCGCAGGTGATGTCACGTTTATTGCGAGTGGCCGTAGCAGGTGCAATGCGAGGAGAGAGGCTGACAGATTTGGACTCGATATTGAATGTAATTAAGTTGTGGTCAGTCCATGAGCACTGTTGGTTGGAGGTGATGTTGATGGGACAATTAAGGGCGGCTAGCCAATCAAGGGTTCTACCCTTGTCGTGGGTAGGTTGGTTTATGAACTGTGTGAATCCAGCATTCGTAAGGATATTGTCAATAGTCGTGGCAGCAGTGTCCTTGGGGTCAAAAAGACCTAGGTTGAAATCCCCCAATATCGTGACCTGGGAATTGGTATTGGTGTTGTGAGTGATGATGTTAGAGATGTCCTCCGCGAAAGTGGATAGCGGGCCAGGTGGCCGGTAGAGTAGATGGAAGGTGATAGAGTGGTTAGGGGTAACAGCTAATTTAGCTGTCAGTGCTTCCAGAGTGGAAAAGTGGTGCGTGGCAGAGAGGTGGAGGTTTAGGGAATTTTTGTGGATGATGGCAATGCCACCACCTTTGGACTGATTAGAATTACGATCATGTCTGATAATGTTATAGTCTGGAGGGATGGCGAGGGAGAGAAGAGGACCTGAGGCAGGATGGAGCCAGGTTTCGGTAATAGCGATAAAGTCAAGGTCGAGGTTGAGGATGAGGTCAGCTACTTCTAGGGCGTGAGCCGAGAGAGATCTGGCATTGATTAATGCACCTTTGAAGTTGCTTAAGTTGGGGGGAGTGGAAAGGGATGGTGGAAGATTTGGCGTAAGTGTGGACGGTGTAGGGGTCTGAGGCAGTTTGTTACGATGCGCTGAGTGATGGGAAGCGTGGGTGAGTCGCGAGCCAAGTCTGGCATTTCTCAGGGTGATGGAGCAAGGTATGTTTGGTAAAGGTCTAGTAGCAAAGTGTTGGATCCAAAGGGCTGGGTTGTTGAGGTAGGGGTTGGTGTGGTGAGTGTAGGATAGCATAGTTGTGGTGTGATGCAGGTGAAAGTGGAGGACGGGGGCGGTGGTGTGGTTGAGTACGGTCCAACCAGAGTGCAGTATAAGGAGGAGAGAGGTGGGCAGTAATCTAGTGAGTAGGACACTGAAAGTGTACATGGGTGAGTTTATAGCAATTAGACTGTTGGTGAGGGGCATGTTGACCTAGTATAGTCTAGGAGCAAGTGGTCTGATAGTGACCAAGAGGGCGACCATAAGGCACAGCACAATTACAGTGGTACGTTAGTGACCATAAGGCACAACACAGTTGTAGTGGTCCGTTAGCGACCATAAGGCACAACACAATTGCAGTGGTCTGTAAGGCACAACACAATTGCAGTGGTCCGTTAGCGACCATAAGGCACAACACAATTGCAGTGGTCCGTTAGCGACCATAAGGCACAGTACAGTGGTCCGTTAGCGACCATAAGGCACTACACAGTGGTCCGTTAGCGACCATAAGGCACAACACAATTGTAGTGGTCCGTTAGCGACCATAAGGCACAGTACAGTGGTCCGTTAGTGACCATAAGGCACAACACAGTGGTCCGTTAGCGACCATAAGGCACAACACAGTGGTCCGTTAGCGACCATAAGGCACAACACAATTGCAGTGGTCCGTTAGCGACCATAAGGCACAACACAGTGGTCCGTTAGCGACCATAGGGCACAACACAATTGCAGTGGTCCGTTAGCGACCATAAGGCACAACACAGTGGTCCGTTAGCGACCATAAGGCACAACACAATTGCAGTGGTCCGTTAGCGACCATAAGGCACAACACAGTGGTCCGTTAGCGACCATAAGGCACAACACAGTGTCCATTAGCGACCATAAGGCACAACACAGTGGTCCATTAGCGACCATAAGGCACAACACAGTGGTCCATTATCGACCATAAGGCATGGTACAATAGCCTTGCAGGTTAGTCAAGACATAAGCTTGGTGAAGACAGAACACGGAGCGACCCCTATAGTGCTGTGGTAGTAAAGTCAGCTATAGTAAGACGGGTGAGGACTGTAGTGACCAAATGGCACGACACAAATCAGTGTATACTGATAGCGATCATAGGGTACAGCAATATGACCCTGGGGCAGAATACACATCATAGGATACAGTTCACACGAGATATGAATAGGCCAGGATAGCATAATCCGGCGAGGCAGCTGTTTGCAGCAGGGCAAGGCGGTAGTTAAGCAAATGACGTGGTGCGCATATCGTAATAGGCAGAGGAGTTAGTACGGAATTAAGCACATGCCAAGTTAGAGGTAGGTCAAAGGTAGAATGCTGGTAGGAGATGCTGCCATAGAGATTGTTAGCTGTGCGAGTAGAAATTCTACAGCAGTGATGTACTCACGGGTGGTGACCGCCGATAGCGGGAAGAACACTACTCCTCCGCCTTTGCAGGGGACTTCACTCTGCAAAGCGGCGAACAGGGGCAAACAGGGTCGAATGGCCTTATGAGGCCTTCGGATGGCCGCCGGCTCTTCCGCCTGCCGGCAGATGTTTGTATTTAAGTATAAATACAAATACACGTTGCCTAGCAACGTAGAGGCGTCTCAGCCTCATTTCCGTGCCGCATCGCGCCCGACATTTTGAAAAGGTGGATGTCGGCGCGTGCGGCTTTAAAGCGAAGATGGGGGGCCAAGGGTGCCAGGGAGGCGATGGGGTGCCCAGGCAGGGCAAGATGCAGCATCAGCTGGTGTCTGCGGGCTGGGAGGGCCGGCTGCCGCTCGGATGCAGCGTGCTCCTCGCCGGGATCTCCTCGCCGGGTCCTCGTTCCTGGTGGGTGTGGGGGCTCCTGCCCTCTCCACAAGTGGGGATGAAGATGAGGGGCAAACGGTCGAATGGCCTTAAGAGGCCTTCGGATGGCCGCCGGCTCTTCCGCCTGCCGGCGGATGTTTGTATTTAAGTATAAATACAAATACACGTTGCCTAGCAACGTAGAGGCGTCTCAGCTTCGTTTCCGTGCCGCATTGCGCCCGACATTTTGAAAAGGTGGATGTCGGCGCGTACGGCTTTAAAGCGAAGATGGGGGGCCAAGGGTGTCAGGGAGGCGATGGGGTGCCCAGGCAGGGCAAGATGCAGCATCAGCTGGTGTCTGCGGGCTGGGAGGGCCGGCTGCCGCTCGGATGCAGCGTGCTCCTCGCCGGGATCTCCTCGCCGGGTCCTCGTTCCTGGTGGGTGTGGGGGCTCCTGCTCCAATGTTCATAGCTATTGCTGGGAGAAGGAAGACTGGCCGGTTCTCTGTCCAGAATCCACCAACAGGAGCCATTCTACTAAAAACAGAAATGTCATGCAAACGCCTGCCCTTACGTGGCGGTGGGTCACCTGCATGCCATTATTATCAGTCTCAGAGTTCAGATTACAGATGAAATCTCCTTCACGCATCAATTTCACTCCGCTCGGAGACACATAAAACACTGCCTTCTGATACGCTTTGCAGGTGGCGATTTATAATGAATTCCAAGGGACGGTGCCTGCCTTATCAGGTTGCTAAAGCAAGGCACACGCCACGGGTATCTTGGGCTTTACACCGGCATGAAAAATCTCATGCAAAATTAGCTGGAGAAGAAATTGAAAGCGTAAAAAGCAATGTTACGCTTTCATGCTCCGCACCGCTGTTAATCGGCCCATATTATGTGTTGCTACAGCAGAAAGTCATCCACATCAAATGGGAAGAACAGGAAACTGCAGGAAAAAGCAAACGGCTCGGGTGCTTTATACTGCTGCGTGCTGGAGCCTACCATCACTGCCGACCCTGCACGGGGAACGCCCCCCACCGCCCCTGCCGACAGAGGGCTGTTGTGAGAGATTCCGTTAGAGTAAAGGTCAGAAGTCAACACTTTTTCCAGGTCGTTCTGCAATTAGTTGGAGAAAGGATAGTCTTTCCTTGTAAATCTACCTGACAACCCCGCAGGACCAGCGCTGGTGATTGGGCCGCCTCTCGCTGGATTCGAGATCCGGCCCCAGATGTGTAGCCGGATCTCAGAATTCGGCCAGAGTAAGGCGCCCCAAACACATCCCATCATTAGCACCCTGCACTGGATTACCAAGAAAAGAAAAAAGAAAAGAAAAAGGAAGAAGAATGCGCCCACGGCGGCATAGAGTGTGGGGCGGGGGCGGGGGGGACGGGGCAGCACATTGTCGCCATGAGTGCTCTTCTGGCCCCGCCCCCTTACGTGTACAGGACAGACTTGGTTGCTTTCTCTGGCACTTGTTCCCAACAGTACATGGGTATTCCGAGCCTTTCATTACCTTCAGGGCCTTTTCTACTTAAGTACGCCTAAAGGGCAATGCATTTTTAAAGCGCTCACACAGCCCCCCAGGGGCATGGAGGCACTGTTGCAGGAAGTTTTTTTTTAGTTGCATAATTGTTTTTGTCTTAGTTGCGTATTTATAACGTGCTTACATACCCAGAGGTTTTTAAGCACGGATCCAGGGATCGAACCTGTGTTTCTTCGTGTCATCTTGCTTCCAAGGCGAGCACGTTGCCACTGAGTATCCTCCCAGGACACTGTTAAGTGTTAATGCACTGTTAAGCAGACCACATCACTTATAGAGATTTTGCGATCGCAACAAAAAAGAGAAAAAGGTGTCATTTTTAAATGTGCCGCAAAAATACTGAAATGCTGCTGAAACGCCCCCCAAAAGTCACAACACATAGTATTGTATCAATCTGCCATTTATAATAATCTGCCATTCCTTCAATAAGAGGTCAACTGCCAGCTCCGCCCCCTCTAAATCCCACCTCCTTGGACCCCACTCCCCAAACTCTGCCCCCAACAGGCCCTTGTGAGATCCTCCACCACATTTTTTCCATTTCCACCACTGCACAGGACGGGATTGAAAGTCATTTGCTGCACTGTTTATTGTATGGGATAGCTCCGATTAAGAGTGATCGTACAAGATTGGAAGGTCAAAGAGGTTCAGCCTTCAAATTAAGAATCAGTGCAGAGTAGCGGTCTAGTCACTGGTCTTCTGCCACTGAGAGGCGACCTTGGAGGCATACCTCATGATGTGGGACAAGAAGCAAAGCCAGGACTTAAAGTGGGCCGAGGCAAGCGGGGGCCGAGCCAAGTTAGTCTCCAAAAAGTGTGGTTCAGCCAGGGCCCTGCCGAGGCCCCCTTGATCCCACAACGCTGCGGCAGGACATTATACCACCACGCCGTAACAAAAAACACTGACTGTAGGAAGTGCCAGTTACATCATCGCGCAAACTAACTTCCTTCCACGACCCGGGCTGCGAGAGGAAGTTTCAGTTTGTGTGACGATTTGGCTCACGCTTGTCAGTCCGGCATTTTTCGTCATGGCACAGTGGGATAATGTACAGCCGCAGCGTTGTGGCACCGGGGGCCCTGGCTGAGCCCCACTTTTTGGAGACTGTCGGGGATGGGGCCGGGTATACCTTGTACTGCAGTGAAGAGGTGCAGAAGCGCAAGCAGCAGCGCTGTCCCTGGAGACAGTCCTCTGGTCCTTGCAATGGGACCAGGAGACGGAACTGGCCTCGAGACACTCATGGGGTTCCAGGATGTCGGGTCTGCAGGGACCGTCTAAGCAATGACACTGTAGTTCCCCCGACACCGTGGTCATGCAAGGAAGAGCCAAGTCACAACAAGGTTTCAGCGTGCTGCGCAGTTCGTGCACCAAGGGCAAGTACGGAGGATGAAAAGCGCTTGATTCAGGGCAGTCTCAGAGGCTGGTTGCACCCGGACACAGCCCACACTCCTGAGCGCCTGTCTGTAGCTCCCAGCTGCATATGTTTGTGCTCAATCAGTGGGGTTATTAGAAGGGCAGGCCTTCGTGCAACGCCAGCACACTCTTCTTTTGTGGCCCCTCATACTCCAATCATACTTCCACGGAACAGTGGGGAGAGGCGGAGAGAGGTAGGGTGACTAGATGTCCCCATTTTCCCGGGACAGTCTTGGGAAATCACCCTCCGTCCGGAGGTCCCGGGAGTTTAATTTTTATAAAGCCTGTCCCGGGTTTGCAAGGGTGGATGGCTATGTTCCTGGTTTTTGCCGTGACCAGATTTCAAAATCCTGAAATCAGGCCCGGCGCGACTATTCCTGCGTGAATGGGGGTGTGAATGCTTTATTCACGCCCCCATTTACTCCCCCTTCCCCTCCCCAGCTGCTCTCCTCCAATGAGAGGAGTGTGCCTGTGAGCACACTTCCTCCCCGGCCATCACAAAAGGCCAGCGACATAGAAGTAGGAGTCCCGTTTTATTTGTGTTAACTTTAGTCCTACTGTCAAACGGGAAATTATATCGTACCTCCTATTGCAACGAATATATGTATATTGGCCTACGCCAAGCTGCTCAAAAGCCACTTGTGAAGAAATCCGTGTTGCAAGGTCCTGACCCTAGAATCAATGTAAGTCGCCATTTTAGGTCAATCCGCCATTCTAGGTTCTCTCTGTAAAGTCACCCTGTGAGTTAAAATGGTGGGCGATGTCATTCCGAAATACAACATGGCCGTCTTGACCTCTGTGTGTAATTAATATGTAACTTGCCTGCAGGCCACTTGTTAGGGTCGTGAACTGAGACCTTGTCCTTCGTTGACCTGTGTGTAAAGGATTACTTGCACCAATGAAACTAATCCGCGAGCATATGTTAAGAACAATGTATCCAAATACTGAACTAAGAACACTTGTTTAACTACATTGTATTAACGTTTGAGAAGACCTTTATGAGAAATCCTAAAATACACTATTGCCGTGTAGGCTTGTTGACGTATGTATTAAAGGTAAACTTGTTGCATGTAGATGTGCGTACTCGGCATGAACCCTAGATCAGTAATGTAATAGAGGAATATTAACCCAAAGAAGGGTTGGACATCATGTCCGCAAATGGTATAAAAGAGTGACGAATTCTAATGTACAGTGTCTCTCACTAAGCACACTGAACCACGCTGGAGTTTGTTGTGTTGTACTGAGGGCCGATAGCTATCTGTTATTTTTCTTTGTAACTGTTCAGTATAAAATGAAAGATCTTTGTATGTTCCTTGGTAACCCGTGTTCAGTGTATTTCCTTTTGGGGTACTCCGCCTCGATATTTTGATTTTGTTTTCACAGTTGGCGCCCGAATAGGGACCCTCAAGATTGATGCCGGATTGTCAAAGGTTGACACACGCTATCGGACCGGGATCGGACGGTGTGACAAAATAAGGGGCCCCTTCTGAACGAGACGCGACACCTCAGCAGCGCTGCACGACCCGATCCCTGGACAATTAGCTTGTGGTCTGAGACGGCATCTTGACGAGGGTCCACTTATCGAGGAAGGCAGATTTGCCGAAATCACCAAACACGAGATAAGATTAGTTAGGTAAGATTCTTTGTAATCCGATCGGACCTCCTTAGGATTGATCAGGTGAGTCGTGACCCGATTCTTAAATATCCTGATAATTTGATTTTGGCTTATTGTATCTGCAGACACAATTATTGACCAGGTAACACCAATAATTTGATATGCCTGGGAAATAGTCTACCTGCTTCAGGGCGTTATTCCACAGCGAAAGACAATCTTTGAAATTTAGCCGTCCGGCACCACAGAAGGGGTCGCCGGTGTGTACTATGTACTGTAAGAATGGCATTGGAAGTATAGTGTTTAATGATATTTGGCACAGACAAACCAGACATGCCTCCGAACTTCAGTGGCCAATCAATGGTAGTTTTGAAATCCCTCGTATTGAGTATTTAGAGTCGATTTTATTAAAGAAAAAGGCTAGACCTGCAGCATTCGATGTTTTGCAGAATTGGAAAAAAGAAGCGTTGCAGCAACTTAAGAGTAGAGAAAAACATGCACGCCGTCATAAAACGAACGCTGAAAAAGCATTGTTGTATGACCAAGATAAACAGTCTGAGTCCACTAGGAATATGGATAGGGCTTTCTCACTTGGAATTCAGAAAATGTATCCTTCTAAAGACCTTCATGTTTCCAACAAATTTATCGACAAATTGTTAAATGAGCGAAGGCCTGGTGCCACTGCACCACCTCCATATGTTCCTCTTCCTGCTGTTGTGCCTCTTCCTGCTGTTATTCCTGTTATTCCTGCTCTGTCTGTTGTTCCTGCTCCTCCTAATGTTCCTCTTCCTCCAGTTACTGTTCCTCCACCTATTCCTCCACCCCTTCCTATTGCACCAGTAACAGTACCTACATTGAATTTGCCTGGCCCCTCTCTTCCAAGTGGTCCTGTGCCGCTTGAAGTCGATTAGGGTGCAGGGTCAAGGGCTGTTACTCGCAATACTGTACTGCCAGAGAAGAAACGAGATTTGATTGCATGGGATAAGCATTGTATAGAGAGGGATGATCGAGCTAATGTTCTTGCCACACTTTTTAATATGGATAATTTTCCTGAGAAAAATGTTTTTATTGAAGGTTTAGGGATTCATTTATGTGTAATGTGGGGCAAATTAAATACAGATCTCCCGCAAGGGTTAAGGGATCTAAACACTTTAGCGTTTTCAAGAGACACTGTGGAGAAAGTAAATGAGCCTTTCGAGAGGTTATTTGAGTACAGAAAGAAGTTGGAAAGGTTACAGAATGAGGATGACGAAAGTATGTATGTACAGAAACGGTTCCTTCCTTGTCATAAATTGATATCTGAGGAAGCACGGATTTGTACGAAAGATGCGCTTAGATGGATTTCAGATATGTCGATAACTCCAGTTGAGGTATATGACACAAAGTCAGTATACGCCAGAAATGCAGAGGAAAGTGATACAGGTAATGATGGAGTACCTACAGGATGATTGTGTAAAGAGAAAGATTAGTTGTCCCACAGAGTTATTGAGTATTTATAAGAGAGCTTTTTCACTTGATACTTCGATTGCTTTAGCGCTCGACTTAGCTCTGTTGCTTAGTAAGCGTTCGGCGTTGCCTATTTTTCAGTTTCCTATGAGAGAGGTTCCTCCGACATTTGTCCCGAAGGTTGAGATTGCGGTTGATCCTGCAACAAATGTAGTCGCCGTGAACATTCCTGCACATTATGTATCACAGTTTGTTCACGTCCCGTTCTCAAGACAGGAAGTGAGTACTATTAGACAATCTATTCCTGATATTAGGAAAAATCCGACAGGATTCTATAGAGAAATAGAGTCTGTATTGCAGTCCTCAGTATTCACCTTAGGTGATATTGATTTGTTATTTACTGTACTCCTGCCCGTAGATTTGTGGAAACAAGTTAGGACTATAGACGATGTGCCAGGGTTGGGAGATACATAGGCTAACATAACTAGACTCGATGGAGAAAGGCCAGCTGGTGAAAGACCGCCCCAGGTGATATTAACTTTGCCTGATAGAATCATTGCAAAATTAAAAACCATAATTCCAGAGAAGAGAATTATTTGGGAGAAACTTACGGCCTGTGTCCAAGGGAAGTCTGAGGGTGCTACCAAGTTCTTTAATCAGTTCGAACAGATATTCTCGGATTTCAGCGGACAAGACTAGGCACAGAGTCTGGGGAAAGATTATTTGTGGACAAATTTGTGCGTGGATTGCTGCCTGACATCCAGTCACAAATTATGTCTTCTGAGAGCGCTTAGCAGGCGAAGTCACAATCAGAAGTACTGCACATGGCTCAGTACTACGAGAATCCTGTCAACAATGAAAAAGATAGAGTTGAAAAACGAAAAGGTGATTTAAAGACTAAAGTACTATTACAGCAAATTGTTAGAGGCCCCAGAGGGGGTAGTTCGCAGATTAGAGGTCAGTATGTTCCACAAGGGAATGTGCCCTTGGGTCCTGTGAACATTAACCAGTGTGCCTATTGTCGACAGGAGGGTCATTGGCGTGCACAATGCCCCGTCCTTCGACAGAGGTCAAATAACACATTTGGGAATATGGGTAGACGATCCAGAGGTCGCCCGGGTGTCGTGGGCCCTGGTAAAGGTCAGTTTGCACAGGATCCTCAGCAACCTTTTTCACAGGATAATAAGACTCCGAGTGTGGATACTAGGAACATATTTGATCATCCTTCTGCTGCATATCTATCTGAAGAGCTTCCTTTTGATGATATTCTGTTTCGTTAGGATTGCCCGAAACAGGGTTTGGAACCTACACCTATTCCCGTCAATCAGAAAGGTCCCTATGTTGAAATGGTGGTGGGAAATAGGAAACATCTGTTTTTGATAGATACTGGAGCACATTGATCCATTGATCATTCACGGGTTCCAAACATTCCACTGTCAGGGCAAACCAATGTTTCTGTAGGGTTTTCTGGCACACCAGTTGTTTGTCCAGTTTCTTCTCCGGTACCTATTTCTTTGGGTCCCTTTACGGACCACTGTCCTTTCCTTTTGACTTCGAATTGTGGAGAGAATTTGCTGGGGTTGAATCTATTGAAAGAATTAAATGCGGTAATTTATTGTTCTTCTGATGGAGTGCGTTTGATGATTTCACCACAGCAACTTTCTGTCTCTCAATTCTTAACCAGACCTTTGCCGCCAGAATTCAGTAATGTACCAGAGTGCTTATGGGCAGTTGACGACAATGATGTCGGTGTTTTACAGATTGAGCCCGTTAAGATAGTCTTGAAACATGGAATTGAGCTGCCACGCATTCCACAGTATAAGATTTCAGTTGAAGGCGAGCAAGCTTTGAAATGCATGGTTTCCGATTTTGTGTATCGCAGGGTGATTGAGGAAATTTCAGAAAGTTTCTGCAATAGTCCAATAAATTCGTCGCTCCACAATTTCCAATTGTGCCTGATGTGACAACAATATTGACCATGATTCCAGCTACAGCTACTTACTTTAGTGTTGTGGATCTGAAAAATGCTTTCTTTAGTATTCCTATACACAAAGATAGTGGATACTTGTTTGTGTTCACCTTAGGGGGACGCTCGTTCACATTTACTCGTGCACCTCAAGGGTACAC